>NC_037677.1:124162604-124462604 GCF_003255815.1 Theropithecus gelada | reverse complement strand
TGGACAGCCAGGACTCCTGCAGCCATGTCAGGGTGTCCCCAGCACTCTGTCTGCTTCTGGGAAGGCTGCCCCACCCCTCACCTGATAAGGTGATTGGATTATCTCTTTGAAATTGGGCAACAACAGGGAGAAAACACTGGACATTTCTTGGACTTGCTTTGCTATTACTCATGTCAAAAGAATGGCATGCCAGCCGCTGTGCCAGGCTGAGCACCAGCTCTCCAGGCCTCTGCCCGGGGCAGGAGTGCAGGTGGGAATGCCGCCAGAGGCTCAAGTTAGCCACAGCTGCCCACAGAGCTGCCACTGCTGCCACTAAGGGCTGGGGCTGGGGTCAGGGCAGTCCCTCCACTAAAACTGGGGTCACTAGCTGAGGGCCTGAGGGAGGGCCTGAGGTTCCGGAAGATGAGGTTCTAAGAGGTGAAGCTGACGATGGGAAAAGCCAGACAGGGCAGAGAGGGAGGGATAGGAGCAGGGAGGGAGCCAGAGAAAGGAACCTGGGCAGAAATGGCCCGACAGAAGCCGCTGTGCCTGGGGCTCTCAGCCCACCCACCTTGGCATAGAGTTCAGTCCCTTTTCTATGTTGTGGCTGGGAACAGAGTGGCAGGAACACACATCTCTTACGGGCTCAGTGGAACTCTTTAGAAGAAGGCCTAGCAAAAGTATCATGTGTGGCAACTGGAGTTCTGTGGAGCAGAGAGCTGGGGCAACCACTCTGTCCTAAGCACCCAAGTGGATGACAGGCCCCTAATGAATACACATGGCCCTGGCCCACCTGGGAGAGAAGAGCACAGGTCCTGGCATGAGGCCTTCTCAATCCCACATGGACAACACAACAACCTCAGAGCAGCCTTCGATGGCCCCTAGCCCCCTCGCCCCACGAAGTCTCCAGAGCAGGGCTGGGCTCAGCACAGCCAGCCCCTTAGGAGACTGCCTCTCACAGGACCCCCAGATTCAGGTTAGGCATCCAGCGGCAAAGAATGCAAGCGCACCTGTGGGTTTTGTTCACCATTGGAGTCTCAGCACCAGAAGGCCTTCCGTTCATATGTGTTGAATGAACTTGAGACAGTGAATGAATGAATGGAACTGTGTAAATGACCACATGTGGTGGCTCCTGTGGCTTCAGGGGAGCTGGGAGTGACCTCCATCAGCGCAGCTGCCTGACATCCCAACACCAGCAACTTGCTCATTAGTGAGCCCTTCTCCAGGATCCTTCTTTCAAAAAGCAGCTCTTAAAATTGGACTTCATGAATCCACTAACAACTTGTCATGGACAATTCTATTCAATTGCTTTCCTTTAGCAATTTCTTCCAGCAATTTCACTTCCTGCAAGAGCAGAGTTCTTGCCCAGCACAGGGCATCAGACTCAGCATTGATGCCTCTCTTCCATCAGTACCCTGAGCCACAGCACCCTGCCCATTCCTCCTGGGCTCCTATCCTGCGCTCCCCATCGAAGAAAGTCCTGACCTCATTCTGGGACCCTGCAGAAGACCCTGGCATTCTCCACCCTGGCCACACTTGGAATTCTCTGGGGGAGCTTTGTAAAAAATTCTACTGTCCTGGCCTCACTGTAGAACTTGGAGCCAATCATGAGAGCAGGGTCCAAGCAGGAGGCTCTTAGGAACTTCCCCTGTGACTGTGAGGCACAGCCCTGCTGGGTAATAGCTCGGTGAGCCTCTCCTGGCCCCCAGCTCTGTGCCCCCAACCCAGTCCCTATAGACCTCCACATCCCTGGCATCACCTCCCCCAGTTCAAGAGGGAGCTCAAGTCCCTCCTGTGATTCTAAAACCCTTCCCAGGCGGGCCCAGGTGTCTACCCCAGCCTTCCGTCTGACTGCTCCCTGAGTGAGCCTGGGGGCCACAGGACGCCTCTTCCCACCCCATCCCCAGCAGCCGTGTGGCCCCTGCTCCCACACATAGGCATCACCCCTCCGTCTTGGGGATTATTGGTCTCAATCCCTTTTCAAATCCCCACCCTGCTGCTACCCTGTCTGGGCCTCCAGTTCCTTCTGTCAAAAATGCACTGATTGTCAAAAATACCTCACCTGGTATTGCAGTTGTGAGCACCGACCGAGTTAACACGTCCAAGTGCTTAGAGCAGGACCTGGCTGGCACTCAGCAAGGGCACCCTCAACACCAGTGATCGCTGGTATTATCACAATGATTATTTCATTTATTGCCCTGGACCCCCACTGAAAATAGGACCCTTGCCAAAGGAGCTGTGTTTCCACCTCTGGTCCCTGGGAGGACACGGGGCCCAAGCCTGGATTATCAAAACAGGGCAAGCCCGAGACACTGAGGAAGCTTTGAGTTATGCAAGCCTGGCTCGTCAGAGCCAAGGAGACTCACGTCTGGGTTGATCTGTAGGGAAAAGCTCTCTCCTTCCACAGGGAAGACAGAATGTGAGTTTGCGGAGGCTCCACAGGACTGAGTCTGTCAGAGCACGTATGAGAGGGAGTCAGGGCCTTCGTGGCAACATCTGGCCTATGGATCCAATTGTACCTGAGCTTTCAGTTCTGTAAGTCAACGCCCCTACGAACTTGACTGAACTTGAGTCATATTTCCATCTCGTGCATCCCTAAGGTCCCTGACTGATATGGAGCCCACCCGCTCGCCGCTCCTCAGTGTGTGGGGTGGCATTACACAGCTGCATTTGTACTGAGGTGTCCTGGAGAGACCAGGGAAGTCCATGAAAGAAGGTTTGTTCCAGGCTCAGGTACAGCGCCTCTGTGGTAGACTTGCCGATAAACGCACTCTGGGTGGACTGTAGCTGAGTCAGCCATGGGGAATGGTCTCTCTGCCCTGCCACTGGAACTCCCCGACCTAGGAGGGTTGAAGAAGCAGGGGGGAGGGTGCTGTGGCCACATGGGCTGTCACACGCCCACCAGCAATCTGGGAACTCGTATCCTGGCTGGGGGTCAGGCAACAAAGTGGCCCCTCAGCCAGACCCAAAGCAGAGGCAGCAAGAGACCCCTCATGCTTCAGAGGGCTGCCCCTTCCCCGTGGGATGCAAGGTGCTCTTCTCACAGAGGCTTTCCAGCCTTCACAAACGCCTTGTGTCATTTGTTACTAGAGGCTGAGCTCAGGGTAACCAGATACCAATCGCTTCCCAGGCTCCATGCACTTTCTTACCATGAGCTAAGCCCATTGCATTCAAACAGTTGAGGAACTCCCACCCAGCATCATTCTAGCCACAAACTCGCAGCAGTTACCCTGGGAGAGCATGGCCACACTTCCTGCCTGCTAGGGCTAAAAATGGACACAGCACGCCAAGCCTGGCTGCTCCAATTTCCAAGATGCCAAGCCACTAAAGAAAGCATAACCTCCTTAAAGCATTTACAAATTACTACTACACTGAAAAGGAAAAAAAAAAAAAAATCCACTGCTAAGTAAAATAACCACGATTGACGTCACTGATTTCTACCCAGCACTGCCCATTCATTCAGGATGTGTATTTTGACATAACCAGTAATAAATCATTTGTAAACAAAAGCATGCTGCACATAAGATGTTTCCACACGCTACTGCCTTCTCAAGCACCTCCTGGAAGTAATTTGCCAGGCGGAAACCACACCCAGAGGACTAGGGCCAAGCAGACAAAAGATGGATGCACAGTAATGAAGTCATAGCTTGTCACCTTCAGATCCTGCTAAAGGTTGGAATGCACTTCTGTCTAAACAGATGAATAACCCGGGCTTTCTTCTTATGGATGCAGATGAGGGCCCTCCATTTCCCGAGGCCCAGCACCATAAGCTGCGTTGCAGGCACAGGAGGGAGGGATAAGGGGTCAGTCCACTAGGGGCAGCACAGAACAGAACAGGAAGAAGGCAGCCCACGGGTGGCAGGAACAGGCAGTGTGCCCCGGGACAAATCTCCCTTTCCTCATCTGCAGCTGGCCTCCAGCTCTGACTCTAAATAGGGAGATCAAATTGCTGGCCAAACTTCTCAAATTGTTGCAAGGGTAAAATTTAACTTTGGTTTTTGGTGAACTGAAAGACTTGGACAAAAAACATATTTCTAGTTACATTCAAATATATGAGAAAGGTTATTGAGAAAATCACCAGAAATGAGTGAAATTTTCTTTTTTTATTTGACGACAACGCATTTAAGGGCTGGTCCTTCAGTGTGCAATGAAATCCATTTCCTGGGCACATCAATGGAGCCAAATCTGCCTCAGTCCTAGGCACTGCCTGGCACAGAATGGTACCTGGGTAAGGTCTGATGTGTAAAATAAAGGTACAAAATGAATCTTTGCATCTTCAAGATACAACTACAACTCCCATAATAGACTTGTCCATAAATGCACCTTTGAGATGTGTTCAGCCCAAGGAGGCCTCAGTTAAACTTCCCTTTTCTCTGAAGGGAAGATAATTCTTGCACTTCCCAGTCAGGCCAGTTCTTTGCAATTTTGCAAAAAGTCTCTTTCATGCTCCTTGGGAAATACACACTGATGCTCAACAGCCGTGGCTCTTCCTCGTGGGCAGGCCCCGCCTTTGCTCTTGCTGTCATTGTGTGTCTGCCCTCTGACTCTGCCAAATGACAACTGCCAGGATGCTGACTGGCCAGGGGTTGCCCAACAGCCATAAAGCCAGCCCTGGGAGTTGATTTATATGAATAGCCAAGATTTTTTCAGCCTTTCCCCCAAGCTCCTTCAATAATTTTCATTTCTCCCATATAGATTTTCTCCCTTTTTTTCTTTTTTTCTTTTTTCTTTTTTTTTGAGAGTCTCGCTCTGTCACCCAGGCTGGAGGGCAGTGGCGTGATCTCGACTCACTGCAAGCTCTGCTTCCTGGGTTCAAGTCATCCTCCCGTCTCAGCCTCCTGAGTAGCTGGGACTACAGGCGCCCGCCACCATGCCCGACTAATTTTTTGTGTTTTTAGTAGAGATGGGGTTTCACTGTGTTAGGATGGTCTCGATCTCCTGACCTCCTGATCTGCCCACCTCGACCTCCCAAAGTGCTGGGATTACATACGTGAGCCACTGCACCCAGCCAATTTGCTCCTTTTTTAAAGGAAGTTTAAATGTGGTGCCCCAAGCCAGCCTGAGGTCTTTAGATAAGAGTCATGGGAGCCAGAGACAGAGCACGGTGACTCCCATTTGTCCCCATCAGAGGCCGAGGGTCACCTCATAGAGCTTCTTGAGATCATTCCCACCTGCTTTGTAAGTGGGAGCAGGAGATATCATCCCCTGTGAGCCGACTTCTCTGATGACAACAACCATCATTCAGTGATTCATTATATGGCTTTTTTTATTTTTATTTTTTTTTGAGATGGTATCTCACTCTGTCACCCAGGCTGGAGTGCAGTGGTATGATCTCAGCTCACTGCAACCTCTGCCTCATGGGCTCAAGCGATTCTCCTGTCTCAGCCTCCCAAGTAGCTGGGATTATAGGAGTATGCCACCGTGCTCAGCTAAGTTTTGTATTTTCAGTAGAGACAGGGTTTCACTATGTTAGCCTGGCCAGTTTTGAACTCCTGACCTCATGTGATCCACCTACGTTGGCCTCACAAAATGCTGGGATTACAGGTGTGAGCCACCATGCCCTGCCTACATGGGATTTTATTAGGAATATTGTCTAGACCCTAAGAATGTACAGTGTAACCCAATTTTCAAAATAAAAAATTTTTTTTGAGACAGGGTCTCTCTGTCACCAAGGCTGGAGTAAGTGGCATGATCATGGCAGCCTCGACCTCCTGGGCTCAAGCGATCCTCCTGCCTTAGCCCCCGGAGCAGCTGGGATTACAGGCACTCAGCATCATGCCTGGCTTAATTTTAAATATTTTTTAGAAACAGTATCACTATGTTGCCCAGACTGGTCTCAAACTGCTAGCCTCAAGCAATCCTCCAACCTCAGCTCCCCAAAGTGTTGGGATTACAGGCATGAGCCACTGCACCTGGCCCTGTAAGCCCATTTTTAATAAAAAGAAAGATGACAGTTTAGCGCCATGAAGCACAAACATTGGCACCATCAGTTTCATGCTGAAAAACTCTCTTCACTTCCCTTTGGACAGACTCTCCCTGCTGGAATCGGCTGCTTGGATTCCACATGTTGGAGCGGCTTCCCCCTCTGGCACCCTCAAACTCAGTTCACATCCTGGGTGCATCATCATCCTGTAAGCCTATGTCTGGTCCGGATGCATCCCGTCAGCCTGGCGGAAAACTGCGGGGCCTTGGTTCTCACCCTCATCCTCTCACCCGCATGGTCACGTTGCCTATGAATCCAACCTGCTGAGTCGGTTTCCCACATCACCTCTATTCTGGCTTACCACACACAGCCAGCAGGGGGCCCCTTCTCAAACTCACAGCTGAGCATGCTGCTGGGCTCTGTGAGGCTGGCCAGGCCGCACAAACGGGATACACCTGGAACCTGTGAGCCTCAGGATGGGAGGAGTGGTGTTAGGAAAGACTCGCTGAAACTATAAAAATGACTGTGTGCATACATGCGTTTTTCTGGAGAATAAGTCAATAGTCTTCCTTAGAATCTCAAAGGGGGTCATAATTTAAGACAGGTTAAGAACTGCTGGTCCATCAGACATAATCCAGACTCCTAGATGGTGCACAAGTGTTTGGGTGATCCTAAAACTTTCCATCTCTTTCGTCCCATCCCCTCTGTCCCTGGGCTACAGCTCCATGCAGACACTTGCTCTTCCCCAACAGGACACACCACTTCCTATTGCCAAGCAAGTACATGGCAGCCCCTCTGTCTGGAATGCTCAATCTCTGTCAGCTGCCTATGAAATGGCCCAGTAAACCAAGCCTGCTTGTATTAGTCTGTTTTCATACTGCTATAAAGAACTGCCTAAGACTGGGTAATTTATAAAGGAAAGAGGCTCAACTGACTCACAGTTCAGCCTGGCTGGGGAGGTCTCAGGAAACTTACAATCATGGTGGAAGGGGAAGCAAGCCACCTTCTTCACAAGGTGACAGGAAGGAGAAGTGCAGAGTGAAGGGGGAAGAGCCACTTATAAAACCATTAGATCTCATGAGAACTCACACACTATCATGAGAACAGCATGGGGGGACCACCCTCACGATCTAATCACCTTCTACAAGGTCCCTCCCCCAACATGTGGGGATCACTATTTGGATGACAATTCAAAATGAGATTTGAGTGGGGACACAGAGCCAGACCATGTCACTGCGCTACCTGGGGAGGCCCTTCCAGGTCTCCACTCTTCCACAAGAGTGTCCAGCATCACATTTAACACTTCCTGGAAGTGAGTTCTGTCTTCCTGTGGACCTGGAGCATCCACAGGATGTCACAAGCCATTGTGCCTTTTTTTTTGGTAACTCCAGTGCTAAGCAGTGCGTGTACAGATGTTCCTGGGCTTACAGTGAGGTCATATCCTGATGAACCCCTTGTAAACAGAATATATCATAAGTTGAAAATGTACCCAAAACTCAATAAACCCATTGTAAATTTGAGAAACTATAATAAAACCATTGTAAGTCATAGATCCTCTATATACTGCAGGTAGTCAATAAAGGTTTAATATTTCCACTTGTTCCTTCTAAATGATATTACAGACTCTTAAACACTACCTACATTTGATGAAAACCAAAAAACATCCTTTGAAAGAATTTTCTTGGCTAGCTAAGAATAGTCCTGGCTTGGCACAACACAGTACAAAATTATTACATTTCTGGCTCTTGCATTTTTATATTACTTTGGGCCAAAATCTGGACTTTGCGCAAAGGAATTTAAATGGACAGACTGATTACATCTCCAATAGATGACTGAACTTTAGCTGATGTTTGCAACCTTGGAAAAAAGTAATTTATTGAATTACTGATGCACTGAATGAAGGGCTGCTATGAGCTTAGGAAAAGAGAATGCTGAGTAAACAGCAATTCAAAATTAAAGACGAGGTTACTGGTTCACAGTACTTTTTCGTCCAGTACTTAAATGTCCAACTGTTTATGAAACTAAGGCTGCTTTCAGAAAGAGGAAAAGCATACTTAATCACAAGGAAAAATTTTTACTAGTAACAGTGTAAGTTTTGGGATGATTTGAAATAATGTGGCTGGAAACAGAAGTTTCTTTTTTTGATAAGTAGACTTCCTAGTGCAACTAAGACTGTACAGTTTTATTTTTACATATTTAAGCTGCTAAAATGTGTTATTCTCTTTGGAAGAGCATTTACATGCTTTCTATTCATTAAAGTAAGTACCTGAAGGCAACGTTTTGTTGGCCTGGATTGAGTTACTATAAATCTCGAATGTAATAAAAATCCACAATATTCAGGCTTTTTATTAATTCATACTGATTTCCTCCCCAGGAATTGTAAGAGAGCTTCTGCTTCAGAGATTCAGAGTGTTTGGGTCTGAATATGAGCTCCACACCCTGACATGAGGATATGCCACCGCTGTGCTCTGAAATTGTCCTGGGTCATTCCTTGGTCCTTATCTCATACCCAGCATGCAGGGCTCACATTCCAGGTGGAAAGGGAACTTCCAGGTCTCCTTAGTTGACAACTATTGGAAGATAAAAGCTCACCATCTGAGAAATGCTTTCTCTCCTACGTGTGGAACAGTAGAACAGTGGGAAAGCGCTCTGAAGAGAGGAAGGATTTGGAAAGAAACACCGACATCTGTAGGAAATATTCTGTGCTGAACACCAACCTCTTAGTTGAATTTACTAGCAGGTCTCTCTGGAATCTAGAAAACGAGCTGGAGCATTCCATAGGGAGGATTCACTTTGTCTTCCCCAGAGGAGTCTGGAGGCCTTCCCACCTCCAAAGATCCATCCCATGTTACCTCAGTAACAACCTACCCTTTTTCTGGAAGTGTGTTTTGTAAGAAGTGGATGGGGTTAGAAGAGTTAAGGGTAGCGCCTGTCCTGGGAATAATGATGGTGTCAGGAAAACAGGCCGCCACTGTCTGCAAAGCCTGTATTTCCACCTGTGCTGTGTATATCAGTCTGTTATTGCGTTGCAATAAAGGAATACCTGAGGCTGGGTAATCTATAAAGAAATGAGGTTTAATTGGCTCATAGTTCTGCAGGCTGTGCACAAAGCATAATGCTGGCACCCGCTTCAGGTGAGGCTCAGGAAGCTTCCAATCAAGGCAGAGGAGGGAGGGAGCCAGCATGTCACACAGTGAGCGTGGGAACAAGAGAGAGAGTGGGTGGGGGGTGCCACATTCTTTAAAATGACCAGATCTCATGTGAACTAACTGAGCAAGAACTCACTCATCAGTAAAAGGATGGCACTAGTAATCAGGAGGGACCTGCCTCATGATCCAGTACCTCCTACCAGGCCCGACCTTCAACACTGGGGACCACATTTCAACATGAGATTTGAAGGGGACACACAGGCAAACCATATGCTGTGTTTCCAACAACAAAATAAAAAGCTTTACCCCATGACAAGGATTTCAGACCAAAAGGCTGGTGGATGAGGTGGGGGCAGGGTAGAGAGGAGAGTCCCAGGGTCAGACATCAAATCATGGAAGTAGGTGTCTACCTCTGAGGCTGGCCTCTTTATAAACTGGAGAAGAAAGGAAGGTTGGAGCTCCCCTGAGTTTCACCGGGAACCTGCCTGGACAGGAGCTTCCATTTTGTCTGGGCTGTGCTTGGTGGGTGCGTTCCCGACCCTCAAAGCGCCCTTGTGCATGTTAGCCAAGGAGTCGGGGAGAGCAAACCAGTCTGCACCGCAGACCTATGAAAGCCCTATTGCGGAGACACAGCCTGAAAATTGCCAAGTCCTTCTGGAGTGAGAGGACGCCAAAATAAAAGGACTGAGTACAGAGGTCATTTAAAATAATACACTGTAATCAAGTAGCCACGTGATAGGACATTTAAAAATCTCACTTGAGAAGAAAGATGGAACTAATTTTCTCCCTAGTACAAAACTGGTGACTAATGTTCAGCTGGAAATGTCCAAACAGATTTAGGGACATTAATAACCAAAAATTATGTTTCTGCATTTATTGAACAGAAATTAAGTGACTTGCCTTGAGGACAAAGGGACTGTGGCAAAGGAGAAGTCAGGGCTCACATCACCTCAGGCCTTTGATTCCAGTCCCCTGGTCCCTTGCCTTGTGTAAGACCACTGGCCCTTTGGTGAGCATGGGGCCAGGCCTCTGCGTACCACCTCCACCGCTCCCCATGCAGCTCTCTTGGTGGCATCATGCTCCCCCCCGTAAAGACCTGGGCTCACACTGGGCCAGGGGAAGTCCCTTGCCTTGTCCAGAGCCTTAGTTTCATGGGCCTCCATGAAACCAGTCCTTCTGCTCCTAAGTCCTTTCCCTGAGCCCCAGGCTATGTCACCTCCCCTTGAAAATAAAGTCCCATGGCTTCCACTTGCTACTGGTATTCAGACAGTAAAATCACGGCAGGGAGAGCCTCTGCCATTGGCCTCCTCCACTGCTACCTGGACAGGCTCTTACTCAATTCTATTACCTTCGTCCATCTCTCCATGTCACATACATGCACAGAGTGAGCTCTGAACCCCAGGCATTGTGGGACCAGCTGTCCATCCCTGGGAGCTGATGACAGAGTCATGTACCTGCCCAGGGCGCTCCCAGCCAAACGCTATTGTTCCCATGCTAGCCCTTCCATTGGATCAAATGTGTAGCCAGCACCCAGACCTGGGATCCGAACAAGTTTTCCTATCAATTCTTTACTCTCCACCCAACAAACACTAACATCAAAGCACCTGCCCAAAACGCGGTTGGTTTTTAGCACATAACTAAGAATCATTTTCTTTTCTTCAAACATTTCCCTACTCCCTGCTGGACTTTATATTTGTTTTTGGAAGAAAGATTTATCTGCCTCTTTTGTTACTTGTTACAATATACATAACAGACTGGATTAACTGAACATTCTTGATTGCATTTGAAAGACATTTTGAAAAACAGATGCCCTTTTAAAATATTTTATCTGGCCCCTATTTCATTGGGAATCAATATAAAAGGATATGTTTATTTTTCTGAAATATATTGTTAAGAATTTTTATTTCATAAGCTCAATCAAAGCCTCTGAAGTATTCGTAGAGTTGAAAGAAAGACTTGGGGTCCACATTTCCGGCTGTGAGCAGGGTGTTGTAACAGTTCAAAGGCTGTGCACCACATCAAAACTCCTCACATGGAACACCTGGACGGGGCGGACCATGATGGGTATGACTGGGAGAACAGCAGCCAGATCCCAGGGAAGAAAAGGAGGCTGCCTTCATAATCCCCAAACCAGGGGTCTCCTAGCCCACATCCAGCAGTGACCGGCCCCGCAACTGCTCATCTGTGTCTGCTCAAGGATTAGTAACATTCGATCAACCCCTATTGCCTCAGGTATGGCTGATCTAAAATCCCAACCATCTGAAATATCACCCAGCACTCTGCTTTTGGTGAAAAAGAAAATCCTAGTGACAAAATAATGAGAAGTTAATCCTCCAAAATAAACTCTTGGTATGTCCAGGGCCAGTACCTAAAATTGGCAGCGTGCTACATGTACCCACAGGCCTCTCCTCACTCTCTCTCTAGATTTGGTGTCCAGAGCAGGGAGACATGTGGCCCAAGTGCTGAGCCAAGAAACAGGTGGCCTCCCTGCCTGGGATCCAGCCTTGTACAGAGTCAGCAGAGCCCTTCCTGCCCAGTAGTGAGGAGGGGTGAAATCGGGCGGAAGTGCGGCAGCTGTGAGGGGCTCAGAGACGGCCCAGGATAGCCCCTTTCTTTGGATAAGCAAAGTGAAGTTCTGAGAGTTTCTAGGGTTGGCCACAGCTTCCTAGCTTTATGTTCTGGTCTAGAAGCTGCTCTCTTACCCTGATTCCATACACCTCATTTTAGGCCACACTGCTTCTCAGGGCTGGGTTTCGTTTGCTTTTGCGGTGCCTCACACCCAGCCAGGTTTCATTCAGGCCACAAGCCTGGTTAATGTGCATAGTAAGTTGCATTTCTGCCTCATCGATCACTGGAGTCAATGGTGCATATTGAAGAATGATGGCCTTCATGGTAAGTGATAACATTATGGGATTAAAATACTTCATCACACAAAATTTACATAATAATCATTTAGATTGTCATGCAAAAAATAAAGTTATTTAGCATGTCACCACCATACTGATTTGACTTACCAATCTGGATGATGCACAAAAGGTATCTATCTATTCGTATGGTTTTTGCTTGGTTCATGTATTCATTCAAACTTCATTGATTTTTTTTTTTTTTTCCCATGACAGGGTCTTACTCTGTCAACCAGGCTGGAGTGCAGTGGTGTGAACATGGCTCACTGCAGCCCTGACCTCCCAGGGTCAGATGATTCTCCCACCTCAGCCTCCTGAGTAGCTGGGACTACAGGTGTGCACCACCAAACCCATCTAATTTTTTTTGTGTTTTTGGTACAGAGTTCCACCATGTTGCCCATGCTGGTCTGGAATTCCTGGCCTCAAGTGATCTGCGTGCTTCGGCCTCCCAAAGTGCTGGGATTACAGGTGTGAACCATTGTACCCGGCCTCAAACTTCATTGATTCTTACACATGCAATGCACAGCATTAGATGTTATAGGGGAAAGATAACCACAATTTACTGCATACCAGCCACGTGGCCTGTCAGTTATATGTATCCTATGTTCCCCTCACAGCAGTAGCCCTGGGAAGTAGCAATGATGACTCCCATTCTAGAGAAGAGAACACTGAAGTCTGCATTTTGAGCCATTTAGCCAAGGTCGCACCAGAGTCAGAACTTGACTGAGTGAACCCAAAGTACACCCTCTCAGAGACACACCCTCCACCCTTAAAGCACTGGCTGCCTAGTGGAGGAGATAAACTACTTGAGCAAGTGAACTGGAAATCAAAATCGAGTCCAGTAAGTGCTTTAGGACAGGCACAAATAACGTTCTATGGAACCAAGAGTAAGAGATTCCTCTCAGGTCAGGAGGCCAGGAAAGCTTTGTGGAGACTGAGACTTTTGAGGTGGGCCTTGAGGTTTGGGTAGGAGTTCCTAAGATGGAGATAAAGGGGAAGGAGACTGAGTCTTGGGATCTGGAAAGCTTTGGGAGCTTCATAGAAGACAAAACCATTAGACAAAGCCATTGGTTCAGCAGGAAAAAAGCCAAAAGAAAAACTAGAGATGTTCTTAGAACTGTAGTTTTTTTCCCAAGTGATATTCAAATATTAAGAAGGCCAGTCTTACCCTAATGGATACTTTCATTCCTGCTTTGGCAAGAGAACTTCTGTAAGGGTGACTCAGACATTATAAATGAAAAAGTCTTGTCTAGCAAGGGAATACAGGGCAGCTTCGATCCTGTTCCCTCTCTGCTCCCAAGCCTGCCTCCCTGGGAGGTCACCTGGGGTGCCCGGTCCAAGCCAACAGTCATTTTAGCAGGTGAGTCCAGCATCTCCAGAAGGGCTGGCCACATGACCCCTGGATGGACCATGCCCATCCACATCAGCAAAAATGTGTGGCTGCCTATCAACCATACAACATCCACGCAACAGACACACACTTGCTCCATCAGCACATGTACTTCGGGAAGATCTCACTTCCAAGTTGTTCATCCATGGCCAGTAGTCCTCAAGGCTCCACTGGCAAGTACATGGCTGGGCACTGGAGATACAGTATTGTCCTCTCTTCATGGAAACTATAGTCCGGCATATATTTCAGAAGCAACATGGAGGCTGGTGAAATTGGATGGATAAAGACAACACTGGGAAAGTACTGGAAGGGGAGGAGAGATCACAAGTTTGATTTTGACACATTGAGTCAAGCGGCATTTGATATCCCAGGGATAAATGTCAAGTGGGCAGCTGCGGAGAACTGCAGAGGAGTGGCCGGGCCTAGAAACACACCTCTGGCCTTCAGGGAGGGAATATGGATCAGTGGTGCACCTTAGACTAGGCTAATGGTGGTGGAAATGGAGCACAGTGGACCCACTGAGGCACGTCTGGGAGAAGCATACTTTCACCAGTTGAAACTGATGCATCTGCCATCACCCCCACTGTGACTGCATCTTCTACTGGGGTTCGGGGACAATGTTTTGCACACACAGCCACCTCTCCTCTCAGGGTCAATGATGTACATGCACAGCCACATCTACTCTCAGGGACAATGGTTTGCACACATGCATCCCTGGAGAAGAGGGGGCTCCCATGAGGGCAGGGTGCTTCAGGACCTCCTCCAGGCTTCTGTGGAGGTGGGGGTGCTGACACAGGGAGCGTGTCTCTCTCAGCCGGGTGGCCCCCACAGAAATGAGAGGTGGCCTCTGTATGGCTTTCTGCATTATCCTCACTTTGTGTCCACCCAGGGCCTCCAAGAAGTATCACACATAAAGACAACAATGCCCTCATCCACTGCCCTCAACTGGTTTGACTGGAACTGATGAGGGAGTGTATGACTAAGTCCCAAGCCATCTGGACACATCCAGTGACCTGACCTTTTCCAGAGACAAATCTAGCTCCTAGCTCTTGTCCACATGGGAACGGTCTGTTGGAGCAGGGAGGGGGCGGTGGTGACTCACAGGCATCACCAACATCAATGAACAAAAATCTTGGCCCCCAAGGTCACGTTCAGGGGCAGGGCCTTGTCTGGGAAGGGCTGGGTGCTGCGTCAGGCCCCTCTCACTGACAGCGCAGCCCCAACCTCTTGGGCCTGCTCTACCTCACCTCTGACCCTTTGCTCCCCAAATGCCAAGAGCCTATGCTTGGTAAGTACAGACCCCAACCCTGTTCATACCACAGAGCTCTGCCCATACCATGCTGGCCAAGTGACCGTGGTGGTCAGATGCTTGCGCAGCCACTGGCCCCCACCGTTTCAGGCCCTCCTCTGGCCTAGCCTCCCAGTTTTGGAAACACCCCTCCACCCCCACCACCCCTACACACACTTTAAATGGGCAAGAGTCGTTATTGTGCAGAGGCAGAACTTCATTCATCTTTGGGACACAAAGACCTCCAGACGCCCTGGGTCAAGGCGTACCTGGGGCCAAAGGCAGAGCTGACTGGACACGGACACAGTAATTTCTGGATCACGTGATCACTCTGCTGGTGTTCATTCAACTCACCCATACGCTCATTCACTCTAAAATACAAGCAGAGAACTATATTCTTTCTTTGAGTTTCCTGGATTGAAACTCTGATGGAATGGTCACGACTCAAGACAAATCAATATCATAATTCTGCAAGTATAATTGGCTAACCTTTCTGGAAAGGTTTGCATGCCTGGAAGGAATTTAGGTCAGGTCCAGCGCGGTCTCCATCCGGCTTGGCTCTGCCTCCCCATCCTGTGGGTTGCCCGGCCTTCCCCAGATGGTCCCGAGAGCGCTCAGAATTGGCACCGCGCTGGCCTCTGTGCCCAGGAGCCCTGGGAGGTCATCGACCCTGCAAATCGCGGCAGTCCGGCCTGGACCACCTGCCAGGGTCTCCCCGCCGCATCTCCGACCCCGCGCGGCTGCTGCATTCCGCTTGCCCGCCTCCCCGGGAAGGCGCGGGCGCCTGGCTGTGGGGCAGCATCCTGGCAGCGCGCCGGCCCCTACCGGAGTTGGCACAACTCGAGCCACTTTCTTCAAAGGCGCCAGCCTACAGCCTCCGTGCGCGCAGCCCCCCACGCGAGGCCTGCACCCCCTCTCGGTGTCGCCCGCTTTCACGTACGCCGCCCTGCCGCCGGCCCCCGCGCACTGTCGCCACCCGCAGACACGCGCGCCCTCCTCCTGTTTACCGAGAGGGAGCGTGAGCGTGAGCACTGCCACTGTGGTCGCCAAGTTGGGCTGGGGACTCCGGGTGAGGGTACGCGCCGCGGGCCGGGGTCGGGCGTCATGCGGTCCCCAGCCGCTGGTACTGGGCGCGCCGCGGGGGCGGCGGGCACAGGGTCGGGACTCTGAGCCTCGGAGAGGCCCCTCCCTCCCGCGGCGGCGGCCGAGGCAGCGTCCCCGGCCTGCTCGGGCCGCCCGGGGCGCACGGTCCCCCACAGGAGCGCAGGGTCCCCGCCCGCACGCGCGCGCTCACCTCGGGGGGGCCGGTCCGGTCGCGCAGGTCTCGCTGCCGCGGCGGCTCCGCATCTCCCGGGCGCCCGCCCGCCGCCCTCCGGGGCGCCCGGCTGTCCCTGCCGGGCGCGAAGAAGGGTCGCGGGGACGCGCAGAGGCCGTGGGTTCCTGAAGCCGCTCGCCCGGCTCCTGCCGCCCGCCGTCCGCAGCGGAGCAGGAAATTTGTCCGGCCGGCCGGGTCCCGCCGCCGCCTCGGCTCCAGCTCCGGCTGCGGCTCCGCGGCGGGGGCGGGGGCCCGGGCGCTGAGAGGAGCGGGGGCGACGCCTGGTGCCCGGCGCGGGGAGCGCATCCAGGGCGCCCGCCCCACCTGCGCGGCGGGTATGGCCCTGAGGCCCTGCCCTGAGAGCACTGTGGGTGTCCGTTTACCCAAGGCCGGTGCCCCTTCCGGGGAGGCCTGGCCCAGCCCCTCCTCCGGGACCCAGGTGCGTAGAGGGTCAAGTTATGGCAGGCACTCACACCTGGAGGAGAGCAAAGGCAAGGCCCTGCCTCTCCCTGCCCTATCCCTGTGCACCAGGAAGTGGCCTGGCTGGGGACTCGCCCTGGTCTTGCAGCAGGTATGGGACTCGCAGAGCACCCCGTGCGCTTCTGGTGCGAGGAAGCTGGGAGAGCTGTGAGGTCGCTGGGCCTGGTGGCCTCCTCAGGAAAGAGGTGGGGATAAGGCGCCTGTTTGGGGGATGTTGAAGAGGGCTCGCTTGTCCTTAAGGCTGCATCTGTCAAAGTTAAAAACGCACGAAGAGAAAGAGGAGCGCCCGAGTCAGGCACTGGGCCTGCTGTCTAGCCGACTTCTTCCAGGGGATTTCACTCAGGCTATTTAGGGAGGTTTCAGAGAAAAGGCAGTTCCCTGGGAGGAGCAGAAAGGACATTGGTGGCATCTTGGTTCTGAACCTTTGTGTCGTGCCCTCTGGGTGGGGCCACGGCCCAGCCCTCATGAGGGAAGCTGCATTCTGTGGTAGGGGCCCAGCTCATTAGGCTAATGAATGAATGAATGAATGGGGAGAAAGTGGCACTTAGGGTGTGTTACCCCACGTTGCACCGTTTGCTAGCCGACGACTCTTAGCATACTTGAAGTCTGTTTAGACAGAGCTACAGACCCCAAAGGCTGCAGAGCAATGGGCACCTCCTGGCAGAGGCCACCAGCAGGTGACTTGCCCAGAGTGGGACTTGCCCTCCACAGGGGCCAGAGAGCTGCGAAACCGGTGGAGAACTTGAGCTCCACCTTCCTGCCCTGCCCTGCCCATTTCTGTCCCTGGGGGCCTTTTCTAGCCCCAAACCTTTAAACACCATCCGCATGGGAACTCTCTAAACAGCACCGCTCTGGGGCCCTCTCCTGCAAGCTCAGCTCCTCCTGGCTGTCTCCTGCTGTCTCAGACCTGTCTCTTGCTCTTACTTGGTTTCTCTGCAGTCGTCCCTATCCCTGCCTCCATGTCCCACCTCCAGTCCACCTCCCAGAGGGCCCAAGTCCGCTTCCCACCGGCTTCTCCATGCATCTCGCCCTTCCCTCCTGTGACTGCCAGCACCCCTCCAAAGCCTGCAGTGGCTCCCCAGCTTCCCACCCACTCTCCCAGATGATCCATTCTTCACACTTGGTCCCGGGCACCTCACAAAGTGGAAACCAGGTCCTGCTAGCCCCCTGCTTAAAAGCCTCCATGAAGAATAAAATCCAAACTCCCACGAGGCCCTGCCTGACTTTCCTGGCTGCTCTGAGCCTCTCACCCCTGCCCGCTGGGCTCCAACCACGGCTCCTTTCTCTCAGTGCCAGAGCCAAGCTCCTTCCTGCCTAGGGCTTCTCCAACCAATGCACCTGGTTCCTTCTTACTAGTGGCTTCTGGAAGATCGCCCTGCACCCATCTCTTCTGCCACTCTCTTCCACAGCCCCCATCACAGTTTGGAATTACTTGTGGCTTTATTTGCTCCTTTGGTGTCTGTCATGCCCTCTTTCCCTACCCCCAGGGCTGTAAACTCCAGCAGCCTAGGCTCTGCTGATCTCCATGGCTCCTCAGACTCAAGCTCCTAAAGCAACCTCAGTAGCCAGGAGGTGCTCACTGAAGGTGTCTGGGCTGTTAGAGCAGAGGAGGATGGGCCCCAGTCAGCAGCAGCAGCAGACAGCCTGGTCACTTCAGAGCCCAGCAGGGTGGGCGGCTCCCTCCTGACTGCATCTCCAAGGAACAGCCCAGGTTGAGGTGGGGCCAGGTAGCCCATGACGTCACCAGGCTTTGGCTTTTTCTGCTGTTGTGGTCTGCAGAGCCAGGCTTATGTACATGAAGGCCATAATTACAAAGCTCTGCTAAGCACAGTTTTGCTTGTTAACGCTGCAGGGCTGAGGAGGCAGAGACTGTGAGCTAAGAAGATAGAAACAAGTTGCCTTTGTCAGACATCTGCTATTGGAAAGTGAACAGCCTTGGTAACATGATGGGGAGGCAGATGGCTCTTCTTTCCTCATAATATCTTCTCTGCTGGACCCCAAAAATTCTCAGCTTTTTCTAAAGTCTACAGGCATTCATCATTGTCACACAGAAGCGTGTTTTCAGAGGTGTTTGTGCCAGGGCCCTGTTGATTACCACAGGGAAGCCCTTCATCCTTCTTCACCATCTTCATTTTGCCTCTCATAGGCTCAAGGTCCCTGTTGACATCAGAGTCAATTCCCCTATCCTCCTCCCAGGCTTTGAGGAGCTCACCCGCCTCTTGCCCTCCTGAACACCTCCCCACCCTCATCTTTCAGAGCCCTTCTTGAGTCCACAGAGTCCTCTTAGCTCCCTGGCACACTGGCTGTCTGATCCTGTCTCAGGCCAGTCAGCGGCTGGCCATCTGCCTGCTCTCCCCAGGCCTCCCCTACACCCAACCATTTAGCTCCTTTCCTCTAAAACACAGCTTGAGGCAGTGCTCCTGCAATTATTGATATTAACTGCAATTACTTGTCTTGTCTTCTATTTTACTTGAGGACTGGGCCTTTGGGTTTCTCTGCAGAAAATCAGATACTGCCCATCATGCTTAGAGGGCCCAGTAGATGTCAATTAAAATTAAAATGCTGAGGCCAGGAATACTGTCTAGGAGGATAAGCAAAAAAAAAAAAAAGGCAAAATCAATGTGTGGAAAGCACATAAGAAGTTGCTTTTAAACATCATATAGAAACATTCTCATAAAGTTATTCAGCCTTAGGAGGAAAAAAAGTAGGTTTTTTTTTGTTTTTTTGTTTTTTTTTGAGATGGAGTCTTGCTCTGTCACCCAGGCTGGAGTGCAGTGGCAGGATCTTGGCTCACTGCAAGCTCCGCCTCCCGGGTTTACGCCATTCTCCTGCCTCAGCCTCCCAAGTAGCTGGGACTACAGGCACCTGCCACCACGCCTGGCTAGTTTTTTTGATTTTTTTTTTTTAGTAGAGACGGAGTTTCACCGTGTTAGCCAGGATGATCTCGATCTCCTGACCTCGTGATCCGCCCATCTCGGCCTCCCAAAGTGCTGGGATTACAGGCTTGAGCCACCGCACCCGGCCAAAAAAAAAGCAGTTCTTGATCATTGATTGGCTTCCAATCCATGTGATTGGAAGGGAAAACAGAGTGCTGTGGCTTGGCGGCATCCCCACCCAAGTCTCATCTTGAATTGTAGTTCCCGTAGTCCTCATGTGTTGTGGGAGGGATCCTATGGGAGGCAATTGAATCATGGGGGTGGGTTTTCCCCATACTGTTCTCATGATAGTGAATAAATCTCACGAGATCTGATGGTTTTATAAAGGGCAGTTCCCTTTATAAAGGGAACATGCTCTCTTGCCTGCCGCCATGTAAGATGTGCCTTTGCTCCTCCTTTGTCTTCTGTGGTGATTGTGAGGCCTTCCCAGCCATATGGAATTGTGAGTCCATTAAACCTCTTTCCTTTGTAAATTACCCAGTCTCACGTATGTCTGAACAGACTAATACACTGAGACAACACCAGAGTCCTTCAATGATTTTGTTCAGGACCTGTCCCCACCAAGAGGTAACTTTTAGTAACCACAGTCAGGATGGTTATTCTGATCTCTAGGATGTACCAGATTGAATAATGAATAGGTTCAGAACTATCTATTTTTACATTACCCAACTATTCTTCCCTCTCCTCCTCTTTTTTCAAGTTATGCCCAAGTGTTAACAATTACTGAAATCAAGAGGACAGGTCTTTTTGCTGGAAGATTCCTCTACTCACCCAGAAAAAAACAATAATTAGGCCCTCCCCCAGATCCTTACCACATTTGAACTCTTTTATTTTTCTTGAATTGCTTTTCACTGATGAATAGTACACATGTATTGTACAGATCTTAAGGGATATGCCAATGAGTAAAGAAAGTGTATAAACTAGTGAAATGCATACTCCTCTCAAGACAGTAAACATTTCCATCAATCTAGAAAGTTCTTTGATGTTTCTTCCCCCGATAGAATCTCCCGACTCTTGCCAAAGATGGCCATTATTCTGAAATCTATCACCGCAGGTAGTATTACCTACTCTGTATCTTCATATAAATGGAATCACGTAGTATGTTATTTCTAATTTCTTTTAGGCAGCAAACTCTTTTTGAGATTCATCCTTTATTGCTTATTATCAGTAGTTTTGGTGGTGTACCCTTTTCCTCTAGTTGATTTTAAAATCTTCTCCTTATCACTGTTTTCAAGAAATTTGATAAAAATGTGTCTCAGTGTTGTTTTATTTTATTTTATGTATTTATTCATTGAGATGGGGTCTTTTACTGTCACCCGGGCTAGAGTGCAGTGGTATGATCATAGGTCACTGCAATCTTAAACTCCTGGGCTCAAGAAGTCCTCCTGCCTCAGCCTCTTGAGTAGCTGGGACTACAGGCATGCACCGCAATGACCGGCGCCTTCCATGGCCTGCTTCAGATGATCTCATAATGCATTGAATACACTCGTGTTCCTCACTCAAAAATCACAGGACTCTCAGAAATATCTATACTTTTGCAAAAGGATATTTTTCCTCTAACTTGAGAAATGATAAGACTTATGACATAAATTCTTTATTTCTCACAGTGAAGTTCATGTCAATAATCCACAGAACATTATCACTGGTAGGATAATGTATTATTCACCTAGTTTCCACCTGGTATATAATTTCAGTTTGCTCTTGCAATTGAGGAAAAAGTTGGTAATGAGACATAATACAGCACTAAGGAAAGCTCTCCTAAAAATGAGATACAGATATTTATTTCTTAGCAGTTACTAAAGCACAATAGAAATTTAGTTTTTACATATTTCATTTCCTAAAGCATGGCAGTGAGGGCTTCGTATTCTAGACTGTTTTCAACTTGCAGAGGCCTCTTCATCACAGGCTCTGACATCGCCTTCCTTTTATGCATACTCAGACTCAGTCTGCCCTAGCCCATCCCTTAGGAAGTTCCTGTTCTGGGGCAGAGTCTCAGGCTGCCTCTTACTCTGAGGAGAGGGGCAAGATAGTCCCCATTGCCATGCCCTGTGCAATTACCAAGCCTAGTTAGAAAAGGTCCTTGACTGCATGGAGATTCTGATTAGCTAAGAGCTTGTAGAAGCAAGATCATTGATTCTGCCTCCCCAAACTCAGCAGTAATCCTAATTACAACACAACAAGACCTCTCCCTGCTTCTGTCCAGCTCTAGGTGTGTGGGTGTGTGGCAGCATTAGAGCCGGTAAAATGCTGAGAGATTTCTAGGGGAGAGGCATACGATTCTTTCTTGCAATAAACTTGAAGCTGAGAGGATAAAAGTTCTGAATGAGGATTCAAGTCCATGAACTTGGGAGCAGAGCCAAGAGAAACACAACCCAGAGATGCAGAAAGAGCAAAATGATGTCCTGGAAACCTTCTTGGGAGCCCTGCATCATGTCACATGAAAGATTTCCCTCACCCCAAACTTCTGTGAGCTTAAGCCAATCTGACTTACATGTTTGGCAAAGATCTGTACACTTTTTTCCCTCCTGGATGTATTTAGGAAAAAAATGATAGAAAACCATTCAGTCAAAGAGTGATGCATGGAGAAGCTAAGACAAATTAGCCCCAGATAAGGTAAGAAGGATGTCAGGGGAACTCACTAATCATGGATTCGTATAAACCAATGGTTGCATAGAACTGCTCATGTTAAACTAAGCAAGATGAAAAGAAATACCCTAGGATTTACCCAAACAAAAGAGAAGAAAAGAAAGGGTAAACACACCTCTAGCTGGAAAAACATCCAATCCAATGGGATCTACACCAACATAGCAGAAGAAAAGAAAAGAAAGGGTAAGCACACCTCAGGCTGGAAAAACATCCAATCCAATGGGCGGAAGCAGTTTCCTCTGCATGTATTATGCTATGTAAGAACTTACTTATAATAAGAAAGATTCAGTTACACAAGGGACTAATAATGAGATATAAAACAACAGAGATAAGTTAAAAGAAAACTTCAAAGAAAATCAGTTGAGACTCCAAGCCATATAACTTAAGATTTAATACATAAGTTAGAAAAAGTTTTAGCTAAAAATGAATTATCATTGTGGAAGAAAGTCACAGTGAATAGACAGCAAAAATATAAAAGGAATAAAGCAATTACAAGAGGGTGGATAGTGGATATGAAGGTCAAAGACAACCCAATACGAGGATAAGTGGTGTGTCTGCAAGTAAAATTTCAACAAGTGGAACACACAATTTAGAAATATGACACAGAAAAATGTTTCTGTAATAAACTGAATATGCAAATTGAAAAGAGAAACTACATGAAAGGAGAATAAAATGAACCAGAATAATCTAAACAAAATTTAGGTGGGTATGGCTGCACTTCACAAACAGACTCTTATAACCGTGCTATCAGAGTAACTCAGTCACATACAGAGAGAAAAAATATGGCTGGCCTCAGACTCTTCAACAGCAACGCTCAGTGCAAAAAGACAATAAAGTGGTAGCTACAAAATTCTAAGGGAAAGAAAATGTGACAGCTGTGTGGTCATTCAATGAAGGCTGACTACCTCCTCGGACTGTGATGGAATAAGAAGGCCAGAATGGCCCTATAGTCTTAAAAAATTAGTACGACAGAAAATAATATATGAAGGAATGGTTTCTATAATAGACATCAGACATCAGGCAGCACAGGGCCATGATTCCTGAGATAAAAGAAACACGTGAAGTAAGACTGACAATTGCCCCAGGAAGTTTTCAAGGAGGAAATTTCCAGGTTATGGTGCAGAAGGGGAAACCAAAGAAGCCAATGGTCTTCTGGAGTTGAACAGAAAGAAACCAAGGTTTGAGGAGGCCAAAGTGCTAGGATTGGTGGTGAGTGCTGGAGAGGAGAGAGCTGCAGAGGGAAGCTGTAGAAATCTAGAGGGATCCCTGGAATCATTAATTGAGTGCTGAGGCACATACCTCAGAGGAAGCTATGGAGACCAGGCAGGGAGCCATGGCAAAGCCGAGTAACAAACAATTCCTGGAACTTACACTGGACTGGAAAGAAAGATCTCTTAATAGAGAATCCAGAAAGAGACCCACACAGATATGGTCATCTGATTTTCAAAGAAGACGCCAAGGCAGTTCATCAGGGAAGGGATAATCTTTTCAAGAAACCAAACTGGGACAACACCCTAGCCACAGGCATAAAAATGAACCTCAGCCCTTACCTTGTATCATGTACAAAAATTGACTCGAAATAGACTATAACCTTAAATATAAGACCTAAAGGCATAAAATTTCTAGAACAAAACACAGGAAAATAAATCTTTGTGCTCTTGGATTAGGCAAAAAATTCTTAGATATAATAATTAAACCATATTCCATAAAATGAAAAAATTGTTAAGTTAGACTTCACCAAATTTTTAAAATTTTGCTCTTCAATGACGCTGTTAAGGAAATGAAAAAACAACCCAGATACTGGAACAAAATGGTTGCAAGACATATATCTAATAAATATATGATATATGTAAAACATATATCTAATAAATATATGATATATGGAAAACATATCTAATAAATATATGATATATGGAAAACATATATCTAATAAATATATGATATATGGAAAACATATATCTAATAAACATTGTATCTTGAGTGTAAAATATAAAGAATTCTTACAACTCAACAAAAAGAAGACAAATCAATAAGAAAATGGACAAAAGATGTCAACAGAGGCTTCACCAAATAAAGTATATGAATGGCAAACAAACACATAAAAAGATGTCCAATATCATTAGTATTAGCAAAATGCAAATAAAAACCACAGTGAGATATCAGCAAACACTCATTATAATGACAAATTTTGAAGGACTTATAATAGCAAGTGCTGGTGAGGATATGGAGCAACTGAAACTATCATACATCTCTTGTGGGAATGCACAGTAGAACAGCCACTTGAGAAATCAGTCTGTCAGTTTCTTATAATGTTAAATATACACTTACCATGTTCCAGTAATATCTCTCTTATTTATTTACACAAGAAAAAGGAATCAGGTATCCACACATAGACTTGTACTCGAATGCATAACAGCTTTCCTCTTAACAAATATAATGTATCGATGTAACTGGAGTCTACCAAAATGTTCATCAACTGCTGAGTGGATCAACAAATGTGTGTCTATATCTAGATGAATCTAAAAAATAAAGTCAGATACAGAAGACTACTTACTATACCATTTTAATGAAATTATAGAAAAGCCAAAACTATAGTGACAGAAAAGCAGACCATAGAATGGTAACTTAAAGCAATATTTCATGTAAAATTACAAACATTTTCCAGTGCTAGAGAAAAAAGGGCTTTCTCCTACATTTATGGTGGGATTATGAATTGCAAGCCAGTTTGGGGTCAATCCGTATTTAATATAATAAATCTAAAAATGTCTATCTGAGTCAGCAATTCTCCTGAGATGTATTTTAAGGATATAGTTAATGATCTGTATTCAAGCAAATTTATATAAGCAAAAAATTTAATAATATCCAAAATGCCCAAAATGAAACATTGTTAAATAAATGAGGGTAAATCCATTAAATGGAATAGCATAGAGTGACATAAAATGTTGTAAGCATTGATTATAAATTGTCTACAAATAAAATCTCAATAAAACCATAAGAGTAGATATTTTAAGATCACATTCTTTGATTAAAAATTATAGAAAACTGGAAACAAATAACCAAAATAGAAATAATGCTATCATACAATTATCTTACAAACTTTGTCCTCAACAAACAGGAAATAAAAAATGCAATTTAAAGATGTTAAATGCCGATTTACATATATAAAAACCTATGGAACCTAGCCAAAGAGAGAGAGATATATATATATATAGAGAGAGAGAGAGAGAGAGAGAAAAAAATATTCATGGTTTTAAATATTTTATTAATGCAAAAACAAAATAAGAAAATAAAACATTCATTTCAGAAAATTAGAAAAGGAAAAACTAAATAAAAGACAGCAATAGAATAGCAGCAAAGATAAAATTTAATATTAGAAAAAGACCCAGGAAATGAAACAGATATGCAGTAAGGAGCAGAGAAGACAACAGAAATTCTGGTTCTAGTAATTTCCATTGTCACCTCGCCTTGGGTAATGTGAAATAATCCTGTATCTTAAAAAAAAAAAAAAATCACTTTTCTGTTTTACACAAACTTGAGTTGATATGTAAATAGCCTTAATAACTGTTGAGTTAGGATACCAAATCCAGAAAGTATAAAGTATAAGACTGAAATATTTGGTTACATAGACATTTTTAAGTTGAGCCAGTAAAATATCTACACATAATGTTTAAAATGTATAAATGTATAAATATGATTGAAATGCAAATAACAAAATGAATATATATATTCAATGAATATATTTCAGTGTATATATATATATATCCACAAGATACACAGAACTGATAAAAGTTTACTGTCTTTACTGTACAAAAAGTCATGAATAAAAAACGTCTCTATATAATAGATGAGCCAACATCATAAACAGAAAACTGTGTCAGTAAAACTACACATGGGTAATAAGCTTATTAAAATATAGCAACTCTAACTGACATGTAAAAATCAAATAATGCCAACAAGCTACTTCTTGTCTCCCAGCTTGTGAAAGATTAAAAATACTAGCAATACTGTGCTGTGGGGAAGCTGTGGAAATTGGGAACTCTAATGCAAAATGCTGTTGGTAGAAATTTAAATTGGGACACACTTTCTGCTGGTGTACACATATTTTTTGTTGACTCAACAATTCTCCTTCTCAGAATTTATCTCAAGGAAATCCTAGAAAGGTTAGCAAGGTTGAACATAAAAGGAGTATCACCCACATCATGGGTACAACAGTGAAAAGCTGGAAACAACCTCAATGTCCACCAAAAAGGGTTTGTAGAAATAATTTGTGGTTGCTTTGTACAATGGTAAACGTGATCTATTGACATGAAAGGATTGCCATGGCAATTTGTTGAAATTTTTATGAAGCAGATTATAAAATAGAACATAGAGTAAGACTCGGTTTTATTATAAATGTGTGCATGATGCTACACCAGATGTTTGTCTCCTCTGAAACTCATATTGGTGAGTTTCAGTGTGGCAGTATGGAAAGTTGCCACTTTTACGAGGCAATGGAGTTATAAGGGCCCTGCCCTCATGAATGTATTAATTCTTTCATGGACTAATGGATTAATGGACCAATGGGTTTTCTCCAGAGTGGGACTGGTGGCTTTATAAGAAGAGTAAGAGAGACCTGAGCTAGCACTGTCAGCCCACTTGCTATCTGGCCACCATGATGCCCTGTGCCACCTTGGGACTCAGAGTCCTCACTAGCATGAAGGCCCTCACCAGATACAGCCCCTTGGCCTTGGACTCCTCAGCCTTTAGAACCATAAGAAATACATTTCTGTTCTTTATAAATCACCCAGCCTCAGGTATTCAGTTATAGCAGCAGGAAGCTAAGACATAAAGCTATCGGTATGAAAGTCTTTGCCCAACTATGAACACAATTACTTCTTCTAGGATAAATTTTTTATTATATTTACTTTCTTCTTTATTCTTGCCAGTTCCATTTGAATACATTTTTGTAATGGGCCTATGTAATACAAAATACAATAATAAACACAAAATTATTTTCCACACTAGGAATAGGGCCAGAAGGAACTAACTACTGAAATTCTGTCCCACCCTTTAAAAGTGTGGTTAAAATTAATAGACTTAAATGGAAAAAATAGTAAGTTTTCCAATAATATACATGTTTTGAGGATGTAGGAAAGTGTGCACCTTCACTGTATTAAGGGCATGGCGGGTGACTGGTATCTTTTTCTAATGAGCAGCTGGGCAATGTGTAGCAACAGCTTCAGTAACATTCACAGACTGACTCACTTCTAGAAGTCTAAGCTAGGAAATAATCAGAGATATGGACAAAGGTTCATGCATGAGAATATTCATGCATTGCTCTTCCTTAATCATAATTTCGAAATAGAAACAACATGTGTCCACATAGTAGAGTATGTGTGTATGTATCTCCAATAATTTATTGAACAAATGTTTGCTGAGTGTCTTCTCTGGGCCAGGCTCTTTGAGAGTCCCTGGAATTCAGTGGTACACAAAACAAACATGTCCACCTCCTAGAGCATGTCATCTAGTCACAATAAGGGAAAAGACAGATGATCAGCTAATTCCACAAATAAGTTAGGTGTTAATAAAGAAAAGTAGAGGATGAAGTAATTGCGTTTTTTGGCCATTAGAAGTAAATGCAAATTTCAATGGCAAAAACTGCAATTACATTTGCACCAACTTAATACACTATTACTAAGTAATCAAAGAATACAGTAAAAAGTGGTATGGAAAACATGCTACGAATGAAATGATCTTTTAGCCAAATGGGAGCAAGAATGTTCAGAACCACCTCTATCAGAGTACTAAAAAGTGATAAAGATGAAACTTCTCAAGATATAATTTAAATAATACACAAATATGATCCAATTTGAAAGAGGAAGTTTGAAAGCCATACCTCTCTGATAAAGTCTAAAAATAGAGAGGTATAAAACATAAGGAGGTGTGAGGTCTTCTCTTTCCACTCCACAGTACACTCGATAAAAGGCTTACCCTCCTTAGGATTTCCTCTTGGAACAATTATAAGAAATCACCAGTGAGTAAAGAAACAGCAATGCATAGCAACAGCTTCAGAAAAATCCACAGACTTCATCAAACTTCTAGAAGTCTAAGCAAGGAAATAAGTGGAGATATGAACAAAGGTTTATGCCTAAAGATATTTGTGTGTTCTTTCTCAGTCATAATTGTGAAGTTGAAACAACATAAATGTCCACAATAGTGAAGTATACGTTTACATATTTCCAATAATTCTTGGAGAAGTTGGGATTTCATGGTTGTTGTCTGCTAGACTCAGCAACGCTTTGGGAATACAGATCCTCCATGCCCTATTATTTAGGAATTCTACTCCTGTCATGATATGGTAGGCTAAACTTGCTTCCATGACACTTGGCCAAGGATTATAAATTAATTGTGTGATTGAGGAAGTCCCTGGGAAGACCATACCCACCCCTTGTTCATGCTGGTTGGCTGTAACCATAGCAGCCTCTTACTCCAGACCAAAGTTCAGCTACTGTAAATTTTATGACCATGTTCAGAGTTCAATGTCCATTAGCATAACCCTTCCTTAGGAAGAGTGAGATTTTATATTTGACAACAAAGTGTTAGACTCTATTTCTAAGTACTAGACTTCAAATGATAAGGTCCAAAAGAAGATATTCATTTTTTTTGTCCTAGAGAACTTATTTTCCTGTGAAAATGCCTACCACAAAGAAGACATTGATGTTCTTATCAAGCTTTTTCACCAGCCTTGGGTCTTTCATTGTAATTTGCTCTATTCTTGGGACACAAGCATGGATCACCAGTACAATTGCTGTTAGAGACTCTGCTTCAAATGGGAGCATTTTCATCACTTATGGACTTTTTCGTGGGGAAAGTAGTCAAGAATTGAGTCACGGACTTGCAGAACCAAACAAAATCTTTGCAGGTAAATGATAAACTAATTTGAATGGATATCGTGAGATTGAATTAAGGTTTATGTCATTCTATATTTGGGCCAAATAACCATTCAAAAATAATTTCTTTGTAAGTTTTGGGTTAGGCTGACAATGCAAGTCTAATAATACAAGATAATTTTGGAAATTTGCCATGCCATTATTTGAGCTTCCTCAGTTCTGCTTATGTCTATTAGTACAATAGTCTAAATCATTCCAGCAGTGGTGATATTTAAATAACACCTACCAAGTTGATTGACAAGTAAATAAGTAAAAATATGTGACAGCAATATGGCATTGAATAGCCAGTAGGAATGCATGTTTTAACTGTATTGACTGGGTTTTTAGTTGGACCCACAACCTCCGTCTAGAATTTCACAAGTGGCATCTATGCAGGAAAGAGTAAAACGGGAAATTAATTATCTCTGTTTCTCAAGTTCGTTTCTTTAACTGATTTGAATTTACCTCCAAAATATCTAATCGTTGGGAATTATATTAAATTTCCATTAATTTATTAATTATATATTTGATAGGAATTCCTAAACTTTTTATTTCCTGATTTCTTATATAATGCCATCCTCTCAATGGAAGAAAATTAAAGGTTCATTGAGATTAATAAGTTGATTTAGCTACTTATTTGACTTTTGAAGTTTGATACCTACCTTCATGTTTTCTAAATTTAAAAACATTTGTAAGTTATGTAACACATTAAATGGACTTTGTTTTGAACAAAGTTGTATGCTAGTATTATACAGACATTACTGGGTATCATACAATCATTACCTTTTGACTTATAAATATGCATCATTTTCTACCCTATACACATGTAATGTTTAGTCCTTGTGTAATGCAAAAAGAAGTTTGAGTCCTGGACACTAGCTGTAGGTTCTAGCTCTAGTGTGTTTATGACTTTGTTAATGAAACTATTTTCTTAAATCCAAAGCAGCCTGGTTGTGTTCCCAAGTTATACATTTGTCATTTAGATGTTAGCAAAAGCAGCGTCTCCCCGGGCATTGCCAGAGCCTTTCAGGGACATCTCCTCTGGTGTCAACCTCAGCTTCCCATAAGGATGGGGAACATTGGCTTTCCAGCAACTTTCAAAGACTCAGTCATGCTTTCAGTTATGTGAATAGCATTTTCAAAACCAAAAAGTGTCCCGAAACCTCAGACACATTTAAAAAATTGTAAGTAAGAGACAAAACCTACCAGTTTTTTTTGGTTTCCATATGGTGTCTGTTTGGAACCAGTTGATTTCCAATTTGAGATAAATGGCTTCAAAGAAAGCATCAACTATCTCTATGCACGGAGACTCAGAGGAGGCCAGGATGGGTCAGGACCTGGCTCTAAAGCCCTATGTGCATGCAGGTGAGCATGGTGATGTCAGAGGACCAGAGCAGGCACTCGTCAAGGAGAGCCCTGAAAGGGCCCAGGGCCAGGTAGGTGCGGCAGCCCAGGTGAGAGCACAGTGAGGCAGAATATTTGCCTTCCCTTTGCTGGATCTCTACTTTCAGTCTTTGTTACTGAGGAGCCACATTCTGACTTTCCACAAGTCACTGCCCAACCTCCTGGTGCTGAAGAAGGTGAACCGCCACCCAATTAATGAAGGTGCTGCACTGTCACTCTGGTTGACACCTAAGGACCCCTCAGAGCCTAGGGGGTCTTCATTGCCAATGATTATAATAATCGTTGAGCTTGAACACCTGTAAGCAGTTCTTTCAGACAGGTGAAAGTCATTTTACTGGAACCTTCAACTTGTGGTGTTCAGCTGCTAACAATCCTGGGACGCTTCACCTGGGAGCAGCCCTGCAGTGTGCACAATGAGACATGGGTGCTCTCCTATGGTTTCTCATGGCCACCCGGGGCTTCTTTCAAATCAGAAACCAACCATGGGCAGTAGAATCAAATCTGTATAAATGCCCCTTTCTTGCCCAACAGTGGTGGACTGACCGTTCCACTTGAGAAGTTGACCACATGAGCTTCTTGGCTAGGGCGAGGTCACATCAAGAGTCTCCCAAGAGTAATAATTATTGCAAAGCTCTGCTGTATTTCTGCATGGTATTTATCACATTGAGCCAGTTTTGTCTGTAGATTTTGAAACAAAATAGCAGAAGGAAGCAATGACGGCTGATTTCAAAGTGCCAAAGTAATTCAGCCAACGTTGGTCAATCTGTGGGGAAAATCGTTCTTCAGACCTGGTAAGGAAATTCTCCAGTGTGTAACTTGGAGGGTGCAGGCAGCTCAGGCTGACTGGCTGCATCCTGGTTTGCCCAACATCCAGATGAAAAGTGGCAGGTCCTGTATGTCCACCTGTGAGCAGGTTGTCTTTGCTACTCCCAAAGTTCTGGAGATCTGATTTCTGTTCCAAAACACTTCCCTGAGCAGCTGCTGCGTGTATGAGGGGCTCAGGAGACTGAAAGGAATTGCACATGGTTCCTGGCCTTGGAGGGCTCACCATCCAGCGTGAGAGAAAGACCCTTCCTCAGTTAAAATCGGTGCCTCGGCCTCCCTAGTAGCTGGGATTACAGGAATGCATACCACGGGTGGCTAAATTTTGTATTTTTAGTAGAGACAGGGTTTCACCACGTTGGCCAGGCTGGTGTCAAACTCCTGACCTCAAGTGATCTGCCCACCTCGGCCTCCCAAAGTGCTGGGATTACAGGCATGAGCCACCGCACCCGGCAAGACTTTTCTTTTCTTTTCTTTTTTGAGACAGGGTCTTGCTTTGTCGCCCAGTCTGGAGTGCCATGGTGCGATCATAGCTCATTGCAGCCTCTACATCCTGGGCTCGAGAGATCCTCCTGCCTCAGCTTCTGGTGTAGCTGGGACCACAGGCAAGCACCACCACACCCAGCCACTTTTCTGATGTTTTGTGGAGACAGCGTGTCACCAGCCCAGGCTGGACTTGATTATGAGAGATATTTCTCCTCTTGTGACATTGCACCCTTTGTTCTCGGTTCCAAGAACAGTCTGATTTGCAGATGTGTGGGACTTTGAGCAGTCACGTTGCCTGCAGCGGAAGGTAGAATCACCTGGGATGCGGGTGAGGCATCCCCACCCGGACCAGATGAATAGCAATCTCCGCGGGGTGAGGCCCTGACCTGCTCGTTTTTTAAAAATCTTCCCAGGTGATCCTAATTCAGTGTTGACAACAACCAAGGCCAGGCACTAGAGTGACAGGCATTGCTGTACTGGGTATTGCTTTTTAAGTCCTTTGGATGTGGCCTGCTTGAAATTAAATTAATTGATTGGCAAAAGCTCTAGACAACCTTGCAAAGGAAGCAAGGCAGACTGAGGGAAAGCTCGGCTCCCGGCTGGCCTCTCAGTGCTGCATCCGGGTCAGGACCCACTGCAGCTGGCGCGAGTCTCTCCCCACCTGGCACTCCCCCGCCTGCTAGTTCTCTTTTCTCCACCGACCTCCATGTGTTCTCAGGGAGCTCAACATTGCACCATTAGTCCAGGCTAAAAATAATTAGAAAAATAAATCTGCTGCAGAAACTAATGAATTGCAAAGAGAAGAACAAATGAAGTTTATTTCTCCAGAATTCATAAAGAGCCCCCACCTTACTACTCCTGCCCTGTCCGCATAAGGAGAGTCTCCTGGAGAGCAGTGTTCATCCTCTGCCCCGAGGGATGTCACCACACTGGGAGGGGGAGAGTATAGAGGACAAAAAGGGTGCCCGCCCAGGCTCAGGTTCATCCTCTGCCCCGAGGGATGTCACCACACCGGGAGGGGAGAGTATAGAGGACAAAAAGGGTGCCCGCACAGGCTCAGGCCACTTCTCCCCAAGGAACCCTGGCAACTTTCTGAGAGGCTGGGGCACCAGCCTGGGCTCCCTGGGAGAGCTACCAGGTCACACTTGGAGATCTGCTGATAGAACGAGCTCCTCCCTCAGGTACTGGGAGCTGCCCTGTTCAGGCTCCCTGGTGACCAGGTGTTTATGGAGGGAGTCACAGTAATTCCCACCCATCCACTCACAAAGCCATGGGCTCTCCCTTGATGTCTGAGGACTTACCGAGAACCGGAACTCAAAAGGCAGATGGCAAGTGGGGCCTGAAGGGTTACATTTCCCTGCGTGGGGAGCCCGGATGTCCGGACGGCTCTCAGCGGCACCCATTATCCACTGCCCAGCAGCACGCTTCTGCCTCCCAGCTGCGGGGTCTGCGGGTCAGGTGCTCTTCTCTCTGGCCACGTTGTTCTTGGCTGTTTCCTGGGACAATTAGTGCCACCTGTGAGGTGGCTTTCCTGATTCACACGCTTGCCCCCTAAAAGGAAGAAAAAGAACGGAATGTGTTTGCTAATTTTTCAGGCAGAGAGCAGCTGTCAGATGCTATGTAAGTTTATTGTCATTTCATTCTTGATAACTTTCCCTGAATTTTCAGCTTTTATTGTCTAAGTTCTGAGCCAGGAGCTGGAGGGGAGATACAGCTGTCAGACCTGTGTGGCAGGAAATTCAGAAAGCCGGAAAATAATTTTTAAATCCAGCAGTTAGAATCAAGATGAATTGTCACCTTAAAATGCAGAAAATATGAGTCAACAGGCCCCAAATGACTCCCTTTGGAAAAGTCACATCATTAGACCTTACCAAAAGTCACAAACAAAGCTAAATTCAATTGTCACTTTCTAATTTACTCTGAAAAAAAAAAAAATGGAATGTGAACCATTTACCAATGAATATCCAAAAACCGCTTTTACTAAGTGTGTGAAGCAGAAAAATACTGCAAGCCACTTCAGGGGCCTTGGACACAGCTTTTTTAATTTTTTAATTTTAATTTTTGTTTTAACAGTGAAGTTTCTATTTTCTAGTTAAGTAACCAAATTACTTCTTACTGGTTACCAAACTTTGCTAAGGAGTGAGTTCATTTAGTCCCCAGCAAACTTTGGGATAGACCTCGGAGTTTCCCCTTTAGCGTCCAGGAGGAGCTGGCGAGTGTGGGATGGGAAGCGATTCCCCTTATGGTGACTCAGCAGTGACTCAGCTGCAGCCTCTGACCTGTCCCCCTGAACAGGTGTGTCCTACGTGCTGTAGTTTTATTCCTCCTCTCTTCCGGTGTCATCCTCTATTACTTTCAAAACAAGTGTGTGCTAAATTGTAGCAATATGAATCCCGCATCTGCTGCACCTCCACAGTGAGCAATAGGCAGAGGCAAGAGACGTCACCTGAGTTCAGGGATGGGAACCATCCCAGCCCAGGTGGCCACATCCCACTCACCCAGAAGGCAGGCCCAGCAGGTCCCACCCATCCCCACCCAGGCAGCAGGCAGTGGCTGGTGTGACCCATGCCCCGCTAGAGCTCTTCCCTGGGATGCATAGCCCAAGACTATGCAGAGATTTCACCATGCTCTATGAGTTATTAGCAGAAATTCCAAAATAGTCCAGTCATCATTGAGCTCAAGTAGGCTATACCTGTGCGAGCTGGACTTTGCTCGCAGTCCCCAGTTCCGCTTGAGGAGCAGAATGTTCCCTTGCCACGGTGGTGAAGCCATCATCCTCATGCCACTGAGCTGAGGCTTGCCCGGTCGTCTCCTGGTCTGCTGCCTTCTCCCATGGGTTTTCAAGGGACATGCGGCCATGCCAACCGCTGTGAGGCATATCCACCTTGCCCTCCTCCTGCCCTTTTCTCTCTCCTGCCCTTTTCTTTCCTGCACTTTCTCACTCTCCCTTGCAGCCAGGGCCCTTGGGTTACCTGTCACTGCTGCTTCTGGGGCTTCTCCCACTCCTGGTCTAGGAGGCTCTACCCTGAGACCAGCACCACTTGGGATGCCCGCTCTCTCTGGATGAGGGTCTTTACCACAGGACCCTTTTGCCAGCAGCCCCTGAGGCTGTGTCTCAGGCACCTGGTTGCAAGCTGCCGGCCACATCTCCTTCATGCCCACTGTCTGTTCAGTGGGAGGAAACTTTTCTTCCTCGTAGAACACTGCTGATTAAAAAGCCAAAAAAGAAAACAATAGTGAACGGATAGAATTAAGAGGTTCAAAAATGGAGTGAGGATATCCTCCTGTCCAAGGGGAGTGTCGGGTCTCACTGGGAGCCCCGTGTCTATCTGGCCATGTGTGGTGGCTCATGCCTGTAATCCCAGCACTTTGGGAGGCCAAGGAGGGAGGATCACTTCAGCTCAGGAACTGGAGACCAGCCTGGGCAACATAGTGAGATCCTGTCCCTACAGAAAATTGTTTAAAAGGCTGGCCATGGTGGCTCACGCCTGTAATCCCAGCACTTTGGTAGGCCAAGGCGGGCAGATCACCTGATAGTGGGAGTTGGAGACCAGCCTGACCAACATGGAGAAACCCCATCTCTCCTAAAAATACAAAATTAGCCGGGCGTGGTGGCGCATGCCTATAATCCCAGCTACTTGGAAGGCTGAGGAAGGACAATCGCTTGAACCCGGGAGGCGGAGGTTGGGGTGAACCGAGATCATGCCATTGCACTCCAGCCTGGGCAATAAGAGCAAAACTCCAACTCAAAAAGAAAAAATTTTAAAAAATTAGCTGAGCGTGGTTGTGGTGGCACATCCTGTAGTTCCAGCTACTCCGGAGGCTGAGGCAGGAGGATTCTTTGTTTGAACTCGGGAGATCAAGACTGCAGTGAGCGATGATCTTGCCACTGCACTCCAGTCTGGGTGACACAGGAAGACCCTGTCTCCAAAAAAAGAAGAAAAAAAGAGAAAGAGAAATAGAGTCAGAATAAAGTATGTGTAGCGGGCCAGGCTGTCAGGGACTCTGCAGTCACACCCAACAAAGAATATTCCAGAGACGCGGGCTGTTAATCATGTTGGGATTTATATCCCTCCTCAAATATTTGGACAGGCTGCCAGGCAGGAAAGGAGCAAGTGAATTTTGTGTGATTCCCAAAGGAGAATTAGGACCCCTGGGTTTAAGTTGTGGAGATGCAGATTTGGGCTCAGCATAAAGAGGAATTTTTCAATCATTACGGTGATGCGGGGAGGGAAAGGGGAGGGGACTTGGTGGCCCCTCCCATGGGTGCCCATAGCACCCTGGGGTCTCCCACCTCCCATGCCTGTTCTCTGAATTCTTTGTGACACTCTGGTTCCATTAGGAACTCCTTGACCTTCGATCCTTGGGCATACGCTGAGGGAATACCACCCCTAGGCCCAGGAACCAGAGATCCTCCTGGCCTTTTCGCTTTCTGTTCTTTCAAGCTGCTCCAGATAAAGATGTGAGGTCTCCAAGGCTCTCTCCCTGGAGCTCAGAGAAACCAGCACGGAAAGAAAGAGACTTTCACTTGTTTTGACCCACCTGTTCCCAGTGATGTTGCTGTGGCCTTACTGTGACTCAGAACTTTCTCCCATGTCCTGGTGACTTTCGTGGAACGTCCCTGTAAACACTGTTTAATGTACTGACCTCCTCCACAGGGCCTCACACACCCTGACAGCCCGTGGCTGGGCTGGGCTTACATGTAAGTGCACCCCTGTGGTGCCTGGGCCTTGCATCCTCCACAAAAGAGCAGGTGGAGGATATGGCTGGTGGGGGTCAGAAGCCTGCAAAACCAGGAACCCAGGACTGACAGCCAGGGCACCTTTGCTTCATTTTATGAATGTCCTTCTATGCCTGGAGCTACTCTGCACTTAAGAAATATGTACTTTTCATGCAATGCTGTTAGGATTCAGAAGAGTTCTCCTTGGAAAGCAGAGTCAAGGCTTACTCATGGGCAAATTCCCAACTGCCTCCAGCATTGGAGCCCTGTGGGCATCTGGTCCTCTCTGTCTCCAGGAAAGTGGAGTCTGAAGTAGGACTCACACCTCAATTTGCAGTAACAGAAGTCATTTTCTTATGTCAGCCTTCAGCTTCCACTTTCCTGGTCACCTTTCTTAGCTTTTTCTCTGCTGATGCCACCCCTGACTCATGGAATTACCCCAGACACCACAGGGCTTATGGGATTCTCAGAGTGCACAAGTTTTCAGGGTGACCTGCCCTGTGAGTGCCTCCAAGTGGAAGCCGAGTTAGTGCTCAGAGCAACAGGGGCACTGATGAAACTGTGAAAAGCACCTTGGCAAGGACGGAGCCTGAGCTCATACTGGGAAGGCTAGCCAGCCCTGCTGCCAGTATCCAGGAAGGCAAACTCTCTCCTAGGGGACGTCAAAACCAGGCTCAATATCCAGTTATCTGTAGTGTCGCGGTTATACCCATCCAACCACTGATTCAACAACCAGCCTCCTGTGGGGAATGCAGGTCTTATTCTTGCATGACTTGGAGGTTCCTGATACCTCTACTGACATCCAACAACTACTAACTCAAGTACCTAAGAGGGTAGGGTGGGGAGGAATGCCAGCCCAGAGCTGGTATTTGCATTATGTGCTATGCACTCACAAAACATTATTTTAGTTTTAGGGATACTGAATAATTCTTCCCAAAAAACTCTGCATTTGGTGACTATCCTGTTCCTGGTCCTGAGTTTGCTCACGTCGCTGCTGAGCTCTGGGTTTACCTTCTACAACAGCATCAGCAACCCTTACCAGACGTTCCTGGGGCCGATGGGGGTGTACACCTGGAACGGGCTCAGCGGTGAGTGGCCCTGTGAGACCCGGTGCTCTGCAGAGGACCGCATCCCTCTTGTCCCCGTGTCTCCACCTCTCACACACGCATGAACATACAGTCACGTTTACACCAAGGAAACTATGAGGACCTCCCATGAGCTAAGGGCTGGGGCTTATTTTGTCAATCCAAAGTGTTTATGAAGCATCTCTGGAAATATAATTCTGTTTTAAATGCACTATTGAGGAGACTTATAACAAGCCAGCCTTTGCTTTTGAGACTCTAACATAAGAAGTCAAAATGCACAAAAGTCAACAAAATATTGACCGGGCTCCTGCCATGTGCTTAACTCCAAACTAGGCTCTGTGTGGCATATAGAAGCACACACATGTGCATACACATACACATGCGCACACACATGCGCATACACATACCCATGTGTGTACCCACACACACATGAGCACACTGGCACACTCTTCCTTCTCTTTCCTCTTCCACATGACAAGAGTCCACTTAGTCTCCACACATGACATCTCTGCATGCTTGTGCCACAGAGCCACAGATAATGGCACATAAGAGAATCTGGGGGCAATACCTTTCTTGTGGGCTACCTGTGAGCCTGGGGTGTGGCTGGGTGGTGTTGCTTGGTTATTTTATTTGTTTCATGGGTGTGGTGCTGGGAGGATGGAGCCCAGATGGGAAGTGGGTCCCAGCTTTGACTCACAGTCTTTTGGCTTTCACTGGGTTTTGCCAGGGCTCTGCGGCTGCCCATCTGCCCAGAGCAGGGCCGGGGAAGTGCCTCTTTGCCCTGCTCAGCTGCCTTCAGGGCCTTGCTCCCCCCAGGCAGCCAGGTTTCCCCTGTTCTTTCCCTCTCTCCATCATTGCAACTGGACCTTGGGAATGAAGCCTGTCCTAAGGAAATGATTTCTGAGGTGGCTTCACATAAGCTTCAGGTGACACATTTTAACACAGGCCTGAAATTTTCAAGCACAAGAAGGAGACTCTGGATATCAGACATGTCAGGAAGCCTGAAAGGAGGGGCTGAGAGCAGCATCATCCTGTCCCTCCGTTGAGTGTCATCCTTACCACGAGGCAGGCGCAGGTGGCTGGAGGAGGCCAGCAGCTCCATGCCATGTAGTAGAGATGTGCTGAGGAATATGAACAACTGGCTCTCCAGTGGGGAGAAACAAAGAGAGAAAAAGCCCTGGTGATTGGAATGGTGTAAGCACAGCCACGTGACCATTTTCAAACTCCCAATGTGAGATCACTGACGTGGAGTTGAGATGTAAAAACCGGCCCCAGCGCAGCACAGGTAGGACGGTGAGGGATGCTTTTTAAAATGGAAAAGCATTAAGCCAGGACTACAGGTGGGCTGGGTTGCATTACATTACACACCCCAGCTCCGAGGATTTGGGGTCAGGCTGGTTTAACCACATTCATATATGACTGGCTCTTTCTTTCTGTGCTTGTATTGCTTGGTGGTAAAAACAAATAAATCCCCCAATTTAATGGGCAGCCACTATGGACGAGGCACAACAGTCCTGTAGAATGAATATCACTGCTTCTCTTTCTTAGAGCAGAGCTGAGTGTCAGAGGTTAAGGGACTTTGTTACAAAATCAGATATACTCACCTGAATGCCAGAGTCCTTTGCCCAAGCTACTTGCATGATGATGGTTCACCCCTGTCAACCAAAACCAAAGGTAAACCAATTGGTACCCATGGCCAGGGCAAAGAGATAGATTATTTTTACTTTTGCTGATGTGACTAAGAAAGCACGAGAAGCAGTGACTTCAGACACAAGACCCTAAACTTCGAGTTAGGGTCTTGGCCCGTGTCATGAGGACTGTTTCCTGCCATTGCTCCATCTATCAGAATCCTCGGTATTGACTCCATCATTCATTAATTGGCTGGATCAATCCTCTTGAAGATAAGATGACTGCTGGCCACTCTGGGCTCATTGCTGATGGTGGCAGCCCCAGGAGAAAAAAGCTTCTCATTTCCTTCAAATTCAAAGAAAGTCCTGGGCTACTTTGCACTGGCATTGCCCTTCTCCCATCCCTTGACCAATCTCTGTGGCCAGCAGGGTTGAATTCCCCAAGCCATCCACTGATTGACTAAGGCTGCCTGCCCATCCTGGAGCTGGGGCTGGAGTCGGCCCTTCCCCAGCCACAGGGGTGAGTGGGGAAGGAAGACTGCGTTCCTGGAGGGAAAACAGGTGCCAGGGCCAGAGTGGAGGGCCAGGTGTGGCGCCGGCCAAACAACAGGGGCCCAGCATTGCTGTGTCTGCAGCCTGCAGGGTTCAAAGTCTGCCACCTCTTCCTCCTCCACAGTGGAGTATGGGCTGGCTTTGCATATAGCAGAGGCCTCATGCATGTTTGGGAATAAAAACAGGGGCCAGACAGCCTCCCCGTAGCCCTGCCTACTCCTATCCACAAAGAATTATTGGATAGAGAGGGAATTCCTGCCACCTTCCTTTCCTGGCTCAGGGGCAAGTTCTAACACACAGAGGGAGGCTGTGAGGTGGGCAGAAAGCAGCCTGAGAGGTTGATGTGGAAGGAGCAGACTGCGTTCTGCTGCCCACCTAGGAGAAGGCCTCGCACAGCTTGGCTTCCTCTAAATGCCCCTTGAGGCCTCTTGACCCTAATGCTTTGATAGGCCTGACTTTTGCCCAAAGTAACCCTTTGAGGGCCCTGATTTTCTTCACAGGAGCTTTGAGGGTTGGAGAACTTACTGAAACTCTCAGTTTCAAGGAGGCTCAGCCTGCAGAAGGGTTTGTGTGCAGAGATGCCTTAATTCTTGCCTTGGGTCATGGCTGTGGGAGAGCACGATCAGACTGACCTCTGGGAGTCCTGGGGCCAGAAGGAATTGCTCCAAACCCCTAGGGGCTGGATTTGAACAACCTCTGCTTAGCCAGCAGGTGTTGGGTAGGGAAGGAAGTGGGTTTGCTGGCTTGTTTCTGATAGAAAGAAGCAGTTTCTGCTTTGAGGAGACAAATAGCAGTCTCACTTCCTAGGTTCCCGTGACCTCTGACCTCAGCCTACCCTCTGCACCACACTGACCTGATGAGGCTGCATCCTGACCTCAGGGGATAAAATTGTCAACTGAGAGAAGCTTGGAGCCAGAGAGAACTTTGCAGACCACCCGTTCCAAATACATTTGTGTCTCAACTGGGGAACCCAGAGAGCAGAAAGGGATCAGTAGGTCACGGGGCCCGCGGGTCACAGACCAGGACAGAAACCAGGGTCCGTGAGCCTTCCGAAGCTCCTCATCTACCCCGGGGCTTCCTCCAGCCCCTATAAGTCCTTCTGTCCCAGAGGCTGGAGAAGCCTGGCAGGTAGAGGCTCTGGGCATCTCGTCACTAAAGGGGACTCAGGTTGGCATTTTGTGTCTGTGTGTCAGCCCCTCCCGATTCAAATCAAAGTTCTAGGCAGCCCGCTCTGGAAAAAAGCATTTAGCCTATATTCATCCTGCCCCTTTATGATTAAGCTTTTATAAGAAACTTCACAAGAGGAAAATGAAAGATAATTAAGGCCGTGAGGCACCCGGAGAGCTTCAGAGGGCCAGGGCTTTTGTTCGGACAAATTATTAAGAAATAAAACCATTATGTTGAGGATGCAGGTCTGTCATCAAGGAGCGTTTAAAACATTCTCCTCATACAAAGCCCCTCTAATTAAGGCCTTTTGAAGGACCGTTTGGAAGGTTTCCCTAGGTGTGGGTTATAGCAGGATACATTTGATGTCCACTGAGTTCCGGGTACGTGGCGGCAGACAGAGTCTCAAAGGGCTTCTGTGGCCAGGATCCCCTGGCGGCCCCCTCTGCACATCAAACCTCACTGGGTGAGCCTACTCACTGGCCTCATCACAGGCCCTGGAACATAGGCATCCTTATCCTCCACAACCTTTCTTTTAACAGCTTTATTGACACATGAGTCACACACCATATAATTCACCCATTAAAGTATACAATTCCATGGTTTTTTGTATGTTCTCAGACATGTGCAAGCCTCACCACTGCCAATTTTAGAATCTTTTGATCATCTTGAAAAGAAACCCCATGCCCGTTAGCTATCACCCCCTCCCAGCCCACTTCCAGCCCTAGGCAACCGTAAAAGCCCTAATCTACATTTTTGTTTGTTTGTTTGTTTCTATCTCATCTCCTTTGGAAGATGAGGAATGAGGCTCAGAAAGGCTACATGACTCGTCCAAGTTCACCTAGCTAGGATTTCCAATCCTGTTCTCTCTGACTCCAGAACTACGTGCTTTTAACTAGACAAAAATGGCTCTCCCAAGTCTGTACTGAAGCATGTTCTTTAAGGCCAGGCACAGTGGTTCACACTCAGCACTTTTGCAGGCCGAGGCAGGTGGATCACTTGAGTCCAGGAGTTCGAGACTAGCCTGGGCAACATAGAAAAAGCTGATCTCCACAAAAAATTAGCCAAGCATAGTGGCATGTGCCTGTAGTCAGCTAGTCAGGAGGCTGAGGTGGTAGGATCAATGGAGCCCAAGAGGTGGAGGTTCAGTAAGCTGAGATCATGCCACTGCACTTCAGAGCCCAGGGGACAGTGAGACCCCATCTCAAAACAAACAAAAAAGCATGTTTTCTAGTGAAGGATATTGTGAAGAATAAAAAAGGGAAGACAGAAACGTACAATAAGTTCTCTTCTCTAATGAGTTTTGTAAGGAGATCCCTCCTGATTAGACACTCTTGCCAGTGGCATCATATGCCATGAGATTCAAGCTCCTGGGATGGCATTTTTGTGGCTCGCAGGGCAGTCCAGTCTCGGTACCCAGTTCTTAGGACCCTGGGACCTCTCCCCAGCAGCTGAGCTTGTATCTCACAGTCCCAGATGCTTCAGGCCCACTGCCCACCCAGGGTCTTTGTTGAGGCAGCTTCATCCATCTGTGATGCCCTGTCCTTCCTCAGCTCTTCCCAGACCTCCTTATACAGCTTCTTTCTGAACTGTACTATTCACTCATTCATTCAGCACACTACTACTGCATTCACCACCTAGGAAGTGCCCTGTTTGGTAGACCAGTTGCACAACTACTTCGGAAAGCGTTTGAGTCAGCATGTTTGCTGTTGGTCATACACAGCCCTGCACAATCTTTAGTGTTCTATGCCTAGACATCTAGTTTGTGTCTTACAATTTTGTATCTTCTCCCTAGTGCTTAAAAGAGTGTAAACTCCCGTGCAGACATTCAATACATACCCACAGATATGTGTTCCGTAAAGATAAGTGACATTAAAAACTGTATCACGATGCCATGCATGAAACTCCGTCTTCTTTTCAGCATCCTCCGTTTTTGTGACCATGATACTGTTTGTGGCGAACACACAGTCCAACCTTCTCTCCGAAAAGTTGTTCCACATGCTTTACCCGACAACCGCCAGTAAAGGAACGACCCACAGTTACGGATACTCGTTCTGGCTCATACTGCTCATCATTCTTCTAAATATAGTCACTGTAACCATCATCATTTTCTACCAGAAGGCCAGATACCAGCGGAAGCAGGAGCAGAGAAAACCGATGGAATATGCTCCAAGGGACGGAATTTTATTCTGAATTCTCTTTCACCTCATTTTGGCATTGCCTCTGTTTTACATCAGCCCTGAGTAGTAACTGGTCAGCTTCTCTGGACAATTCAGCATGGTAACGTGACTGTCATTGATGACAGTGTTTGTGTTTCGTGACACTGTATTCTTCATTGATGCTGTACTCCTGAAAAGTTTCTCCCACAAGGTTGGGGAAAATGAATGGGAAATATAGCCCGTCTGTGTGGCTTTCAAAGCAGTAGCATCACGACGAGCGTAACGACCCTTCTGACCTGGTCTCACGATCTGAAATAATAAAAGGTTGTGTCATGTTTCTTTTCTTTGAGTATCTCAAAGCACTTCAGCTCCTATGATCTCATTCCCCTCAGGAGGGACCAGGTATTTTTATTCTACTCTATACATGAAGACTTCTGAGAACAGAGGGTTTCAGGACTCACCTTTCCAGGACCAAGTGCTGGAGGCAAAGAGAGACTTTGGAGTAAATGACTTGGTTCTCTGGACCCTCAGTTGCTGGCATATTCAAACCCAATGGTGGGTAAAAGTGATTATATGTGATCCTCAAACACATTTTTGAGATTCCAAGATGGGGTTTGGGTCAGAAAGAGAATAGAAATGAGAAGATCAGAGAAAGAGAAAAATGATAGCCCTGTGGTCTATATGGTAAAGAGGCTAAACATTATATTTTTGGTTTAATAGGATTGTGGTGAATTCAGTCAAAATGGAAATGAAACATTGCAGCAAGTTCTAGCAACCACCGTGTCAACCAACAGCCTTAGTTTCTGTGGTGTAGACCCGGGTGTGGCAGGTCTGATGGGAGTGTGTCATCCATCAGCAGGCTCCTGCCCAGCCAGAGACTGAGGGAGAAATGGGTTGGAACACCGTGGCTTGCAGGCTTTCATTCCTTGAGTCAAAGACAGGGCAAACGTGGAATGCGGGCGTGGGGTAGGGTAGCCCTTTGAGAACAGATTGGGTGGTTCCCAGTTTCATGAGAAGCCAGTGGGCAACCAGGAAAATTTTTTAAAGGCAACAGAATGGATCTGACCTTCTTTCCAGTAGACTATTTTCCCAGAAAATCACTTTGAGAATCTTTTGCGCTTGACTAGTTCACAAGTTAGCCAGGTTGAACACTGATAGGGTTCTGAAATCATCACCTTGCATGTCTTGATGGGACTAGGGCCAAAAGGAGCAGAATTTCCTGGGTGTGATTTGCAGAGCAGCATCTCTTTGGGCAGAAGAATATCTCATTTATGAAGCTACCAGGGATTAATGACCTTCTTACTCATTATTTTTTAACACTGTCTTAGAAAGAATATTTTTCATTTAGGAAATACACACAGGATACCTGCGATGTGGCTAGCACAGTGCTAATCAGGGTGTCTGCCCCCATAGAGCTACTGTTGGACAGTTAAGACAGCTATTCAGAAAGCAATTGCTAAACTCCATTTAAAAGAGGTATTTAGTCACAAACTGTGCTCATTCGTTGAAAGGTCGGTTCTCTATCACATTCTGCCCTAAAGTCCTACTTATTCAAAGTTACTCTTAATATTAAATTCGAATGTATTTGTAAAAATCTGATTAACAGTGAGCATTTTCTAAGTTCTTTGGATCTAGAAACACATTCTTTGAAAGCTTGCATTTTATATCAGATTTTAATAATGTGAACAAGCAATGAAGAGGAAACAGCTATAGATAACAAACCCGCAGAAACAATTGCTAAATAGGCACTCACATCGTGTGTTTATGTGAATGATTGTGTATTGTGGAAAGAGCACTGCATTTATTCACCTCAGCATTGGAGCAGAGCGCGGTTTCCTTAGCGGGAAACATGTTCTTAGTACTTATATCACAAATGACCTTTAAAACGTGGGAAGCAGGTAAATGGAACTCTATTTCACAATTTGGGAGACGAAGAGAACGGTTTCCTTTATGTGTTTTAAGGCAGAAGATAATGAAACTACACATTCAAAGTCTGTAGAAATGGCTTTAATGCTATTCACAAGCACAGGTGGGTGTGAGTTTCACAAGCACGGGTGGGTGTGCGGAAGGGTGAACACCTCCATGCCTCGGCCTACAAGATGGGTGGATGGCATAGTGAGGCAACAATTCATTACACAATGAATAGTAATTTGCTGTTTTAAAATGACTTAATAAATGGACATTGTTTTACATTTGGTGAATGGATTTGCCTGAAGCACTATTTTGAAGGGGTCTGAACTAGTCATATTATGACCCTTGAAACATTGTATGACTCTAATAAAGCCACATGGTCTTGTTATGATGATCTGGGTTACAAGGTTTATCCATATTTGCAAAATAAGTAAGTTGTGTAAAATACATGCTCTTCATATAGTCTATGATGATAACTTTAGAGAAATCAATACTTTGTTGTCAAACTGATTGGGCTCAGCCAGTGAGTTAGTGTTTGCAAAGCACTGGGGTACAGGAGGGAACCTCCAGGTGAACTTTGCTTTTGTCATTATAATTGTGTCTGATCATCTCAACAAACCCTGTGGGTTAGGCAGGATGGGAGCATTGCGTCCTTGGATATGATATTTCTCAGAGTCCACCTGGTGATCCTGCAGCCTGCCTCACATGGCCATGCACTAGTGATGCCCTTGTATGCTGCCGGTGGAGTCGCAGGTACGCGCCAGCAGCTTCGTGCCTTTTGAGGCTGCTCAGCCTCTTGGAGGGCCTGGGACCCTGCAGATTCTGCAAAGGGCAGCAGGTGCTAAGCAGAGTTGGCGCTCCTTCCCCACCCCTGCCTACCCAGCAACCCTCCTTCTCTTACACTGGAACCGGTCATTCAGGGTAGACTCACAGCAGGTTTCTGGTTGACTAATCTGTTGCCTTTCTACAACCCAGACAACAGGCAAGATGTGTAGGGGGCAGGGATGGCTCAGAGTCAGGGGCCCTCTGACCCTGAAATTCCAGTGTAGAGAGAAGCTGGGGGCCCTTGGTCCCTGCGCCCCTCTGGACTCTTCAGACCCAGCACTCAGAACTTTCAGGGGCCTCAGGCAGATAAAGTCGTCAGCCAGTGGTGCGGAGGATGGACCCCTCATAACAATTGACCAGCTCTCTAGCCCTGGTCCTCATCCCCTGACCCCTTAGACGCCTCTGCCTCCCAGGACTTGAGAACATGCGTAGGCTGCTCTGACATCCCGCAGACAGCGGTGAGAAACCAACAGTCACTGCCTACTTCTGAGCTCATCTTTCCTCATGAAAAATAAATACATAAATGAATGAGTAAGATAATCAACAATCAGTGCAGGATGAAGCTGGGAAGTTCTGGGGTCACGCCGCCTAGGATCTGCTACTCACGACTCAGAGAAGTGACTTCATCTCAGTCAGCCTCATTCTAATCATCCATGCAATGGGATCACAAGAGCTGGTTTAGCTTGCAGGCCTGTTGTGAGTGAGCCTTAATAAGGAGCTCTGTGCCCTTGACAGCTCAGGGTGGCCCCCTCTTTCACAGACCCATAAGTCCCTAGAACACAGTAGAAACTGTGGGTGGGACCCATGTCACCACCCTTAGCCACTGCAGGCCACACTCATTCTGCTGTCCTATAAACAAACAAGTAAAAAACAAACCACTTCGGCCCAGAGGGGTTAGTAGACCTGCCCAGGAACTCAAGCCGACAAGTGGCAGAGCCAAATGGAAACAGGTCTCCAAGTTCTTTCTTTCTGTGTTTGATTCATTTCCATAATTTGTGTGTATCAGGCCAATGAGAGGTGCTTGGGTAGAGTCAGGAAGGGAAGGAAGGGTGGCCCCTGGTCCCGGAACTGTGTCCAGGTGGGAAGTGTGGCATTCCTGGTGTGCCCCAGAGGAGGTAAGGACTCACATCACCCCGTTTGTGGGTCTCATGATGGGTCTTCTTTATTCAGAAGGAAAAGAGGCAGCTGGCTCAGGCAAAGGCATCCAATGTGTTTCACATGAACCCTTAGGTGAGCTTGGGTGCTGACCCCAGTGGGAGATGGTGGGGTCTGCATGGCCCTCCACACCTACCCAGAGGGGGACTTTGTGATTCTTCAAATAGAAGATAAAGCACTGCTGGTGACCAGGGCGCTGGTTTACTACAGCTGCACTGGAGAAGGGCCTGAGGTGTAAGGGATGTCTGTGAAACCTGAATGCCCCATGCGGGGTGGCAGTGAGGACGCCGTGGATACACAGGTACTATTTTCCCCGCTGTTAGGGCCGCCAATTCTGTGTTTGTTATGCTCTTGCTGACATATGTCCTCACGCTGCCCAAAGACCCTGAAAAATAAGGACAGTACTGGTTAGAATTTCAGACAATGTCCTAGTTTAAAAGAAAAAAGGAATTTGTTTTAGTGACAGGTTTCAGACCATGAAAGTTTCATTTTCAAAATGTTCAGATGTTTAGTAAAAAGGGAAAATTGAGGAAGAAATGAATTATATTTTATGACTATTCATTTTAGAAAAATCACTGTCAGAAAGAACACCCCTCCTGCTTCTCACTCCCCTCCCGCCAAGTGGCAGGGAGGCGTTTCATTTTGTCCTGGCCCTTGGTTTCGTCCTGGCCCGCGGAATGCCCTGCGCCTCTGGCTCTCTTGGAGCACGCCACTTTGGCACCACGTTCAGCTCTCGTAAGTCACTGTTCCCATAGGGGGAAGCTTCTCCTTTTCTTACTCAGTGTAGGGACATGGTGGAGCCTCCCAGCGTCCCCCAGAAGAGAGTGGAGGTCCAAGTGGGGGTCCCAGTCCTTAAGGCTGTCTCAGCAGCAGAGACCACAGCCACAGGTGCCAGGCCTCGGGGGTGTGCCTGCCCCAAACCCTGCAAACAGGAGATTGTGTTGAATCCTCACAGCAAAAGCATGTGTTGTTTTATAGTTAACCCCATCTGATAGATGAGCCACTAAGGCTGGGGTTGGCAAAGTGGTGACCCCACCACGCCACAACCAAGGAGGGGCTGAGCAGAGATTCTGATGCGGATTTACCCGCCAATGTCTCCTTGAGGCACACCTGGGATCTGTAGCCTGGCAGTGGCCCTGCGTGTGTATAAAAGGGTTGTATAGTCTGAAGTGCACATCCCAGCAGTAGACCTTGGCCTCCCTCTGCTGGCCCCAGGCCCGTCTCATTTTGAGTAACCCAGTGTGCAGGACTCTTGTGGTGTATACACTGGCAAACATTGACCTTTTGACTACAAATGTAACCATTTTCACTGATCACTACATGCTGACCAGTATCTTTCCTGTCTTCCTATATAGGTCCTGGTCTTAAGATCAATGAACCTTTTCCTTCCGCCAGGCTGGCAGATGGGAGGCATCGTTAGTTAACCCGCCTCTCCCACTTGGAAAGACAAAATAGTGCGTAGAGTCACGCTGTGAACTCTTCTCCAAGAGCAACACGTGAACTTAACAGAAACAGAAAGAAACCATAGTCCCTTTGAAAGAAGTGGTGGGCAGCAGCCTATTCTGTGAAGCAGATGGAAGACTGAGTCTCCAGAGCATGAGGAGAGAGACAGCCACCGGGACGCTCACTCCCACGGGGAGCTGCAACCCTCAGAAGCCTGTGACCCTGCCCAGCACTGGAGCTGAGTTAGTGAATGGTGGGGAGAACAGAGGAGGGAGCAGCATCGAGACAGGCTTTGTGGGCACTCCCAGGCTCCAGTGGCGATGGAGGGAAGCCATTCCTGATCCCATCCCACAGGGGACCTTGTGGAAGTCTGCCAGCCGACTCAGGTGGTGGTGACAGGGTGAGAGAAGCTTCCAACTGAGCTTTGCCACATAATCTCGAGTAGGGACAAACCCCATTGGCTTGAACCCGGGGGGAAGTGGGAAGTGTGCTATGGCCACGGGTGCAGGAGCTGGCACCCCTGCTTCCTGGGTGGACCTGGAGGGGTGAGGCATGAAAGCCAGGTTTCTGTCTCTATCAGGAAGGCTCATGGCCTGGGCGGTTTTGAGTTCTGAGAGCAGGCTGCCTGGAACCCAGCTCGCTGCTGCTGGCCGAACCCTACGGATGTGAGGCCGCCTTACCAAGTATGTGGGAGTTGAGTGGGACTGACTGCCACCTGCTCCTCCCCACTCCCCATGTGGATTTTTCTGTGCAGCAGCGGCAGCCACACTCATCTCTGGAACACTATCCCAGCAGCCAGAGAACTGCCCTCTAATCTCCCACTGAGGATACTGCTTGCGCCTGCATGTAGGGAGCCAGAGCGTGGACTTACCTGACCTAGCCTGACCCGCTTTGCCCCTTCACCTGCCCTAGTAAACACAAGGGACAGGGATGTTTGGGAGCTCCAGGGCCCCACCCATTGCCTGAGACACCAGAGTACCTCCCGTGGGTAACATGAGGCAAGCACCAACCCCATCGCTACCACCTCAGCTGGTGATCTTTTGCAAATGCCACCTCCTGGCTGGTGGTCAGCCGACATCATCCATTACAGCATCTGCAGGCACAATAACATATTACTCAGGAAGAAGAAAACTTCCGTGCAAACTCGACGACTGCCATTGCCTGCATCACCCTGGCTAACCAGATGTCAAGTCTTTCCATGTGCCTAGCACGTTACTACTATTGTTGGCTTTGAAAAAGCCAACACACTAAAGCTATTTATAATCAAGAAAATCTCAGAGTCTGTGTCTCTCCCCTGCCACCCCCATCAGAGCTGGTGCTGGTACCCGCTGCTGGGAGACTAGACAAGTCATATCACTGGATCCCTTGTAGATATCCCTAGCACCAGCCTGGAATGTGGCAGCCCCACTGGGTGGCTAGACCCAGAGGAGCAGCAGCATTCACAGTAGTCTGGCCCTCAGGGGCTGCTACTCCTAGGGAAGCAGGAGTGCACACATTAAGGGAGCACCCTATGAGACAAAGGAATTCAGAAGGCAGGTCTTGGGTGCCAGAACTTTCCACGAGTGGGAAGTTTCTTTCAGCAGAGGCACAGGTGCAGTGCCGGGTTTGGTGGGGAAAGTCTGTTGCTCTACCCAAGTAGTTAGGCAGCCCTGGTACTCGTGAATGGTCTTGGAGAAGGGGACTTCTTCCATCTCCTGGCCACCACAGCAGAGGTAGTGGGGGCTTCTCCCACAGGAGCTTGGTGTGGGTGTATTAGTTGACAGCCTTTCTGAAACACTGTAGGGTGATTGCATCCTCACAGCATTCCCTTCCAGGATCAGGCTTGTATGGGAGAGATAGAGATTCACAATCCAATCCCTCTCTACTTGGAACATCAGTATTCCTGACGAATAAGAGCTGCCTGTCTGATTGGAACAGCTGGAATACCAGGTCAGGCTGAGTCGGCTGGGAGGTGGATTACTTTCCTTCTGGCCTGGAAAGAGAACTGTGGTGGATCCCTCACCTTTCCCTGAAAAGAACCCAGTGCACTTTACTGATAGCTTCCTCAGTCACTTCTGTCAGAGCTGGGACCTCCACCCACCACTGGGATATCGCATTTCTCCACTTGCTCTAGCTGCAGCCATTTTCTTTTTAACCCATGGGCACCTCCTACTGGCCTGGAGCCTGAACTGTTCAACCTAGTGAATAAAATACTGGGGATTTTGTTTTTAAGTGCACACCGCTGGGGAATGAGATATTCATGAGACCACTGCCATTCCAGCCCCACATGAGACAGTGAATCTGCTCACACACACAACACATTTTTAGTACATCCAGCATCTGAGAAATCCATCACACACAGATTCTCCATAAACATGGAACTCATACAGAGTCTTTGCCACTGAAAGTATGCAGAGCTGAAGCTAGGTGAAAGTAAACTTTAAACATTAAAGTCACATCCTCGAGGGGAAAAAGTTTTAAATCCAGTCAAATAAAAAATTAATTAAAAATCATAACAAGAAATAGTCTACCCAAGTGAGAGTAAATCAGAAAGATAATTCTGGTGATATGAAAAAACAGGGTTCTAAAAACACCCACAAAGGATCACACTAACTCTCCAGCAGTGAGTCTAAGTCAAGATGAAATCTTTGAGCTACCAGATAAAGAATTCAAAAGATAAATTATTAAGTTATTAAAGGAGAGACAAGAGGAAAGTGAAAACCAACATAAAGAAATATTAAAAACAATTCAGGACATGAATGAAAAACTTTCTAAAGAGAGGCATATTTTAAAGAAAAAACAATCAGAACTTTTGGAAATGAAAGACACATTTGGGGAACTACAAAATACAGTGGAAAGTTTTAGCAATAGACTAGACCAAGAAGAAGAAAGAAATTCAGAGCTCAAAATCAAGGCTTTCAAATTAACCTAATCAGACCAAAAAAAAAGGGAAAAAAAGAATTAAAAGAAATAAACAAAGTTTCCAAGAAATATGGGGTTATGTAAAACAGCCAAGCCTAAGAATTATAGGTATCCCTGAGGGAGAAGAAACAGCAAAATGTATGGAAAACCTATTTAAGTAAGTAATTGAGGAAAACTTCCCTAGCCTTGCTAGAGATTTAGACATTCAAATACAAGAAACTCAAAGAACTCCTGGGAGACTCATTGCAAAAAGGACATCACCAAGGCATATAATCATCAGGCTATCTAAAGTCAATGTAAAGGAAAAAATTCTAAGAGCAGTTAGACAAAAGCACCAGGTAACCTACAAAGGAAAACCTATCAAACTAACAGCAGACTTCTCAGGAGAAACATTACATGACAGAAGGGAATGGAGTCACATCTTCAGTCTCCTCAAAACAGAATAACTGTCAGTCAAGAATTTTGTATTCAGCAAAACTAAGTTTCATAAATAAAGGAGAAATAAAATCTTTCTTAGACAAGCAAATGCTGAGGGAATTTGTTAATACTCAATCAGTCCTAAAAGAAATGCTAAAAGGAGTTCTAAATCTTGAAACTAAAGGTTGATACACACAGAACAGAAACTCCTGAGGGCATAGAATTTACAAAACAATAATACAATGGAGAAAACAAAGTTACTAGGTAACAATCAACACAATGACTGAAACAGTAACCCACATCTCAATATTAATGTTGAATATAAATGGCCTAGATGCTCCACTTAAAAGATACAGATTGGCAGAATGGATACAAAATTACAAACCAAATATCTGCTGTCTTCAAGAGACACACCTAACATGTGAGGGTTCATATAGATTCAAGGTAAAGGGGTGGGAAAAGATATTTTGTGCAAATAGAAAACAAAAGTGAGCAGGAAAAGCTATTCTTATACCAGATAAAACAGGCTTTAAAGCAACAACAGTAAAAACAGGAAAGAATGACATTATATAATGATAAAAGGACCAATTCAATCAGAAGACATAACAATCCTAAATATATGTGCATTTAATTCCAGAGCTCTCTGATTCATTTAAAAAAAAAAAAAAAAATGCCATTAGACCTTAGAAAAGAGATAGACAGTAACACAATAATAGTGGGGGACTTCAACACTCCACTGATAGCACTAGAGAAATCATCCACTCTCCTCCAAGTATGGGGTGGTGACGTCCCCAGTGACAACTTGTGCAGTTTGATGCCAATGCCTTGATACTGTGGTAAGGTCAACCCATCTCACCCACCATTGCTTTTCCACCATCTGTTCAAGTATCCCCAAAGCAAAAAAGGAAATAACATCTAAGTATTGTGATGAAAATAGTTTTGATCTTGCAGACCTCACAGTGTCATCTCAGGAGCCCCCAGGAGTCTGGGACCACTCTTTAAGACCTGATGCTATAGATGCCTCCCACCCAAACCCTGCCATTATAAGTCAGGCAATTTATAATGGCAGGCAATTTATAATAAATCAGGCAAATCTAGTTTATTAAATAAATGTCACACACCTGGTTTTGGTCTTCCCATCAGTTAGGTTTCAATATAGAATTTCCAAGAATCCAAACAGTTCTGAATCTTTAAGACAACCTTCTATTTCTTTGGGTAGTATTTACTTCCCTGTGGGTAGCTTCTTAGACTTGGGAAAAAGTCCCTTCTTCAAAAGGTGATCAATGGAGATGAGCCAAAAACTCAAATTAGCTTGATGACTTGGAGTTTATATCACCATTAAAAATCATTTGAATAGTTATTCACTGATTTAGAGAAAATAATCTCATCATCTCGTGGGTCCTCAACACTAAAGCTTAAAATGTCAACACTTCCAAATGACCTGCGTCGAATCTTTGGAAGACTCACTCTGCCATCAGCAATGCACCTCCATGCACAACCAGTCTCTGTGTTAACCAGCCCAAGGCCCTGCTCCACCTGGTCTGTAAATATACTCCCTGAAGCTGACCTTCTTAGAATGAGTGAAGTTGCTGAATATACATCTGTTGGCCATAGCTGTTCTGGATTCTTTTCTTTTCAACAGAGTCTCACTCTGTCACCCAGGCTGGAATGCAGTGGTGCAATCATGGCTCACTGCAGCTTCAACCTCCTGGCCTCAAGCTATCCTCCTGCACTGCCCTTTCAAAGTGCTAAGATTATAGGCGTAAGCCACCATGCCAATGCCCAGTCCTGGACTCTTTCTTTGAATTGGAATTAACTTTTCTTTCCTTTTTTTTTTTTTTTTTTGAAATGGAATCTCACTCTGTCACCAAGGCTGGAGTGCAGTGGCATGATTTTGGCTCACTGCAACCACTGCCTCCTGGGTTCAAGCGATTCTCCTGCCTCAGCCACCTGAGTGGCTGGGATTACAGGCACACACCATCATGCCCGGCTAGTTTTGGTTTTTTGTTTTGTTTTGTTTTGTTTTTTTGGTATTTTTTAGTAGAGATGGGGTTTCTCCATGTTGGCCAGGCTGGTCTCGAACTCCTGACCTCAGGCGATCTGCCACCCATTAGCCTCCCAAAGTGCAGGGATTACAGGCATGAGCCACCATGTCTGGCAAACTTTTCATTTTTCGAGGGCTCCATTATGTCTTTACAAAAATTCAAAGTTATACAATAGTTTGTAATCACATGTAATTTTTTTTAATCTTCAAGAGCTTTCCCTGCATCATCTGGAAATGTGTTCAGTAGTGTGGAAGCAAGCTGTGCAGCAAATGTAAAGCCTCCTGCTTTTAGATTTTAAATGCACAAGCCAGGTTCTCTTGTAGCAGAAGCTCCCAGTGGGAGGGCTACCCAAAGACCCTGTAGCATAAAATACTTCATTTTATCTTGAAGGAAATCTGCTTATTGCAGGCTCTCCGAAGGATCTGGCTCCTTCCTGTAGGTTTAGTTTTAGGCTGATGTATTCCATAATTTTCTTTGTTTCTATCTTTGAATGCTGGAAAAGAGGCTAGGAAAGAGGGAGGAATAATTGTATTGACTCCTCAAACTACAGAAGACTTAAAAAAAGAAAAACTAGAATGTGTTTAAATTGCATCTTTATCTTGATCCAAGGTGACCATTTATCTTTGTCACCAGCAACACTCAGGTCTACCCTCTGCCAGGACAGGGGCTTCCAGATGACTAGCGTGCCCATTGGACTATTCGACTCTACACACAATGGTCTCAGATCTCTGTATTTGTTTAGTTTCTGGATTTTTCCTTTCCAGATAAATGCTCTCTTTTCTTGCTGCTTGTTTTTTCTTTCAGTTTATTTCTCCACCATTTAGACATTCATTTGTAGAAGACCATGCCCCACTTCTAATTTGCTGGTTCTAGTTTTGTGTGAGCATAACGGCACCCAGCTGAGCTTCCTGGCCCCATCCCTTCTTTCAACAATGCATGGGCACCCTTCTTGGGTGAGGTGCTATGCTGAGTGCCAGAAATATGGAAATAGATGAAGGCATAGTGGAATAAGGATAGTGTACCACAAGCGCCCAGTGGAGGGAGCAATTGTCTGGATGAGTCAGTAGTAAAGTCATCCTAGAGGAAGAGATGGAAGGACGACTAGGTGATTGTCCTAGAAGTGCGAGGGGGAGGACATTCTGGCCCCTGTCCTGGGGACTTCTCTTTGAGAACTGCTGTTTGAACCAGTTTTCAAGCCACACAGGAAAACAGCCCCCTTCCTTGAGAGTCTTGTCCCCAAATAGCATTCCATAATTCAGTCACAGTCTTGGTTCTGAATCGGCTGATTCCAAAGACTAAATAAATCTACCTGTAAGATTTGCTTCCATTCAGGCTGCCACCTTGGGCTTCCGAGGCAATTCCTAAATCTGTTTTGAGAAGGGTCACATAACTGAAATAGATAAACAGTCTTCTATAGTAAGTAGGAACTGTTTTTAACCTGCAAATAGGTTTCTAAATTAGTTTTTGTTATGTCATAACATAGAACTCAATTGGAACAATATTATAAAAGGAAGGTTAGGATCCCAAGATGGTCTCCATTTTGCAACTGAGAATCTGTATCTTAATAAAGCCTTTGAAACTAATTTCCATGTTTTACTCTGTTTCTATGGAGAATGACAGTTATGGAGGTTGGAGATGTGGAGAATGTGGTTATATCCACGCATAGGATATGACGAAGCAACTGGAAATCACACCTGAGGAGATGATACGTACAATATGATGTTGCACGAAAAATGCAGGAGTCAGATTGTTAACACAGGTGCTTCTGGGTGGTGAGGAGTACTGGGTTGAATTTTTCCTAACACTGTCCTGTTAAAACAAAAGTCCTCTATATTCACACAATGCTTCTGATACCGAATGTGTAGTTATCCACAGCAAATACCCCAATTCTGTGGGGGCAACAGCTGGGTGTCCTACAATTTAATTCAATTCTGACACTATCTACTTGGAGTCTGGGCAGACTCCCCAAATTAAAGAGGTTACCCTCCCAAGACTGCCCCACTTCAGACACCAATCACAAGTAATGGGTCTCCAGGTTACCCACACTTCTCTCCATCTTGGCTGCAAATCAGAGGTTCGCCCATTCCCCTCCTCTAGTTTGATAATTTGCTGTAATGAATCACAGATTAAGGGGAACACATTACTCCCTATTATGAGTTTGTTACCAAGATACAACTTAGGAACAAATGGCAGAGACACATAGTACAAGGTACAGGAGGGTGGGGTAAAGAGGAGCTTCCATGCTGTCTCCAGGCACAACACCCTCCCAGCTCCTCGGTGAGCTCACCAACCTGAAAGCTCTTTGAATTCTATCATGCAGTGATTTTATGGAGGCCTCATTGATGAAAGCATGATCAATAAATCCTTGGCCATTGGTGATTAAGTCAATCTCCAGCCCTTTTCCCCTCTCTGGAGGCTGGGGGTGAGGCTGAAGGTCCTAATTCACTCATCAGGCCTTGGTCTTTCTGGTGACCCACCCCTATCCCACAGCGACCCTGTGGGCTCCCAGCCAGCAGTCATCTCATTAGCATAGAAAAGACACTTATCATTCTGGAGATTCCAAAGGTCTTAGATGTTCTTGTGTCAGGAGCAAAGGACTAAGACCAAATATCATAACAAAAGATGCACCTATCACCCCTGTCACCCAGGAAGTTATAAATAAACAACAGAAATTTATTTCTTGCAGTTCAGGAGCTCTGTGTCAGGAACCAGGGACTGAGACCAAATATGCATTTCTTATGATGTCATAATTAGCATGCATTACTTTTATATTTAGAAATAGTAATCAACATTTTTCATTTTAAAAAGGAAGAGAACAGAAAATGGGAAAAATCAGTTCACTCATCATAAGGTCTGGAGGTCTTAGAGCATTAGCCAGAATCATAGGAAAGGGGTAAACTTTGAATTGCAAAGCTTGCTGGGGGTTTGATTTCAACTGCAAAACTGAGAGCATGTGACTAAAATGCTGGTTCAGTTGCTCACCACTTGTAGAGTCCAATTAACAAGAGTGAGGTCGGGTATAAAGAAAGTGGCTTTTTTATTCTAAAGCTGGTTTAAGGGAATAAGTATAAGCTTTCTGCCTAAGGATACCATTCAGCTTTTGGAGCAGAAAGTGAACACTTATAAGGGGGGCCTAACGTGAATGACATGTGGTCGGGGTGGCTGTGGGGGAGTTGAAGGAGGCAGGAGTGGGGGAAGTGAGCAGTTGGGGCCCATGTGTTAGCTTGGTAGATGCAGTCAAGCTGATGACTGCTGGTGTCATTGTGAGCATGCATACTTTGAGTTGTAAATCTACTGTTATCTCTTGAGGTAACCTCCTGGTGGGTGAGTTCGCTTCTGAAGCTCCCAAGCACATTGTTAGATGAACTTGCCCTGTAGGGAGTGTCTGATAAAAGGAGGTAAAAGGCTGTATTTGCATTCCTAAAGAGCTAAGTAGGAAGTGTGGAAAAGGAGAAAAGAGAAAAAGAAAGAGGAAAGAATAATTAAACTATCTCTTAGAAAAAATGGGGATACTTGGTTACAAGAACAATAACGCAAACCACCTCTTACCATAGAGGTTATCACCAGGATAAAATGAGACCACTGAAACCATTAATTTTGGGGCAAATGTTGGCTGAAACTGTGATCTATACAGCATGGTGTCTGCCTTGTTAATTTACTACAGTCTGTAGTGTCAAATGGTGTCTCCCAAGATGGTCCTGAAAGTTTTCTGTGTTTTGGGGGTTAAGGCTCTTTTCACCTAAAGAGATCATAGGGAACTTGAACAGAAAGTTTCACCAAGGAAACTGTTGGAAACAAGAGCTTGGAGTTGCAAGGGAAATGAGCACTCAAACAAAGGATTTCTCAGCAAGGCAAATTTACTTCTGCAGAAGGGTGCTGCTCACACTTCTGGCCACTGCAAGAGCACACCAAACAAAGGAGGGGAGGGGTTTTTATCCCTAATGCGGTTAGTCCTTGGTTCTGTGTCTTGTCCCCATTGGCTGGAGTTGGATCTCACAATCTCAGCTGATGCCAATTGGCTAAGACTTAAACTTTTCCAAACAGGGTAAACGTGATTCGTAAGGGAGGGAGGGGGTAGGAGTGGTCCCTCTACTATAGCACAAGGCACGTTCAGACATGTCTGGGCAAGTCAGGGCACAACAAGAGCAGGAGGGCTGCTTGAAGGCTAGAAACAAGAAAGTACAAGGAGATGGGCATCCCAACCAAGGACAAGGACGTTACACAATCAAACCCTTTGAAGAGGAATTTACCATCTCTGGCAAAACTATGTGGACTATGCAGAAAAGTTTTTAGGGAATCTGAGAGTGAGTCAGTGGTTCTTGAGTGGGGTGGGAGGAAGAGGCAGCGGGACTTCCAACTAACTGGCCATGCAAACTTGAGCTTTGACTCTTCCTCTTTGGGCCTCATTTTCTTCCTCACATGACAGAGTTTTATGATCCCTGAGCTCACTTCAGATCTAAACATTGGATCTTTCACAAGGATCTGGAAAGGGCAACTCTAGTGAATTTTGTTGTTCTTAACTATCACTTTGCACTGCAGTCAGTCTTTGTGAGTAGAAAGAATGAGCTTACTGTGGTGGGGCATTTGGAAAATAAATGGACCACACTTAGGAGCATTTATCCTTTAGAGGAGGACAGATTCTACTGGTGAATGAAGAGGAGAAGCCCCAGTAGGCAGAGAGTCACCAGCATATGCCCTCAGTCTGCAGGCTGGCCAGGACCCACCTGGTCACTCAGAAATCACCACTGCTGTTTATCACTTTTTGACAATTTAGTGCAGGTTCAGAAGGGATGATCTCTGCCCAAGTCAGGAGGAAGATTGATAAAACGTTTCAGAGGCCACTTGTTTGAGCCATTGGCACTCTGAGCTTGCAAAGTACAGGCCTTGCCCCTACCTGAGACCCAATCTGTGCAGAAAGGAAATCTAACAGCCACCTTCAAAGGAGACTCAATAAAATGGAAAAACACAGCCATTAATTTTTTTTTTTTTTTTTTTTTGAGACGGAGTCTCGCGCTGTGTCACCCAGGCTGGAGTGCAGTGGCGCGATCTCGGCTCACTGCAAGCTCCGCCTCCCAGGTTCAGGCCATTCTCCTGCCTCAGCCTCCGAGTAGCTGGGACTACAGGCGCCCGCCACCACGCCCGGCTAGTTTTTTGTATTTTTAGTAGAGACGGGGTTTCACCATGTTAGCCAGGATGGTCTCGATCTCCTGACCTCGTGATCCGCCCGCCTCGGCCTCCCAAAGTGCTGGGATTACAGGCTTGAGCCACCGCGCCCGGCCACAGCCATTAATTTTTAAGGGACCATAATGCCAAAAGGGTGATGACAGAGGGAGGAATTTTCTGCATGGAAGAGCTTGTTAGCCCCACGGATCTGAATGAGAGTATTCACTCTGGCTTCTGCCTCCATTTGAGGAACATACAGACCAGAGACTCAGGAAAAGCCAAATGATAAACGAGCTTCTTATCGCCTCGGACACCTGCTCCCAGGAACAATCCCGCTTTCTCACCCAAGACCTTCTGCTGGGTGGAATGTTGCCAACTGTAGTACACAGTGCTTGTAATTTGCCTGATTCCAGCCACACAATCATGTTTTGTTGCCCTTCAACCAAAGTAAATAAAGAGCCAGTGTTTGGGGGCAGGATTTAGCATTGCCATCCGTGGCAACAGCCTGGTGTCCAGCCTGCCCCAAAGGAGGTGCCTGTGATGAGCAGCTGCCACGGGCCCATCCTATGTGGGTGACTTGGGAGAAGGCAGAAAAACTGAACACTCTCCCCGTTGGAGCTGATGAGTATACAGTCTATCGCAAAAATAAAATGTCACCTCCTACCTGATTGGAAAAGTGCTGGGTAAAGCCTCTCACGCTGCCTTCTGGAAGTTTGCAGATGGACTCCCAGGCCCTAGGTGTCTTCCCCATGAGGTTAGCTCAGAAGGGAAATGGAGCAGGCATCTTGGGGGCCTCTGGTGTACCTGCTAGCTCTTTTGTACCTCCCCCTTCAGGCATCTTAGGCGGGGACATGGCAGATATTATATCAAGCTTCTCCTGCTGAGGTTGAGCAGTGGGTTCAATCTTTGAAATAAAGATTGTGAAGAGGAACAAGAAACATTTTGAAAAGTGCATTGTCAGGCACTGATATTGCTCTACAGAAAGTAGCAGAGTGGAGTTTAACCACCTGGGATTTGGGGTCACACATTCCCAAGTACAACCCTGGTTCTGCCCTTAGTAGCAATAGGCTCTCTTCTTTGACCCCAGGGCATCCCAGGATGTCCCAGAGGATGCAGAGAGATGCTCTTGGTTTTCCCCCAGGCCGGTTCAACTTCCTCATCTGTAAAATGGAGTGGGAACAGAAGTGTGTTCTTGGGATGTGGTTAGGAGGTTACACAAGGTCCACGGGAAGGACTGGCTCATGGTACATGTGACATGGAAGGCATGTGGGCTGCTATAACAAAGTGCCATAGACAGAAATATTAAACAACTGAAATTTATTTCTCACAGTTCCAGAGGCTGGGAAGTTCAAGGTCAATGTGCAGGTGGATTTGGTGTCTGGTAAGGGCTAGATTCCTGGCTCATGCATGGTGTCTTCTCACTGTCCTTGCATGGTGGGGTGGGGTGGGGGGAAGGGAGGGGAGCACTCTTTTAGAAGGGCACTGATCCCATTCATGAGGGCTCTGACTTTATTACCTAATCACCTCCCAAAGTCTCCACCTCCTCATACCATCACCTTGGGGGTCAGGATTTCACATGAATTTAGGGGACCATGAACATTCAGTCTATTGCAGAAGGCACCGCAGATGATCATGAACGACCAGAGCAACCCCTTAGCCGACTCACTTCCAGATGAATCTTTGTGGAAAGAAGGAAGGGCAAAGAACCAGGTACAGAGTCGGGCTGGACCAGGCTCTGAGGGACAGGGGTGGCAAGACAGTGCCGGGAGCTCAGGAGGCCTGGTCAGGAGGACAGGACTTGCTGAAGACCATCTTGCTGGCCCCCTCCTGGTGCTGACCTTTTCAAAGGGTCCTTTTGCCTCACTTGCCTGTGGCACTGTGCAGGTTGTGGGGACCCATGGAAGGGAATGCACTCTGAGGGCATTTTAAAATGCTTGCTAATCGTAATTATGCAGGAAAGGCTCTAGGGGACTTCTGGGGCATTGCTACAAGGACGGCGAGTGAATGACACTCTGTCTTGGGAGGGCAGCTGCTCAGGGGACCATCAGAGTTGGGGGCTCTGAGTTGAGAATTGCCCTGGCTGTCCTAGTAAGGAGCAAGAGGCAGGCCCCAGGGCATGGACAAGGCTGCTCAGACCCGACTCTGCTGTCTCAATTGCATCATGATCATTTGTTGAGAGCTTATTCTGTAATAGACACTTGGGCAAGCCTCCCTTGATTAAGCCTTCTTACTATTTATTAAGCAAAATAGTAAGCAAAACATTTAAAGCAAGGTATAAGTATGTGGAAAATAACATGCCAAACATCCGTATTTCCATCACTCAGAATTTAAAATACTAAAAGGTCTGTGCTCATTGACATTAATTACCAGGGAACTGCAAATCAAAACCACAGTGATACTGCGTCACACTAATGAGTCTGGCTAGAATCAAGGCATCAGATGAGAGCAAGTGTGGTTGAGGATGTGGAGAAATCAGAACCTTATTCATTGCTGGTGGGAATGTAGAATGGTATGACCTCTTTGGAAAACAGTCTGGCAGTCCCTTAAATCATTAAACAAATACTCTATCACCCCACAGTTCCACCCCCAGGTGTATACCCAAGAGAACTAAAAACATTTCCGCACAAAAGCTTATGCACAAATGTTTACAGCATTATTCATAGTAATCAAAAGACAGAAACAACTTAAATGTTCATCAACTGACAAATGGATAAACAAAATGTGATCTATCTATACATTAGAGTATTATTCAGTGATGAACAAGGAGTGTAGTGCTGATATATGCTGCAACAGGGATGAACCTTGAGAATGTCCTGGCAGGTGAAAGAAGACAGACACTAAAGGCCACAAAGTGCATAGTTCCATTCATATGCACACATTCCCATGATTCCATCCATATGAAATGTGTGGAACACAGAAATCAGGAAAAAATAGAAAGTAGATTTGCAGTTTTTTGGGAGGAGAAGGAAAGATGGGGGAGTGATGGCTAAAGCCACAGAGTTTCTTTTTGAGATGATGAAAATGTTCTGAAGTTGTGGTAACAGCTTCACATATCTATGAATATATTCAGTTGGTGGAAAAGTAATTGCGTTTTTTGCCATTACTTTTCTTTTCTTTTTTTTGAGATGGAGTCTTGCTCTGTCACCCAGGCTAGAGTGCAATAGCACGATCTCGGCTCATTGCAACCGCTGCCTCCCGGGTTCAAGTAATTCTCCTGTCTCAGTCTCCCAAGTAGCTGGGATTATAGGTGTCTACCACCATGCATGGCTAACTTTTTGTATTTTTGGCAGAGACGAGGTTTCACCATGTTGGCCAGGCTGGTCTCGAACTCCTGCTCTCAAGTGATCCACCTGCCTCAGCCTCCCAACGTGCTAGGATTACAGATGTGAGCCACTGCCCCAGGCCGCCATGACTTTTAATGGCAAAAACGGTAATTACTTTTGCACCAATCTCTAAAAACCATCGAATTGTACATATTATGTATGTGCATGAATTATATCTCAATAAAACCATTCTTAACAGTCTGTTATATTCTCTTCCTATATATTTTTAATTGCCACGTAAAAATTGTATATATTTATGGTGCGCAGCATGGTGTTTTGCTATATATTGTAGAATGGCTAAATCAAGCTAATTAACATATGCACTACCTTACATGCTGGTTACTTTTGTGGTGAGAACATTTAAGATGTACTCTCTCAGCAGTTTGTAAGAATATACTACATTGTTATTAACTACAGTTACCATGTAGCACAACAGAACTCCTGAACTTAGCTTCCAGTCTAACTGAAATTTGTTTTGTTGTTTTGTTGTTGCTGCCCAGGCTGGAGTGCAGTGGTGCAATCTTGACTTATTGCAGCCTCAACCTCCTGAGCTAAAGTGAGCTTCCTGCCTCATCCTCCTGAGTAGCTGGGGCTACAGGCATGTGCCACCACACCCAGATAATTTTTCTATTGTTTGTAGAGACAGGGTTTCACCCTGTTGCCCAGGCTGGTCTCAAGCTCCTGGGCTCAGGCGATCTGCCCACCTCAGCCTCCCAAAGTGCTGGGATTATAGGTGTGAGCAACCATGCCTGGCCTGAAATTTGTATTTTTGATCATCTCCTCTTATTTATCTTATTTATTTATTTATTTATTTTACAGAAAAGAAGACTGGCTGTGCATGGTGGTTCATATCTGTTATCCCAGCACTTTGGGAGGCCTGGGTGGGTAGATCACTTGAGGCAGGAGTTCGAGACTAACCTGGCCAACATGGCGAAACCCCATCTCTGCTAAAAATACAAAAATTAGCCAAGCATGGTGGCGCATGCCTGTAGTCCCAGCTCATTGGGAGGCTGAGGCAGGAGAATCACTTGAACCAAGGAGTGGAGGTTGCAGTGAGCCGAGATCATGTTGTTGCACTCCAGCCTGGTCCATAGAGTGAGACTCCATCTCAAAAAAAAAAAAAAAAAAAAAAAAAAGGAGAGAGAGAGAGCAAAAGGAAATCAATGTCACTGAATATGTAGAAGTCGAGTTCCTACCCCTCCTTGGTTCCATCCCCTTCCACCCTTGCCAAGCCCTTCACAATCCTGGATTTGGACTTTGAAGTCTGTTGTTAGACTGCTGTTCCATATGTCACTAAGTGTCTTTCTTGTGTTTCTCATTTAACCACCAACCCTGCAAGGTTGTGCTGCTACTATGTCCATTTGACAGACGAGCAAACCAGGTCCAGAAAAATAAAAAATTGAGCCACCCAAGGTCTAAAAGCCAGACTAACTCCAGCCAACAGTGGCTGGTTGCTGTTGTCTCAGCTTTGGGTTATAAAGTCCCCTTTTTCATCCTCTGTCTAGTTTTCCAACAAGGTTCTGTGGCTAAATCTCATAAATAATCTCATTAATCTGAGAATATTATGCAAAAAGAACATTGTGAATAACATTAATGGTGAATTATTACACACGGAAATCTAAAAACACCTCTAATGTTTTCCCAGAACATGTTTACAGTTCTAAGGTAATTTTATAAATCCTTGTTTAAAAGGTAAAGACTTACTATTCTGAAGAGCTTGAGCAGAAATCTAGATTTCTTAAGAACTCAACCAATTCTCACCTCCTAGACCTGCAAATGGCACAAGTCTTGAAAATTTTACCTCTTTTCTTGACAAAGGATGAAAACCAGAGGAGTGAAGAGGCTTTGAATTTCAGACAGTCCATCATGGTAGAAAAAGAACCTTTGTTGAGGGATGAAACATTTGCTTCAGAAACAGAGATGAGTAAACAGATTATTCTAGAAGCCCATCCATGGGGAGTCTCAGACTACTCCCACCTTGGGCACCACTCCTTCAAGAAACATCTGCAGGGCCTCACCATCTCAGCTCACTGCAGCCTCAACCTCTTGGGCTCAAGCCATCCTCCTGCCTCAGCCCCTCAAGTACCTGGGTCTACAGGCACATACCACCATGCCTGGCTAATTTTTGTAGTTTTTGTAGACGTGGGGTTTTGCTGTGTTGCCCGGGTTTGTCTCAAACTCCTGAGCTCAGGCAATCTACCCACTTCAGCCTCCCCAAGTGCTGAGATTACAGGCGTGAGCCACCATGCCCAGCCTACCCTTGTATATTTGTCCAGAAAGAGATTCGTGAGTTAGCTGGTGTGTCCAGGGCCTGTGTTCCACAGATGAACCTGAGGCCGGGGAACACCTGCCCTACTCGGGGGAGTCTGGGGAGCGCTGCGCTGGTGTGGGCTGAATGACATGCCCCAGAAAGTGATGGTGAGACCCTAATCTCTGTCACTTGCTAATGTGACCCTATTTGGAAATAAGGTCATTGCAGATATAATTAGCTGATTTAAGATGGTGTCATATTGGAGTAGGGTGGGCCCCCAATTCAATGTGACGGTGTCTGCATAAGAAGAAGGAGATTTGGACATAAAGACACACAGAGGAGAGTGCTGAGTGAAGACAGGCATTGGGAGGAGGCGGTGTGTGAAGATGAGGCAGAGTGCAGTGATGCCTCTCCAGCCAAGCAGCGCCCAGACTTGGCCCTAGGGAGAAGGAAGTCTTCGCCCCCAGAGCCTTCGGAGGGAGCATGGCCCTGCAGACGCCTTGGACTGGGACTTCTGGTCTTCGTGACTGTGGCACAGTAAACTTTTTCTGCTTGGAGCCTCCCAGGTTGTGGCCTTTGCTACAGCAGCCCAAGCAGACAAAGCCACGGATGCTCCCTGAAATTCTGGGGGCCACTCCCCTGGGGAGCAGCATTGCTTCCCTCCATCAGATGTGGGGCCTGGACCTGGGCCTGCTGGCCCCTTCCTGTTCTAGGCCACTTCTCCTGCTCCAGAATCCCAGATCCTCCCTGCCTGTCCCGGCTGATTCCTGATCCCCGCCTGGCTTCACCACGGGGCCCCTCAAAGAGCCCCGAGCTGCTCCTGGGTTTCTGGAGTGTGGCCATCACAGATCCGTGCTGGGTCTGTCTGAGAGGCTCCATCAGCAACAGGATACGGAGGGGAATCCTCAGCCTTCCCAGCTTATCTTGGGGCTAAATCCAGGGGGCCAGACAAGTGCCCAGGCCTGTGGGGCCTGGTCTGCTATTTCCAGGACTCCAAGAGGCTAGTAGAAGGTGCTTGTTCCCTGGCCCCGAGGGACTCCTTGACCTCAGCCAGCCCCAGCCCCTGCAGGAGCCATCTCCACGCCTCTAGATCTGCAGTAGACACCCTCCTTCCGGGATCTGACTCCGGTTGTTAGCCTGGGCCCCCAGGATGAGGACAGTGTAAGCAGCCAGGAGGCTGGGACCAGACTGGCCTCCTAGCCCAGCTGAAGAGATGGGTCCCGGCCTCATGAGCTCCCATCTGGCTGGAAGCTTCCCCAACCCTGGAACCACAGACAGTTTCCAGGCTCTGGTCCTCTCAGCCCAGTGGTGCAGGGGCAGCCCATCCTGAGAGCTCCTGCAGGGAAGAGGGGCCTGTGGGGACAAGGGGATGCTACAGTGAATGACTTTGAGAATAAGAACACACACAAGCACAGCCCTTTTGGCCACCCCATGGGCCCTGGGTGGCCAGGAGTCTCCCGAACCCCAGCTTGCCTGTCCCCCACCTCCACGAGGCCACGAGCCAACCTGCCCACCCCTGGAGCTAGTGCTGGAGCCCACCACAGGATCTGCTATCCCACCATGCGGCGAGAAGAGGGACTGAGCAAAGAGACTTTTAGAGCCATTTGGTGGAGTGTCTGTCTGCCTGTTAAATCTAATAACGTAATTTGCATGTCTTTGTTTTCATTTTCTAGGGGTCGGGAACTGTGATCAGCACAGGCTGCTTGGCCAGGAGGAAAGACCGCAGGGTGGGCAGACACAGGTTGGTACTCGGCAGAGACCTGAGTGAATGATTGAATCAGAGCTGGGGAGGATGGAGGGCATGGGAGGGAACTGCAGTTGTCAGAGAAAGCCCAACACAGACCTTCCTTTCCCTGGGATCATCCCCGGGGTCACCAAACCTCCCCCGTACACCTGAGGAGAGACCACCTGAGTCACAACCCGCAGAGCTCAGGCCCGAGAGCTGGGCTGGATGGGCTGGAGCCAGTGGACTTGGCTCAGGGTCTAATTTCAAAGTCTTGACCACTATCCCCTCCCCTACTCTGAGCCTCAGTTTCCCAATCTGTAAACTGAAGGGGATGCTCTAGACCAGAGATCCACAAATCATTATCTTCTGGGCCAACTCTAGCCAACTGCCTCTTTTTGCAAATGATGTTTTGTCAGAATGTGGCCACGCCCATTCACTTACTGCTGTCTGCAGCTGCCTTTGCGCTACAATGACAGAGCTGTGTAGGTGTGGCTGGGAGCTTATGGTCCACAAAGCCATGCACATGCACCACTTGGCCCTTTACAGCAAGGCTGGCCAGCCCTGCCTTCTACCAGCCTTTCTCAACGGAGGCAGTGCCGCCTCTGAGTGGGCATTTAAGAAACTGCTCCCGGTGAGTGTAGGTCAAGCTCATTGCAAGACAAGTTCCACGCTATAAAAGCTACTTTTCTGTAAGTTCTTATACTTCCACTTTATATTAGCGCTAAGACATTATGCTTATCTTTTGAAATTTGGTGCACAGATAGGTGATTGTCTGTGTGGGTTTCATTAAGGGGCATTAGAGAGCGTCTGTTAGAACAGCGGGGCATTGATTTTGATGCAATGAGGCAGTTTCTTTAGAGGACCCACGAGGCCCTAGATTCTGCATCAGCCTCAAGTGGCAAAACCATAAGGCTATTTCAAGAGCACAGCACTAGAGGGCAGCATAAGCCCATGTGTGCAATGCGGGAGCCCTGCGCCCTGGGTACCGCTGCTTTCGGAAGGCTGCAGGACTGAGGAAGGCTTGTGCCACCAGGACCTGAGCACTCAGCAGGAGCATCAGGCCTCTGGGCCTGGGTCAGAGCTGGTGGATGGACCATTGCAGCATGTGAGATGCTGGAGGAAACTGAAACTCACCTGCTGCACGTGTGTGTTCCCCAGGTGGTTTTGGAGATGCTCTTGTTGTCAAAGATGTCCCTTCCCATGGGGCTCTGCCTTCCCACTCCCCTCCTGCACAGTCACAGCGCATGTGTGCACACTAAGGCTGCCAGGAATCTGTCCATCTAGCTGAACTGATGTTTTCCCCCAGTTTATTCTACATTAGGATCTTTTGTGCGAGCCTGCCTGTGTGTCTAAACTTAGCCACATCAGGAAGCAGACATTGGTAAGTGATGATTTAACATTGTGGGAGATGCCTATCTACACACCTGTGGGTTCCACATCCTTGGATTCAGCCAACTTTGGATTAAAAACAGTTTTATGGTTTTTTTTTCTTCTTGACAGGTTTTGTTCTGTCACCCAGGCTGGAGTGCAGTGGTGCGATCACAGCTTACTGCATTCTAGACCTCTGGGGATCATTCAGTCCTCCTGACTCAGCCTCCCATGTAGCTGAAATCACTGGTGCCTGACCCCACACCCAGCTTTTTTTTTTTTTTGGTAGAGATAAGGTCTTACTTTGTTTCCCAGGCTAGTCTCCAACCCCTAGGGTCTAGCGACCCTCTCCCCTCAGCCTCCCAAAGTGCTGGGATTATAGGCATAAGCCACTGCACCCTGCCAGGATAAAAAATACTTTACAAAACAATAAAAATCACAATACAATAATGAAAAATAATACCAATTCTAAAAAGAGAGTATAACAATCATTTACTTAGCATTTGCCTTGTATTAGGTATATATAAATAATCTACAGATGATTTAAAGTACACAAGAGGATTGTGTAAGTTCTATGCAAATACAACACTTTTATATTAGGGGCTTGAGCATCTGCAGATTTTGTTACTCTGGGGTGTTGAAACCAATTTCCCTCAGATACCTAGGAACGACTGCATATATACATTTTTTAAGTTGGGATTCTTGTTCATTTTCAAACCACCTTTGCCAATACGGCAGTTAGCATCCCTAGGCAGGAGGAAGCATGCCATGTGCAGGCGGGGTGCCCCTCCCCTACACAGCAGAGGGCTTGTGTGCGTGGAACTGCATCCGTCTCTAAGGGGAGAGCAGGGCTCTGGATCCTAAACACTCTGACATAGCATCCGTCACACCTGTGGGCCGGTTTGCTTCTCCTGATCTCTAAGTCTCTCTTAGGCTCCCTCTTGTCCGGGGACACTCTGACAAAAGCAGCTGGAATGTTCATGATTAACAAGAGAGTCTTGTTTAAGAAACAGATGCAGAACACCCTGAAACCCCTTGCAGTGCCCGCATTGCCATGGCTTTTCCACTCAGCGTGGAACACCATGAGTCATGCGTCTCCCTGCTGGACCATGGCTTCCGGGGACGGAGGATGGCAGGGCCAGGTGTGATGTTGTCCTCCTGTCCAGCTCCTCCTGCACCATAGGATGCCATCACCTGGTGTTAGAAGCCAAGAAGAAATGCAAACCTCTCCCAGTAGGCCTCGCTTTGACAACAACCACTGAACAGGTAGGTTAACGTCACCACTCAGGCCATCTGGTCACCTGCTCGCCAAGGTGCCACCACCACCGACACCAAGCTGATGAGGGTTTCCATCCCCATTCATGAAGTTACCAAGAAGCTGATTTTAGCCACAACCATTTTAAAAATCGAAACGTGTTGTGTCCTTGTGGATCCAAAGTGTTGGAAATCTTCCCTTTTCCCCCCAGCCTCGCCCACCTACCATTTCATCCTAACCTCCCAAATTCTTCCACAGCGCATTGTTGAAGGCCCTGAGAATCTTTCAACCTCCTCCACGAAGCCCTCCAGGGCCCCTGTCACAGCACTCCCTCAGCATTTTATCTGCAGCTCTTGGACACTGTCATCTCCACCCTCCATGACAGGCTGGGGACTCCTGGCACCGGATCCTTTTTGCATAAAGTAAGCTGATTAAATTAAGCAGGCATCAGTGAAATGCTTTGCTTGCCATGGAACCACACTGCCTCTGAACGACGATCTGTTGCTCTTTAAATGCTCACAGACCCGCTGTCAATGAGCTGTTGTGTGGTTCTGCCAGGAGTTGGAGCCGTCATGCACAGCCCTCCTTTCCAGCCTCTCCTCCCTCCCCATTGTGGTCAATACTGCCTTGGATGGCCCTTCCCTGGGGGCCCGGAGATCCCCGCTCCCCTAAAGGGGATGGACCCTGCTGGCTCTTCCCTCTTTGTGTCCTGCCTGGCCCTGCCATCCTCCTTCTAGCTGCAGAATAAGGGACGAGGGCCTGCCTCCTTCCCCGGAGGCACAGCTTCTGCCAGGCCCAGCTCTGTCCCCCAGGTCATGCCAGTTCTTGGATGTCCCCACCAAAGCAGAGGCGTATGACCTCTTGTTCCTCCTCTGGAAAAACTCTAGGTGGAAATTATAAAAGGTTCTCCAGAAGGTCTGGTCAGAAAAGTCTTGAAAAGACAAGCGGCCCCTAGAACTCCAGACCAACCCCAATCCCTCTGATCTCCCTCCTCTGGTCCTCTTCCCTAAAACCGCAGCCTCTCCCCTCTACTGGCACCTCTTGTCCCCATGAAGCATCCTCTGGGCCCCTCATAAAGGCAAACACATCAAGGAGTTGCCTGGGGCACCTGCCTTCTTCTCTACTGTTCCACCCCACTGGGTGGCATCTGCTGCGCTCCTGCTTTCAGCTGCCCTCCTCGCAGACGCTGCTCCTACACAAGGCTCCAGGGCCCTCCCAGACACAGCCTCTCCACAGGCAGCACCAGCTCCACCTCACCTGACCTCTCAGGCCCAGACCCATCCCTCTGCCTTGGCCTCCTCTGGCCCAAGCTGCCCAGCACCGTGCCCAGGTGGCCTTCCCAGCACCCCGCCTCTCCTTTCTTCTCCACGGTTGGACCCGAGCTTCACTGCTAGTCACAGCCCATGGGGTGCTGCCTGGGGTGGCCGCTCTGGAGGCCCTGGCTGTCCCTCTTGGTCTTTCACTATGGGCCTCCCACCCTGAGACAAGTGACCTCCCGCCCAGGGGAGGCTGGTGCCTCCTCCTAGCCAAGTCCCACTGTGTCTTATGGCCAGAAAAGGAAAGAAAGTGGCCCCCAAGTCAGCAGTGGGGGTTTATGGACCACATTTGTAATTAACTTGAAAAACAATGCATGAGCTGAACGCTTGGCCTGGTGCTTGTGCTGAGTTTTGAATGTTCTCTTCGCCGGTCTCAGAGAGTGACATTTATACAAACTTCTTTCTTCTGTGCCTGTATGAACAGCAACCAAAATGGGACCTTAGGTCTGACTCATTTGGAGCGTTCACCGGCCAGCAAAACCATCTGCGCGCAGGCCCAGGTGTCTCTTGCAAGGCGGCAGCAGCCCTGCCTTTGGCTGTCAGCTTTGCCCCGGTGGGAGGGATTCATTTATCTCTCCATCTAGTGAGTTCCCACTCAGTTCATCGCCTTTGAAAAACAAGCTCCCTAGCAGTGGGGCTTTTAGATTGAGATGTAAAAGTTAATTGTTTTATTGAACTTTAAAGAAAAGAACAACAACCACCAGTTAACAGTGCTTAGGAGTTGCTTGCTAATTTATTTTTATAACGAGTTTTGATTTGATATTGATTGTCACGGGCTCCAGGGGGAATCTCCGTCCGGCCCCTCTGGAGGGCGGATGGAGTCAAGGCAACATGCACTTCTCATTTTATAATTAATTCCTTTTTTAAAAGAAAGCAATCAGGAAGAATCTCATGAAGTTGGAAATTTCCCCAAACAAAACATTCCCAAAGGCTTTGCCAGGCTTTCTGGTACTGAGCGGGGCAGCTGCTGGTGCTCGGTGCAGGCATTAAGTTAATAGAGTCGTGCTTAATCCTTCTTACACTGGAAACTTGTTTGTATTCTGAGCAAAGGACTTCCTTCCCTAACCTCTGAGGGGAAGGATTCGCCTCGTTCCTTCCCACCTTCTTCCGCTTTGATGGGATTACAGCAGCTTGGGAAGGATTCATTTCACCCAACAGGCTCTGACCGATGGCCTTTTTGCAGGGTCAATTCAGAAACATCCCATGGCCGGAGGGAAAAGCTCACTTTTCTTCTTGAACAATTATTTCTCACAGGCTCCATTTCAGTCCTTTTTCAATAGAGATTTTCCATACATTTCCAGCTCTCACATTCTCTCAATGAGATGATCGTTCTTTCAAACAGAACTCTACGAAAGAAGGCACTTCTTCTTCTTCTTCTTCTTCTTCTTCTTCTTCTTCTTCTTCTTCTTCTTCTTCTTCTTCTTCTTCTTCTTCTTCTTCTTCTTCTTCTTCTTCTTCTTCTTCTTCTTCTTCTTCTTCTTCTTCTTCTTCTTCTTCTTCTTCTTCTTCTTCTTCTTCTTCTTCTTCTTCTTCTTCTTCTTCTTCTTCTTCTTCTTCTTCTTCTTCTTCTTCTTCTTCTTCTTCTTCTTCTTCTTCTTCTTCTTCTTCTTCTTCTTCTTCTTCTTCTTCTTCTTCTTCTTCTTCTTCTTCTTCTTCTTCTTCTTCTTCTTCTTCTTCTTCTTCTTCTTCTTCTTCTTCTTCTTCTTCTTCTTCTTCTTCTTCTTCTTCTTCTTCTTCTTCTTCTTCTTCTTCTTCTCCTTCTTCTTCTCCTTCTTCTTCTCCTTCTTCTTCTCCTCCTCCTCCTCCTCCTCCTCCTCCTCCTCCTCCTCCTCCTCCTCCTCCTTCTTCTTCTTCTTCTTCTTCTTCTTCTTCTTCTTCTTCTTCTTCTTCTTCTTCTTCTTCTTCTTCTTCTTCTTCTTCTTCGTGTCCTTTTGTTAAATGTGTATTTTTGATCTATCTGAATTAATACAAGGGAGTTACTTCCACACCAACTACCAGAAAGGAGCCAACATTGTGGCCTGGCAGAAGCTTACTGTCGACTTGCCCATGGGAATGGGAATGGGAACAGTTGATGTGCTTCTCACCATCTTCTGCATAGGATGTAACCTAAAAGTCCCTGTGCTGGCCCTTGGAAGGGACGCGAGGGCTTGCCCCTTCCGGGACTTTGCCTCCCCCTCGCTGTCCCCCAAGGCCTTCCTCCTTGCCTGCCAGGGCCCCTCCTCATGCCCCTTCTCCTCGCCTCCCCAGCTGCTCTCTATCCCACGGCCCCTTTTCGATGCATGCCAGGCACTTTATGTTTTGGTTTGTCTAGTCTCTGTCCCCACCCTCTTCCTCTAAAATCTAAGTGCCCTGAGGGCAGGCCCACAGCTGAATGTGCCCCCAAACAGCCCCCGGCCCATTGGCAGCCTCAGATGTCTGTTGGGCAAGTGAGTGGTGGGTGACAGCAGATTGCTGGTGCGCTGGCTGTGGACCCTGGCAAGTTCTTCAGCATCTCCAAGCCCTGGTGCTTTGCCCAGGGAACTGGGGACTGCTTGTAAGGTGGCTCCAGAGCCCACCGCAAGACTCTGCTGATTGAAGGAAGGATGAGGGATCACTTGCTCTCCTCCTGGTCCACGTTATGGTTGCGCAGGAGGCCGGCTAAGGGGAGCAGCCCAAGGGTGGTGCCAGGGGAGGGGTCCCTGTGTGCAGGAGATGCCGGAGCACAGAGTCCCCAAGGATGTCATTCACAGAGGAGGGCCTCAGAGAGCTGGGATCAGCAGGAGCGAGGGTGTTTCTCAAGCACACTGTGAAGCCTCCGCCTCAGGAAGTTCTCTTGAGAAGCCTTGTCACCGAGGTCACGTGTGTCTAGATGCAGCTGAAGTCTCATCTCCAGGGGAGGCTCCTCCATGGACCCAGGCACCCAGCACACCCTTGTGGGCCCCACCTGGCAGCACTATCACTCCATGGCCTGGAGTTCTCCATGCCCTACAACTGCAAGCCTGAGTGCACAGGTGCTGGTTTCTCTCTTTCCTTCTCTCTCTTTCTTTCTTTCTTGCTTGCTTTCTTGCTTTCTTTCTCTTTCTGTTTTTCTTTCTTTCTCTCTTTCTTTCCTCTCTCTCCTTCTCCTTTCTTTTCCTCCTTCCTTNCTTCCTGGTAGAAGGACCAGCAGGGGCAAAGAGCCCAGGTGAGGATGTGTGCTGGGTTCTGGGGACTCCACGTGGAAGTGGGTAGCTGGGACTTAGCATAAAGGAGGAAAACAACGAGAAAGGAGGGTGCAGAAGTTTAGAGCCTGGATTCCTCTCTTGTATTCCTTGGAGGCAGGAGATGCTGTGAAGGGGTTGAGCTGGCAGAAGTGGCCATGAGGTGTGGTTTAGATGAACCATCTATGGCGGTGCGGCCACTGTTCCGGAAGAGCTACAGCAGCTGTGGTAGCAGAGCTAGGGAAGAAGACCAGGGAATGAGCTTCAGGAGTCTCATGGGGGTGGAAGGAAGACAATTATTTCCCAAAGATTAAGAATATGGAATTGATGGGTTCAGAGAATGGATTGGAGAGAGGAGCAAGACTTGGATGCCCTGTAGGTTTCTGAAGGGGCGGATAGTGGGGTGGACCCTTCCCTTAGAGGGGGACCACTGAGGGAGGACCAGTTCTAGGCCAGTGGGGAAGAGCTTAGTTTGGGACATATGCGTTTAGGTATATTGGGGACATGGTAGGGAGGCTGCCTAGCAGGCTGTTGGCTGTACCAGCCAAAGCTCCAAGAATGGTCTGGCTGAAGCTTTGGGAGTCACTAACCTGGGCACTGATGGCAGAGGAAGACATGGGATGCCCTGGTGTGCCAGGAAAAGCATGGGGCATGGGAAGGGGTCAGGCTGAGGGTTGAGCCCAGAAACCATGAGACCTTCCCCCAGAGAATGTGCTTTCTCCTGCAAAAGTCCCACTTCAAGTTTTGAAGCTGCTAGCAACCAGTTCCCTTTGACACTGCAGCCCTGAGTGGCTCAGCCTCTCCCCCAAGCTCCTGGGTTTCTCCAGCCCACCCTCCAGCCCCCAAGGAGCCTCCCAGTGCTGGATTTCTTCTCCTGCCCCCAGTAAACTGTGGCGAGAATATTAAGCTTGAAAATCTCCCCAGATCAGTGTCCATACCTGGTGCACTGAGAGCAGAGTGAAGGAGTTACAGGTCAGGATAGAGATCTCTCCTTGTTTATCCTGTAAACAGAAACCCACAGGGACCCAAATACCCCACTGATCTCTTCCTCTGCCGCCCCCTTCATTTAAGCAAATAGATAACAGTGATTCCAAGGCCCCAAGAGAGTGGAGGGATGTACTGGGGCTTTGTCATTTTCTAAGATAGCTTTGGGTGCCTGGAACACCTCCACCCACTGGGACGTGATTCCTCTTCTTCCCCTGCACTCTGCTTTGCCAGCCTAGGCTAAGCCCTGTGTCCTGGCTGTGAACTAAGGAAACCCACAAACCTGTAATATTTTTCAGAGAACAATAAAGACATTTCTCAGTCCCTGAGCAACTACAGGACTCTATTTATGCATGAGAAATAATGAAATCATTCTTCTAACTAATGAACTTGGAGATCAAACTGATGGGGAAAATTGGGAAGGAGATGCTAGTGGCCTAGGAAGTTGGCTCAATGCCCTGGAGGACAATCTTAGGGCGGGTGGGGTCTCAGGCTCCAGGCGGTCTCCCCAGGTCGTCCTCTCTCCTCTCCATCCCACATGGCCTGGGACTCAAGTTCTCTTTTACCATCAGGAAAGAGAGAGCGGTGAATCCAGTGTTTGCCGTATTCAGGGGTCTCTGGGCTGCACTCCCCAGGACATAGCCACGCCCTCGGTCTGGCTTCATCATGTCCCCCCAGCCCTAGCCCTATTGAGATTGACTGGAGACCAGCTCACACAGTTCAGTTTGACTTCTGCTTAACTTTCTTTTTTTATTCCCCCACAGTTGAGTCCCCTTGGTGAAAGGCCAGTGTGGTTGGCCAAGCCTTCCCGCTGATGGGCCAGGTCATCCACGAAGCTGCCTCAGGACTAAGACAGCTCCCAGAGGAACAGCACCTTGCCAGAGAAGCTCTGGCTGGGGGCAGCATTGCTTGGCAACAGCACCCGCTGCCATTACCCATGCGTGTGTGTGCGTGCGTGTGTGTGCGTGCGTGTGTGTGCGTGCACGTGTGTGTTTGTGTGTGCGTGTGTGTGTGTTTGTGCATGTGTGTGCGTGCACATGTGTGTGTACCATGCACATGTGTGGCTCACTTGGAGGTGAGAACCCCGTATGGGCATGCTGCTGTGTCTGCACTTCTGGGACAGTATTTTTCCTTAAAATGTCAGCCAGGGGAGAAGATTCGTCTGCCTATAGACTCGCAGCTCTCATTGGTGTCTTGAGCCTGGGAAAATGCTTTACATGTTCAAAGGAGACAGAAATCACCACTCTGCAGAACTTTGGGCCTTGTGTCCGCCAAAGAGACTTGCAGAGCTACCCCTCTTGGCCCCAAGGGCAGGTGGGGCATCCTCCCTCCAGACCATTAGCATTCTGCATCATCTAACAGTGCTGGCATAGGAGGCCTCCCTCCTCTCCTGCAAAGGAAGCTAACACCTGCCCAGGGTGGTTGCCGAGGGAGAATCTGACATTCAAGGTGTGGATGAGGCACCTGCTGCAGAAGTGGTGCCCATTCAATGCTGGATTCTTCCCTTGGAGTTCCTTGGTTATGTTGACAGCCACCCCACCATGGTCTGGCCTGCCCATACCTTCCCATCTCCTTTCCCATGACTTGTCTCATAAGATGTCCAGTGCATATTATAGGGTGTGTGGACAGGTTGAGCTTCATTTATTAATTTTGTATTATACACATTAACAACAACCAGAAATCAACCAGAAATATTTCATGGTCCTTGGTCAACCATTTGGATGGCTACAGAAGTCCAGTGGAAAAGTCAGTCAGTATTAGTTCTACCTCACAGAGAAGGTAACTGACCTGCCTATGATCACAGGGATAGGAAGGAGCTGAGCCAGGTGCAGGCTTTGGTCTGGGTGCTGATGGGTCCTGGGCTCTTCCCAGTGCAGAGATTGGAGGGGAGGGATTGTGAGGCCCTTAGCCATGCACACAGTGGACTCTCCTCTCATCTTTGGTCATCTGGACTGGACAGAGAAGCTGCGATGAACTTCAGAGGGAATGTTGTGATCACATCACTCATTTATTACATGAATCATTCATGTATTCTCTCCTTCATGTATTCGCCACCTATTAAGTGATGTCTTCTGGGTAACCAGTACTATGTAAGACACAAAAGATGAAAGGGAAGACCCCTGTTCCTTGGGACCTTGCTGGCATTGCACAGCTTGTCTTAAAACCTCTGTACGCTGACCTGCTTTCCAAGTTCATAGAGGAGAACACCTTCTTTGAACCTGTAGGATAAACCCTTAAACTGAAAAGCACCCTAAAGAATTAGGACTTTCAAAATTAAATGGACACACACATTCACACACATTTTGTTTTGCAAGTTGCTTCAGGGTCCTGCAGCAAATCTTAATAATAAAGGCTGCACCTGTGTGATAGAAGATTTCTAAATCCCACATTTATTTAATCTTGGGACGCCAGTCTGGTTTTCTCCTTCTCCCAAAGCACATTGTATTAGTCCATTCTCATGCTGCTAATACAGATATACCTGAGACTGGGTAATTTATAAAGGAAAGGGGTTTAATCGACTCCGTTCCACATGGCTGGGTAAGCCTCAGGAAACTTACAATCATGGCAGAAGGCACCTCTTCACAGGGTGGCAGGAGGGAGAATGGGAACCGAGCAAAGGGGAAGGCCCCTTATAAAACCATCAGATCTCGTGGGAGCTCACTCACTATCACGAGAACTGTATGGGGGAAACCTCCCCTATGATTCAGTTATCTCCACCTGGTCCCACCCTTGACAAATGGGGATTATTACAGTTCAAGGTGAGATTTGGGTGGGGACACCAACAAAAACCATATCACACATATTAAAAAAAAAAAAACAGAAAGAGGTAATCGATATTTCAGAGTGAGAAGCATTAATCAATCTCTAAGCCTTAGTAGACCAGAATTGAAACAAGAAAACACAGATATGAAATTCATGCTGCTGAATCTCAGTTTAGGAAGCCTCAGTGTTTCCTAAGGCTGTCCAAATCCCACACAAACACCAAGCCGTTACGGGGTGATATGTTTTGTTGTACAGTCTTGTTCTCTGCTGACACCACTGAGTGCATACTGAGCTCCTCAACAGCACCTGCAGTTGCCGTCCTCGCCATCCTCTCCTGCTTCAAAGCTGGCCTCCCTATATCAGGTTACTGAGGGGTAAATTACTACCCGGAGGAAGATTACTGATACTCTTGACAGTTCCCTGACTCCTTAAAGCAGGCTCATTTTTATCTCAGAGGAGACACCTCGATGTGAGATGATATTGATAATCGGGCTAAAAGGCTAAAGCTTTGATGTTGGCTGCAAGTACAATCAACAGGTGGAAACAGGTCAGTTTGTGGAATGCCAGAAAGTTGTGGGTCATCTCAGTTTAGTTCAAATTTAACGCCTAACTTTCAATTCTACCTGGAAAAAAATAGTTTATGAAGTGAGACTTAATAGGTGGGGAAACACCATTCTAGAATCTCTGTGCTATTTAGCGCAAAGATGTTACCAGCTCTGCTTGGAGCCTTCCTACGGTCAGCAAGGCCAGGACAGAGTTGTTGAGCATGGATAAGGAAGCCCATGCTGGGAATATCCCTAGGCTGCGCATGAGGTTTCAGCCTGGGCGTGGCTCTGTTGCTTAACAGCCCTGGAACCTTGGACAAATCAATTCCCAATTCCTCTCTTTCTCCATATATATAATTAAGTTCCAACAGTGGTGTTTCCTTGTTTGATTAATGAATGCCAACACAAAAATAATGCTGATCAATTCTTACTAGGTGCCCACATTGTTCTAAGCATTTTGCATATAATATCGGTCCTTACAATATAACTGTCTGAAGTTATAGGATTACTTCCATTTCCCCACTGGGCCAACTGAGGCCTCGAGAGGTTAAGGAACTTGTACAGGGTCACATAGCTAGCGAGTAGTGGAGTGGGGAAGCATCCAGGTGGTTTGGACGGGTCAGTAGAGCAGCGATGTGTGAGCGAAGGAGATGCAGGTGAAGGGCATTTTTGAATTTGCGTCTTATGTGTCTATCTGCACCCCTCCACTGCTCCTCACTGCTCACTCAGCTGGCTGGATTCAGTGTGTCCTCACTGCACAGACACCCGTGGGCTCTGCTGTCTTCCCAAATCACCTCCCCCTTGGATGGAAAGCCATTGATCTAAATTGGCTTCACTGCAGAATCCGGTCCCAACTGTGCCTTAGGCAAAAGACACCTGAGCAAATTTGGTCCTTTCTTTTCTTCTGACATCTGAGGACAGTGGGCTTGAACCCAGCCAACCTACGGGGGTGAGTTCACCCTCAGATCCAGGTGCACTGCCTTTGTAGGCAGGACTCAAGGCTGTTTGTGACTAGCAGTATGCATAGGCCACACGAGACCTTTCAAAAGGCAGGGCCAGAAAATGTTTCCTTACAGTGAGCGTTCTGATCAGCTGGAGCTAAGTGTTTTCCCGAAATGTCATTCCAGCATGGTTAGGAGCTGCCTTGGGAAAGCTCCACTCATTCCCAGTTGTGCTCATGGGCTCCGCGAAAGTCAATATGGCTCACTTGGAGACCCAGAAAACCAGCCCAGAAATGAAGAGCCCTTGATGCCGAGTCAGGCCTGCTCTTGACGGCACAGGCCCTGATCCTGGCTATGTAACTGGAAGATACTTCATGTTCCGTGGCTCTCAGATGTTTTGTGAAGCCTCTTCCCCGTCTGCCTCTCAGAACTCTGCTTTTTACTGCACCATGTGTGGCGACAAATACTGATGGACGGAGATTGTGGAAGCCTCAGGATTCTTCTTGGCGGAATGTTTAGGAACTCTCATCTTCCTCCCCCTCGCCCTTGGTTGAGTTGAACACGCCTGACGCTAAAGACCTGGTGCGGGCTGTGCCCTGAGGCTAACTTCCTGATCATTTACAGGTACTCACTTGGCATTGCACGTGCTATCAGCTCTCAAAAACCGTCAATAGCTGATCTGCGGCAATGCCATTCTCAGCTCTTAAAAGGCTTATGGAAGGAAACTCCTTCTTTAGCTGAGGCCTCCAGGGAATACAATTTTATTTATATAATAAGGCTTAGAAAATAAGCTCAACTTGAAGCTGTGCTACTCAGTGGCTCGCACCTTGGCCTTGATGGACGACTGCAGTTATGAGAGAAATAGCTTCGGGATGCAGGACCAGGCGGTCCCTCCACCATCCTTATCGACCTCCGCTTTCTGATTTGCCTGGCTGCCTGGCAAAAGCCTTCATCACCAGGCCTTAAATCAACCTGACGGGGGGAGCTTGCCCACCCTACCTCATCCATCTTCATTTGTCTTTTGCAAATGGAGGAAGGCAGCAGAGTCACCACCTTCTTCCACCTTCAGCAAGTGACTTCAGAAACCCCAAAACAAAACTTTGTGATGGAAGTTCCTCATGTAGTTTCTGGGCTTGCATTGCTAACAAGAAATATGTCTATCTGTGCTGTCTGGATTGTTGATTCAGGGAAACAAAAATAATTCTTGCTCCTATAATTTGTTGTCATTCCTCATTTCTAATCTTTGGAAGTAAACTGCTATTCCCATTACAAATTGAGAGACTAGGGGCTGGGTGCAGTGGCTCATGACTGTAATCCCAGTACTTTGGGGGGCTGAGGCAGGCAGATCATTGGAGCTCAGGAGGTGGAGACCAGCTTGGGCAACATGGCAAAACCCTGTTTCTACCATATATATATATATATGTGGAGAGAGAGAGAGAGAGAGAGAGAGAGAGAGAGAAAGAGAGAGAGAGAGAGAAAGAGAGAAATTAGCAGGACGTGGTGGCACACACCTATGGTCCCAGTTACTCGGAGACTGAGGAGGGAGGATCACTTGACAACAGGAGGTAGGGTTGCAGTGAGCCATTATAGTGCCACTGCACTCCAGCCTGGGTGACAGAGTGAGACCTTGTCTCCAAAACAAAATAGAACCTACCAACAACAATAAAGAAAGAAAGATTAAAGATAGTTTTATTTTTTATTTTTATTTATTTTTAATTTTATTTTATTTTAAGTTCCAGGATACACGTGCAGGATGTGCAGGTTTGTTACACAGATAAATGTATGCCACAGTGGTTTGCTGCACCTATCAACCCATCACCAAGGTATTAAGCCCCGCATACATTTGCTATTTATCCTGACGCTTTCCCTCCCCTCACCCCCACACCCATGACAGGCCCCAGTGTGTGATGTTCCCCTCTCTGTGTCCATGTGTTTTCATTGTTCAATTCCCACTTATGAGTAAGAACATGTGGTGTTTGGTTTTCTCTTCCTGTGTTAGTTTGCTGAGGATGATAGCTTCCAGCTCCATTCATGCCCCTGCAAAGGACATGATCTCATTTGTTTCTATGGCTGTATAGTATTCCAAGGTGTACATGTACTGTATTTTCTTTATCCATCTATCATTAATGGGCATTTGGGTTGATTCCATGTCTTTGCTATTGTGAATAGTGCTGCAATAAACATACATGTGAATGCATATTTATAATAGAATTATTTATATTCCTTTGGGTATATACCCAGTAATGGGGTTGCTGGATCAGATGGTATTTCTGTTTCTAGATCCTTGAGGAACCACCACACTGTCTTCCACAATAGTTGAAGACAGTGTACATTCCCACCAATAGTGTAAAAGCGTTCCTATTTCTCCACAGCCTCGCCAGCATCTGTTGTTTCTTGACTTTTTAATAATAGCCATTCTGACTGGCATGAGATGGTAGGTATCTCATCGTGGTTTTGATTTGCATTTCTCTAATGATCAGTGGTGTTGAGCTTTTTTTAATGTTTGGTGGCCACATGAGTGCCTTCTTTTGAGAAGTTGTCTGTTTATGTCCGTTGCCCACATTTTGATGGGGTTGTTTGTTTTTTTCCTTGTAAATTTGTTTACGTTGCTTGTAGATTCTGGATATCAGACCTTTGTCAGATGGATATATTGTAAAAGTTTTCTCCCATTCTGTAGGTTGTTTGTTCACTCTGACGACAATTTATTTTGCTGTGCAAAAGTTCTTTAGTTTAAATAGGTCCCATTTGTCAATTTTTGTTTTTGTTGCAATTGCTTTTGATGTTTTCGTCATGAAATCTTTTCCTGTGCCCATGCCCTGAATAGTATTGCCTAATCAATATGCAAAAATCACAAGCATTCCTATACACCAACAATAGACAAGCAGAGAGCCAAATCATGAATGAACTCCCATTCACAATTGCTACAAAGAGAATAGAATACTTAGGAATACAGATAACAAGGCAAGTGAAAGACCTTTTCAAGGAGAACTACAAACTACTGCTCAAGGGAGTAAGAGAGGAAACAAACAAATGGAAAAACAGTCCATGCTTGTGGATAGGAAGAATCAATATCGTGAAAATGGCCATACTGTCCAAAGTAATTTATAGATTCAATGCTATTCCCAGTAAACTACCATTGACATTCTTCACAGAATTAGAAAAAACTACTTTAAAATTCATATGGAACCAAAAAAGAGCCTGTATAGCTGAGATAATCCTAAGCAAAAAGAACAAAGTTGGAGGCATCATACTACCCAATTTCAAATATACTACAAGGCTATAGTAACCAAAACAGCATGGTACTGGTACCAAAACAGACACATAGACCAACAGAACAGAATAGAGATCTCAGAAATAAGACCACACATCTACAACCATCTGATCTTTGACAAACCTGACAAAAACAAGCAATGGGGAAAGGATTCCCTATTTAATGAATGGTACTGGGAGAACTGGCTATCCCTATGCAGAAAATTGAAACTGGACCCCTTCCTTACACCATATAGGGATATTTTTAAATCCTTTTAATTTATGGTTAAGGATATCACAGCTAAAAAAGCATAATAAAAGGCATACAAAGCAAACATTTAGAATCACATGCCTTCTAGAACAAAGATCTTCATTTTACAGAGATGTTATGTTAATAAAACAATTTAGTTGATAAAAAGTAGGGCACAGAGATGTCTGTCTTTTAACAGAACAAGACGAGGTTTTTGTCATTATGAAATTAATATGCATACCTCAGAGCTAAGACTCGGGACTGACTGATGCTTTAAAATAAAACCAAAAAAATGTCCTGCCTACAAAAGCTGTTTTCAAAGAAGGGCTGTTGTGATTGGTGGAGAGGAAGAGGGGTGCACTGGGATTTCACAGGAGGCGCCAACAGGGTGCAGTCTGCTTGCTGTGTCCCCGGGTTGCCTGTCTCTATCTCTATTCCTATTAAAGGTCAAGTGTGGGCAACCCTAGTAGATTCCTTGATCCCTGTATTTTCCTGAATTGAGACCTAGATGCCTCACTCTCAGGAAGGTGTCACCTTTGGGGACTCATGTCCAGTTTTCCCTTGACAGTGAAGTTCCTTCACCCTGCATCTGAACCTCAACCCTCCTGCTCGCCCGCCGACTGCTGATGGTGACTTCACCTCTTGCCGTCACAGACGCTACACAAAAGTCTTCTCTGCGCCCACTTTGCAGTGCTCTTTCTCCAAAGAAAATATCTAGTGATGAAGCTGGTTTATTTTTCTCCAAGTGCAATTTCTGGCAAGTGTTCAAGGATCTATCTGCTGTATAATTTCAGCATGACAACTTAATCAGCATTTCTCCACTGCTGGTTTGTTTATTTATTTATTTATTTTCTTTTCAGAATTTGGGAAGCTTGTTAGCAAAAAGAGAGAAGAAAAACGAGAATGTCTGGAGCCTCCTTTCTGTTACATCTCTTTGAACAGAAAAACAACCATCACCAACCTCTGTCACCACCGCTCCACAGAAATGAGGAAGAATGGAATTTCTCCTCCAAACTTTTCCAGATTAAATAATGAGTTTTTGTAATTTCAGAAATATGACTCTCTTCAATGAAGAAAATTATAAGCCCTTTCCTATTTGCTTTTCTTAGGGCTTTCTGATGTATGTGAGAAACACCCACCTCCGCCAAACCGTAACAAGGCTGAGTATTTTTCTTTTCTTTGCACACAATTTCTTGGTGTCTTTCATTTATACTCAAAATTAGGAGACCCTAGTGAGAGCCCCCTGCCCCCTCCAATGACAATGGAGAGTAATTGCAGTGAGAAATTAGTCTAAATTAGTGAAAAGACAAATTTTGCCATCTGTCAAATGACACGTCAATTGTTCTTACATCATCATCCGTCTTTTAAAGTTCAAGTCTGTCAACCAGAGGAAAAGGCATTAAACACCAGACAAAAGGAAAATAGACTTCCGATTCCCATTTCCATTCTGCATGTGAGTTCTGAAGGAATCCTGCCCTCACACACGGTGCCTCGGGGGCATCCTCTAGCCTCCTTAATGAAGGGGTCTGAATGTGTCTCTACAATCATTCTTGGCATTGCCAGAGGTGATTATAGCTCAGGAAAGGAAATGAAGAGAAAAATGAACTGTGCATTATCAAGAGATGTGTGTGTGTGTGTGTGTGTCTCCCTACGGCAGCTTCACTTACAAAGTAGTTGAAAAAGAGGGGCTGCTTCATCACTAGCAGACAGCTTTCTGCAGGTATCTATGTAAACTGATGCCAAAGACAGACATCTGCTGTATAGATCCCCAGGGAAGCCAACTGGAAATTCCAAGATCTCTTTTTGCAAAAGTTTACAGGCAGCTTCACAAGGTTACAGCGGGGTTTCTAACCCTCGGCACTGCTGAGGTCTTGGGCTGAATCATTCTGTGTTGCAGGGACTGTCCTGGGCATTTTAGGATATTGAGTGGCATCCCTGGCCCTACCCACTAGATTCCGGAAACACCTCCCCTGCCCCCAGTTGTGACAACCACAGATGTCTCCAGACTTTACCAAATGCTCTTCAGGGAGCAAAATCACCCTGAGTGAGATCCACTGGAGTAGAGACCTGTGGGGACAGGGTGGTGGCATTTGTGTGTGTGTGTACACACATGAGCTGTGCATGTTATTGGTAGTGGAAAGTTGAGCTTAAGTGACCAGCATATCTAGAGAGTCCTCCTGGAGCTGACCTCAGCCATGTGGTACTTTTCTTAGGGATGGTGGTTCACAGTAGAGAAGGTTCTTTGTTTACCTTCTGGAAGAGACGGCAGCCACTGTCTCTAGGAAAATGCGTCTGATGCATTGTGAAAAAGCTGTCCTCACCTGGCTTTCAGGGTTTTGCCTTCAGCCCCATCTGCCCAGCTCTTCTCCTGGACCCCCACTTGGTCCTTAAGGTTCTTTGGGACAATATCCTAATATGTACAGGACAGTCCCCATAACACAGCATTGTCCAGGTGACAGGGAGTGTGGATTTGAGAAGATGCCTGTGGACCACTCCCAAGACCCTATGTCTGTGCCCCTGGCCACGTCCCCAGTCTGCCTGGCCACTCTCCTGATCACTGAGGCAGAGTGTGCCCAGAACGGGGTCTGTGCCTTGCTCAGGGTCCCTCAGTGGCCTGTTCCCACGCTCCCCGTGGCCTCTATACAGCTAGGACAGGCATCATTTGCAGGGAAAGAAAGGCCACACTGAGCAGCTCCCTGTGCCTCCCCTCACTGTAATGCCTTCTTGTCTTGGGGACCAGTGCAGGGACTCAAGGGGAATCATGAGTTCTGGCCTTAAAGAGCAAACTTTATGGAGTCCAGGTTGGGTGGGGTGGGAGAGGATATGAGTAGGCGGGCACAGGGGTATCTCTGCTCTTCTCATGGATCTGCCCACCACCCAGCCACAGAGCGCAGACAGCCTGCTCTGCCAGGCATCCGGCCAGGTGCTGGGGCTCAGTGGATAAAAGAGATGGTGCCTTCTCTCCAGGGGCTTGAGGTTAGGTGGGTGGGTGGGGGTAGATCATCAGCAGCACTGTGGTCAGACACAGGCCTGTGGTGGGGTTGGAGAGGCAGGTGGCACTGGCCTCCTTTCTCTCAGGAGCCCTCCTGGAGGTGGACACACTGGGCAAGCCTGTTCAAGTCTCAAAGCCGGTTGAAGAACAAGCCAGCAAGGGTTTTAGGGCCCACTCAGGCAGCAGGGAATGAATGGCAAAAGGAGGAGGAACTGTGAGCCGGGGGTTCCACCCCATCCCTGGAAGGTGACGTGGAGCCGAGGCCCCAGGTGGGGTCAGCCCACTGTCCATGACAGGATCAGCTTGGCAGAGCCTGGAGCCTGTGGAATAGAGAAACTGCAGTGGGCTCTATGCTTCCCATGGAGAAGGTCCTGCAGAGCCCCGCAGCGCTGCTGTGGAGTCCCTGTGGCTGTTATAGGAATAGCTCGGCTTGTGGCCAGAGGGTGTGGAGAGGATGTGAGCATGGGTGAGGATGGATGTGAGCAACCTTACATACTTTTGTAAAGGTGATTTCCTTACCCCTGCTCCCCAGAGTGCACGTCTGGGTCTTCCTGGCATTGGAGGCATTATTCAGGGGTGGAAGGCAGTGGGAACTGGCATCCCAGGCAGCTTCTGCAGGCCCTGTGTCCCTGCGGCGTAGGAAGTCAGAGGGCAGTTAGATGCTGGTCCAGGTCTCAGGCACTGGTTGCCAGATTGAGCACAAAGAAATGCAGATAGCTGCATTAAATTTGAATTTTAGGTAAGCAACAAATGGGACATATTAATACTAAAAGTTACTTACTGTTTATCTGAAATTCAAATTTCACTGAGTGTCCTGTATTTTCTCTGGCACTGCTCCCAGACACTCTGGCTCAGTTGAGCCCAGGGGAGGCCTCCCAGTGACACCTGCGGGCAGGGACAGGGAGGTGCTGGTGGACAGGGAGGTGGAGCCCATCCCAGCCCCACTCCACCCCCCTGGGACAGTCATCTCACCTCTCAACTTCTACTGTTGAACAAGGAAGGCTTCCCTAGGCCCTTTCCAGAACTATTGATCTATAATTTAATTTCCTTTTGCTTCTTACCTGTACCATCTGTTACAATAAAACCCATACAACATGACTGACATCAAAACCTTCAGTGAAGCTGCCAAGTTTTAAAATCTCATACCGTTTTCCCCGAATTGTGTTTTTAAGGACAATAACAGAGAAACAAAATGAAATATGTTTTTTTCCCTGTAAAACTACTCAGGAACAATCTGTATCATGAGTTGCCAAGAAGAAAATGAAAATATTCTACAACCCTTTTCTTCAAAGAAAAAACTATCTACCAGCATTATGTAACGTGTGACAATTACTAAACCCAATAGCCAACCCAAAGTAAACAATAAATGTCAGCCATAATGGTTGCTATTATGATTTTGTAAGATGTTAATGTTTTCTAGAGCATAGTTTGGTAAACTCTGGCCTATCCTTTTGCCTTTAAAACAATATTACTATTATAAAGAAAAAAAATTTTTTTAATTAGTCAGTTGTTTGGCCAAGATGGTCTAGTGAACTAAATTAACAAGTTTAGACATGAATGCTTTTAATCCTTAAATTCTGAGTCAAATAAAATGTGGAAGCCATGGACACCCTTACTTATAGAATGGAACGAGAAAAGAATGTAAATGGACAAGAAGCTGGACTTCCCCTGAGTTGAATCCCTCCCTCACACCCAGCACTTCCTCAGAGTCCTCAGGCCCATTCAGTGTAGTCAGGATCTGTTATGCTGAAAGCAGCAGGCATTTGACTACCTTTCTCAGGCTATCTCCATGATACCAAGATGAGCACTAACATTAGTTTATAGCTTATGTGCATAACTTCAGAACCAAAAGAGAACTCCCCTCCCAGTCTAATGGGGTCAAACAATGAAGTAAATCACAAATGGCAATTGCTGAGAGATTGTACCACGCACAATACTGCCCTCATTTCACAGGTGGAGACCAACCTGCCCTCCTGCCTACAGCTGGGACCCTCTATATGCCTCCATGCTCCCCTCACAGGCCTCATTGCCTTTGCCTGACCCCCTTCCACACAGCAGATATGTTACCAGTGGAGGGTGTCCAAGTTCTTGGTGTTTTGAACAAAAATATTGTACAAAACGCACAAACAGAGAAAGGAAAGAATGAAGCAACAACAACAGAGATTTATTGAAAATGAAAGCACATTCCACAGGGTGGGAGTGACCTGAGCAAGGGGCTCAAGAGCCAGGTTACAGAATTTTCTGGGGTTTAAATATCCTCTAGAGGTTTCCCATTGGTTACTTGGTGTATTTTCTATGCAAATGAAGAGGCTGGGGGAGGTTACAAAGTTATTTACTTGGTGTACACCCTATGCAAGTGAAGGCAATGTTTCCTGTCATAGCTGAAGCAGAATTACAAAGTTCTGCGCTTGGTTGTAGAAAGTTGGGGTTCTACTGTTTCAGTTCTAGGAAGCCCTTAGGCTCCCTGTCCCCAGACCTTATTCTCCTGCTTCAGCTATGGGGGTGTTTCTGGAATGCCGAGCTGGTCAGCCTGTCTTCCTCCCGCCCCACACATAATGCCCTTGCATTTCTCTTAGGAGAAGATTTGCTATTAAACCCCTAAGCTGGGAGTCTGCCTGGGCCCTCTCCCCACCCTCCTGTGTCTCACTTTCCCTCCCTTTCTGTGCCCCAATTGCAGTGCCCTCTCTGAGCCTCTGCATCCTCCACTCTCTGTTCTACCCCAGGGCCTTAGCATATGCTGTTCCCTTGGCCAGGATGCATTTCCCTTCTTGTATCTGATAATCTGATAGGGCTGCCATAGCAAAGTACCACAGACTGGGGGCTGCAACAACAGAAATGTGCCTTTTCACTTTTCTGGAGGCTAGAAGTCTGAGATCAAGGTGTGTGCAGGACTGGTTTCTTGAGTTCTCCCTCCTTGCCTTGCAGATGGCCGCCTTTACCCTGTGTCACCACACGGTCTCTCCTCTGTGTGAAGCCTGTGTCCTAATTTCCTCTTCTTATAAAGATACCAGTCAGATTGGATTAGGGCCACCCTAGTGACCTCATTTAGTTCTGATTCCCTTGTTAAAGGCTCTCTCCAAATTCAGCCATTTTCTGAGGTCTCAAAAGTATGAGTTTTGGAGGGAATGCAATTGAGCCTTCAACACTGCGCCGAAGCCACTCTGCCTCCAGTAACCCTGAGGGGGCTCTGGCTTCTGGGAGGCATTCGGAGCACCACGCCTCTCTCCTTCCAGGCGCTTGGCAAGTGGGATTTTTGTGAAGTGAGTGTGATTATATGTCCCCCTTAGACTGTGGTCTTCATGGGGACAGGTCCCTGATTAGTCTTCCTGTCTGATCCATTCCTCGTTTGTCACAATTGCCAGCACATAGTAGACACTTAATAGGAATCTGTTGTTCCTATTTGATAGCACAACAGGGTGACTATAGTCAATGATAACTTCATTGTACATTTTTAAATAACTAAACGAATGTAATTGGATTGTTTGCAACACAAAGGATAAATGCTTGAGGGGATGGAGACCCTATTCCTTGGGATGATGTTATTTCACATTGCATGCATATATCAAAATATCCCATGAATCCCATAAATATATACACCTAGTATGTACCCACACATTTTTTTTAATTATGAAAAAGAATCTGTTGAATGAATGATTTCCTGAAAGTCTCTCCCCCAGCAAAGGGCAGACCAGCATTCCACTCCAGGTCTCCTTTCAGGACATGCAGCCTGACCCCTGGCATCACACCACAACTGGGAATGACTGGGTCCATCTTGCTTTCCAGGGCATAAACTCTGAGCAGGGTGCCAACTTGCCGGGGAGTGCAGTGCGAGCCATGTCAGAGCAGGGATGCTGTTGCTCCCCCTGTCATTCATTCAAGCATTTACTAGGGCCGCTTTTCTTCCAGGGATTTGCCCACTAGATCAGTAGTTTTGAGATAGTCAAGGACATAACCATGTCTTTGGGAGGCAGCAACCATGGAGACCTCACCGTCAACACACGATCTGCACTGCAGTCAAGCTCATTCCAGCAAAGCTGCCTCCGGTAAGGACTTTCCCCTGTAGAGGGTACATGCATTTTGATTTTACCTGTCCTCAAACTGACCCTTTTTTTTTTTAATAGTAAAAAACACAGTCCTGGGTGGAGATTTAAGATGCTAATGAGACATGTGACATATGAACAAGCATGTACAGCTACTGCGCATGTGCACCCGGAGGAGCACCCAGAACTTGCTTCCTACCAACACCTCTCCCACCCCCTTACGAATAATCACAGAAGACTCCCATAAAGGGAGTCTCGCCATTAGTGGTCAGTGTTGTCTCATCCTCACAAACATTCGCCCTGCACGCTCTCAGGGTGTTGTCTATTCTGCACTTCACTTACAAAATATTCTTTCTCCCGTGCAATAAATTGCTCTGTGCTGCATCTCCTTTGCTGTGTGTCTCTTGTTTAAATTCTTTTAAACTAAGAAAAGAACCGAGGTCTCACAACAGTTGCCAACAGTTTTACAAACTTTAAGGAAGCAGAATCATTGAAGCCTTGTCTGACTTCTCACTACAGAAAATGAAAAAATGAAAAAATGAAAAAGGATTTGTCCTGAGTTGAATCGTGTCTCCCACTTGGCAAAAAAAAAAAAAAAAAAAAGAAAGAAAAAAAAAGAAAGATATGCCGAAATCCCAACTCTTAGCACCTTAGAATGTGAACTTACTTAGAAACAAAGTCATTGTGGATGTAACTAATCAAAATGAGGTCTTGCTGGGGTGGAGTGGACCCTACCCCAATATGACTGGTGGCCATATGAAGATGCAAACACACACAGGGGGAGTGCCGTGTGCTGACAGGGGCTGAATTATGGAATTAGGCAACTGCAAGCCAGCGAACCCCAAGCTTTGCTGACAAACCATCAGAAAGTGGGAAGAGGCAAGGACCGAGTCTCTCCTATAGGTTCAGAGGGAGCATGGCCTGCTGACGGCTTGGTGTCAGACTTCTAGTTGCTAGAAATGTGAGACAGGACATTTCTCTTGTTTTAAGTTATCTATTTGTTATACCTTGTTACTGCAGCCCAAAGAAATATTTAACTGGTATGCATTTTTGTTAACCTCTAATTCATAATATTTACTTCTTATACAGTCAAACAATTAGAAAATAAATTAATGTTGTGGTGAACACCAATGTGTTAATATTTTGTTGTTTATTAAGGAGTATGTACATTTTAAAAAATTACAACACTTAATAAATGAATGTTGAGTACAGTAATCTGTAGCAAACATTTAATTTATGCAAATTCAACTATATGGACTTAGTAAAAAACTTTTTAAATTTTATTTATTTATTTATTTATTTATTTTTATTTATTTTTTGAGACGGAGTCTTGCTCTGTCACCCAGGTTGGAGTGCAGTGGCGCGATCTCAGCTCACTGCAAGCTCCGCCTCCTAGGTTCTTGCCATTCTCCTGCTTCAGCCTCCCAAGTAGCTGGGACTACAGGTGCCTGCCACCACGCCCGGCGAATTTTTCTGTATTTTTAGTAGAGACGGGGTTTCACCGTGTTAGCCAGGGAAAAAAAACATTTTTAAGAGAAAAGATAGTGTAATTCCTCTTGCCATTGTTCCTCCTAAGTGCGTGCCCCTTGTGTGTATGCACAGCCAGATAACCCAAGAACCTTCAGGCCTCTCGAGGAGGGAGTCATCTCAGTGTGAGAAGTAGGGTTCTAGTCCCTAAAAATGTGCACGAGTTGTTGTTCAGTGTGGCACCATGAAATGCAAGCTGGCCACTTCAACCAGCACTTGGACATCCATCCATTCATCCATTCAACCCACTTCTAGAGGACACATGGTAACGCTGAATCACGGTAGGAGGAGAGGGCATGTTAGTCTCCAATGCAGCCCCTTCCTAAGGAATGTTCTAGGCTAATTTTGATCATCAGCCTTAAAAAAAAAAAAAAGCACTGTTTTTGTTACTGACTCCCATTGAGCCACTTAAAATGGCAATAAACATTTATTACCTTACACTGTTTCTGTGGGTGAGGAATTTGGCCTTTGCTAGCTGGACGGTTTCACTGTGGGGTCTCTCCTGAGGCTGACTGTCAAAGTGTCAGGTGGGTTATAGTCCACTACCTGATGGTTTGACTGGAGCTGGAGGATCTACTTCCAAGATGATGCACTTGCATGGCTGTTGGCACGAGGCCTCAGTTCCTCTCCACTTGGAGCACTCCATAAGGCTGCTCGATCATCCTCACAACATGGTGACTGGCTTTCCCCAGAGCAAGCAATCCAAAAGAGAGAACAAAGAAGAGTCCTTGATGCCTTTTATAGCCCAGTCTCATCTGCCACATTCTATTTGTCAGGGGTGAGTCTCTGAGTGTAGTCCATACAAAAGGGTAGAGAAATTAAGTTCCACTTCTTGGAGAGAGGAGGAACGAATTTGTGGATGTAGTTTAAAATCACAGCAAGGATAATACATTTTTAAAGCATAAACTGGTGGAATTTCAGTTTTCTGCCAGAGGGAGGGATACACGTGGAATCAGGATTCTAGAAATTGCCAGTGCTCTACCTTTCTGTGAAGATGCCTCTGACTTGGGAGCCTGAGAGACAAGGCGCCTCTTGAGGATTCTGCAGGGCATCTCTGGAAACCCTGGGCTGGCAGGAGTCTCCTTTATTTGTGGTTTGGGGGCCTGGAATGTAAACTGAACTCCCAGCCTAAGAGACTCACTGGGTGACGAAATAGTGAGGACAAAGATACTGATGGGGAAGAGCCGGCCGTCTGGGCTCCTGGCGTCCTGAGCTCATTGAAAGTCATTGAAAAGACGTCAGTGGAAGAAGGTGGAGTCAGAGCTACACTTGGCTCTCCCAGGCCTGTGGTTCAAGCTTTTACTAATGTGAAAGTTGATCATACAAATTGGGTCGTTCTTGCCATACTCAACTAAAACAGAGTCCAGAGGCCAGGAGGATAAAGCCCTCAGGGCACACGACATTGCTCCGAAGATTGAATTCTCTGCAAGCACGGCTGCTGAAACTGCTTGCCGTCACCTGAAACCAGTTTTATCTAATAGCTACTGAAACAACCTACTGCAACTTGAAGACTAGTTTTATCCGCCACCATCCCTCACCAATCAGAGCTTGCCAGCTCCCCAAAACGTTACTAGTGCTAATCTAATGAACTTTCTTGCAGAACAATACATAACATTTCTCTAAATTATTTAACCTTCTCTTTGTTCTTTGGACATAACAAAGACCACCTGGTCTGTATGCCCTGAATTGCAATTCTTGCCTCCTGAAGAAAAGTTTTTAAATTTAGAGATTCTGTCTCTATCTTTTATTCAACACTGAGGAATATAGGGAGAGTCCAGTCCCTTAAGCCAGTGTGCTTAGGTCTTGCTGAAGGGAGATGGTGGGTAAATGCATTTTAAAAGGCCTTGACCAAGAATGGTGTAAGGTCCTGACCCAGCATTCTTTCCTGGGCCTTTGTAATTCTACCTCCAGAGGATGTCTACAAAGACTTTTGCCATCACCTCCCATGAGAGGCTCCTGAGACCAGCCCTTGGAGGAGACACAATGGAGATTTCTATTATTCCCAATTTACAGACAAGAAAACAGAGGTATTAGGAGGCCACCTAACTCAGCTCAAAGTTGACCTACTCAAGGAAGTCCAGCTTGACCATCCTTAATTAGAATAGGTTTCCCCATTGCAGGCTGTCTCGAAAGCTGGGTCATTGTAGAATTCACAGCAGAGGCAGTTCACCGGATGAGGCTGCTTTCTGTCAGTGCTGTGAGATGAGCCCTCGTGGTGCTGTGCATGGCTGTGCCCCCGCACCTGGCTCAGGTGGGCTGATAGGATTAAGTGTGGCAGGGCGCAGTGCCTCACACCTGTAATCCCACCACTTTGAGAGGCCGAGGCGGGCAGATGACCTGAGGTCAGGAGTTCGAGAGCAGCCTAGCCAACATGGTGAAACTCATCTCTACTAAAAATATGAACATTAGCCAGGTATGGTGGCTGGCACCTGTAATCCCAGCTACTCAGGAGGCTGAGGCAGGAACTCAGGAGAAGGAGGTTGCAGTCAGCCGAGATTGCACCATTGCACTCCAGACAGAGCAAACTCTGTCTCCAAAAAGAGAAAGAAAAAAAGAAAGACGAAAGAAAGAAAGAAAGAAAGAAAGAAAGAAAGAAAGAAAGAAAGAAAGAAAGAAAGAAAGAAAGAAAGAAAGAAAGAAAGAAGAAAGACACCGAGACAGGGTCAGACATCAGACTTCTGTGTGGAGGAGTGGAAACAACGCAGCTGGGAGGTTGGCCTAGCTTGCTTTGAGTCCTGGCACTACTACTTTTTAAGCTCTGTAGCTTGTCCTATGTTACTTCTCTGAGCTTCGGTATCCACCTCTGTAAGGTGAAGGTTCCAACAGCAACCTCTGGGACATTTTGAGGATGAACAAGAGAGAGAAAGGACGCACTGACCGGGCTGCTTCCCACACTCTGGCAGGGGAGCCCCCACACTGGGCCCCGCCCCTCTCGGATTCCTGGGTGCTGTTATTTCTGAACGTTTCCCTCAAACACCTGGGCACACAAGTCAAGGTGTGTGTGGCTGAGTAAAGCAGGCCTTGGTTCTGTCGAGCGGGTGTGAGGATTTTTTCAGCTGCCAGCCAGGCATGACAAGCCAAGGAGGGACTGCAGCCAGCCCCGTCTGGCCCCTGCGTCCCAGAGCCTGTGTGCGCATCCTCACTTTGGGCAGGCTCCACGGCTGAGCCTGGCCAAGCTCTTCAAGAAAGATGGCCACCAATGCGGGCTCAAGGGCTTCCTCTAGACCCACAGAGCCCTGGACCTCTCTGACTGGCATCTAGGATGTCAGTGTGTGGTACTGAAGATGCTGGGCAGAGTTTTCAATGGCTGACGACAATTGTGATAAAGGCCCACCACATGCAGACACCCGTCTCTCCAGAGAGGGCCTCAGGTCTGGGAGCACCACTCTTTCCATCCCTCCTGAATCTGTGGAAGGCTCCCTCCTTCCTCTATGGGGCCAGCGAGCAACAGTCTCCCCTGGTTCCCTCAACCCTCAGCCTCTCTGGGTCTCAGTTTCCCCATCTCAGGCTAGCACTCTCTAGGCCAATGAAACAGCCTCTTCTAGGTCACTTGAGCACTTTTGTTCCCAGACAGTGCCTAAAAGGGTCTCTGAGAACACTCAAAACAGCAACAAAGCCAGAGTTTCCTGATGCTTGCTCTGACCCACGAGAACTAGAGGACACACCCACGCCTGGGACGCCCACAGCAGCCAGAGGGGAGGCAGGCCAGGGATCACCCACCTCCGCTTGGAATGCCAGCCCTGGAAGGGCCTTAGGAACCTCTGGATCAGCACTGTCCCGCGGGACCTCTAGCCGTGATGGAAATGTTCTGTTACCTGAACCAGCCGGTATGGGAGCTGCCGGCAGCACATGGCTATTGAGCCCTTGAAAGGTGGCTAGTTAACCAAAGAATGGAATTTTCACTTTTACTTAATTTTAATTAATTCAACCACAATTTAAATAGCTACTTATGGCTAGTGGCTATCATACTGGACTATGTGGGGCTTAGGGATCCTAGTTTTTGGTTGTATACCTGCAGAAACGGAGACGCAGTGGGGGAAATAAATTCCTTAAGACTTCTCAGGAGTCAATAAGAATTGGGTTTCCTCTCTCTGGTAGCTGTGTGCTTCTCGTGACATAGCAAGTGGCTGACAAAAGGCAGGTATCTGCCTGGCTGAGCCACAAAGACAGGCTCCAAATGAGGGAATGTCTTGGTTGTTTCAGGGGGAGCTTTCAGCTGTGGCTGGAGAACACAGACTCAAGGCCTCTGGTCTTTTTGAGAAGCAGAGGCCAGTAGAAGGCTGAGATCTGGCAGTGTGTAGCCCCCACTGCGGCCTGCTCATGAGGGCCAGGCCTCCCTCTGGGACCTGCAGCACTGTGACAAACACTTCTTTCCAGCTGGCTTTGCTCAGACACACTGGATGCATACTCAGCATGGCAATCGCGCTCTCTAACACCAAGTGAGAGCCTCGGAAAGCCCTGTAAGCAATGTGGCTGCGGGCTCTGGTTCCTTCACACACCCACACAAGCAATGCTTCATGACGGCAGGGTGCTGTGCGGAGCACGCAGCCAGCAGGAGGCTAGGACAGCAGAGGCGAACCTATTTTCTCCAGGCAGTCTGGAAACTCGTGTTGCATGTTAAGTATTATGTGTAAATGAAATAGGAATCAGGGAGAGGAAAATACCAATTTGGGCTGAATTGGCAAAATGTATATAATTTACAGAATTATGCAAAAATGAAAGACTTCCATTTCCCTTCCATCAAGGCACTTCCTGTGAGAAAAATCAAATCCCTTCACCCTGCTTTGCATGTGCGGTGTTATGTGCTGGGGGAACTGTGTGGGATTTTTTTGCAGCGCTCTGAGCAGTTTTTCCTAGAAGTCCATGAACCCTCTAAAGGCCAACCTGAGTGCCACAGAAGTAATGAGCCTCTATTGCCAGGGAGTCCCCTTCCTCCCCGGCTCTTCTCTGGGGCTCACCTGACCGACAGCCCTCTCAGCCTGCTCCCTCCCAGATGGCCTAAGAGTAAAGCACTCTCTTCTGGGCTGGCTCCCTCTAAGGTGCTAGATCAGTACTGAGGAAGATTTGTTTTACCTAGCTTTGAATCAAAACTCCTGCTCACACTCTCCAAAATTGAGAAAATACCAACTTGTGAAAGCCAGAGGCCTCCCTGAGGGCAACAATGAGTACCGTGTCATCACTACTTCGTTTGTTGTGAAGGAACAAACACCAAACTCTGCCAAAATAGCTAAAGAGGTTTATTCTGAGCCATGTGGAAGACAATGACCCAGGAAAACAGAGTCTCAAGAGGCCTTGAGAAGGTGCCCCTGAAGCCGTCGGGTTCTACTCTGGCTTTATACGTTTCAGGGAGACAGCAATTGTGGGTAAAATCAATATGTGGAAGGTATACATTGGTTTGCCCAGAAAAGATGGGACATCTCAAAATGGGAACTTAAAGGTCATAGGTGGGTTTAGGGATTCTTTATTTTATTTTAAAATATTTATTGTTGGCCGGGCGCAGTGGCTCAAGCCTGTAATCCCAGCACTTTGGGAGGCCGAGACGGGTGGATCACCAGGTCAGGAGTTTGAGACCAGCCTGGCTAACACGGTGAAACTACGTCTCTACTAAAAAAAAATAATAATACAAAAAACTAGCCGGGCGAGGTGGTGGGCGCCTGTAGTCCCAGCTACTTGGGAGGCTGAGGCAGGAGAATGGCGTGAACCCGGGAGGCGGAGCTTGCAGCCAGCCTGGGCGACAGAGCGAGACTCTGTCTCAAAAAAAAAAAAAAAAAAAAAAAAATTTATTGTTTATTATTTTTATTTTTGAGACAGGGTCTCACTCTGTCACTTCAGCTGGAGTACAGTGGCATGATCACAGCTCACTGCAGCTTTGATCTCCTGGGTTCAAGCAATCCTCCTGTCTCAGCCCCCCAATATCTGGGACTACAGGTGTACACCACCACACATGGTTACTTAAAAAAAAATTTTATGATAGAATAGAAAAGGTCTCACTATGTTGCCTAGGCTGGTCTTAAACCCTTGAGCTCAAGCAATCCTCCCACCTCAGCCTCCCAAATTGCTGGGATTACAGGCTTGAGCCACCACACCCTGCTGGGTTTAGGAATTCTTTAGTTGGCAATCGGTTGAAAGAGCTAAGCTTTGTCTAAAGACTTGGAGTCAGTAGAAAGGAATGTTTGAGTTAAGATAAGAGGTCTGCTATCTCTCAGGTGATGCCATACCAGAGTCCAGTTGGAAAGTAGGCCATATTATGGAGGGCCAATAAAAATCTTGGGCTGTGATATGGTTTGGCTTTGTGTCCCCACCCAAATCTCATCTTGAATTATAATTCCATAATCCCCATGGGTTGTGGGAGAGACCTGGTAGGAGGTAATTAAATCATGCTATTCTCATGATCTGATGGTTTTATAAGAGTTCCCTGCTGGCACTCATTCTCTCTCTCCTGTCGCCCTGTGAAGAGATGCCTTCCACTATGATTGTAAGTTTCCTAAGGCCTCCACAGCCATGTAGAACTGGGATTCAATTAAATCTCTTTCCTTTATAAATTACCCAGTCTTGAGTATTTCTTTATAGCAGGGTGAGAACAGACTAATACAGGCCAGGTGCAGTGGCTCACACTTGTAATCCCAGTACTTTGGGAGGCTGAGGTAGGGGGATCACTTGAGGTTAGGGGTTCAAGACCAGCCTGAGCAACAAGGCCGTCTCTACAAAAAAATACAAAAGTTGTCTGGGCATGGTGGCATGAACCTGTAGTCCCAGCTACTCAGGAGGTTGAGGCTCAAGAATCACTTGAACCCGGAGGCAGAACCTGCAGCAATTGGAGTTCATGCCACTGCACTCCAGCCTGGGCAACAGAGTGAGACTCCATCTCAAAAAAAAAAAAAAGGAAAGAAAAATCTTGCTTAAGAAGATTTTATGGTTTGTAAGGTGAGACTTCCTAAGCCCTTTAGAAAGAAATGTGAGCAAGAAAAGGTGAGAGTATGGTCCTTAGTCACAACCCTCATGCCTTCCAGCCCCTCTGCCCCACTCTGTGCCCCAGAATCCTACCTCCCCATGCTGCTTCGCCCTCTGCTTTCTCAGCCTGGCAGAAGATGGCAGGGTGGGCAATGAGAGGACAGGCATCTCTCTCCTCTTCTTGCCCACACTGTTCTGTAAGTGCTGACTTCCCTCGGTGACAATCACTTCTGTACCAAACACAAATGCAGGCCGGTGGAACCCCTGCTCTGGTCCCCTATGCCTCCGCAGGTCCCATGTGTCGCAAACACACACAAATGCATTAAGAAGCACATAGAGCCTCTCTTGCTTCCACAGGGTATCAGAGTATGTCATCCCAAAGTCTGCCTCTTCAGCACACACATTATTTTGAGCTGAAGGCAACTGAGAACCAGCAGACACAGGAAAAGCTCCTCACCTCCCGCTAACTGCCTAAAAATGTAGTATACATTTTGCCTCTTGTAAAGGAAATTTACATTTATAAAGTAAAACTGTTTCCACAGCAGGGAGGGAGCTGCTCCTGGAGACAATCCCCATATCCTGAGAGACTCTTAACTGCATAACAAGAAGACCTTCCCAACATGCCTTCCCAGATCTGACTTCTCCTGCTCCCAGAAGCCCCAGACCCCTTTTCCCTTGTTTGGCCTATGATGGTGCATAAGCCTCAGTCACCTGGTCACCTCCTGGAGCTACATTTTTCTTTGTGAACTCCCGTGCATACCACATACAGAATTAAAACTGCTTTTACTCTTGTTAATCTGTTTTTCACCAGCCTGATTCTTGAGCCCCTGCCACAGATCCCAGAAGGACAGGGAGGAAAGACTTTCCTCGCCTACACTGGCACACCCACAAGCATGTGCTGTCAGGACTAAGGTCCTTCAAGTCCCAGAGGATACATCTCCATATCTCTTTCTTGTGTTCTGACAGCAAAAGGCAACTTCATCCCAAGGCCATCAGGATTCGGGGGCAGTGCCACTGCCAAGGCAGAGATGGATGTTGCATTACAGAGCAGGGAGGACTTGAGTGGCTGAAGCTTTCAGGCAAGAGAAAAGACAGATCAACAACGTTGTCAGATCCCTCCCCTCATGCTAAGAGATGTAGGAGATTCATGCATAATGAGGCATCAATCACCTGTAGGGCCCAGTGCCCATTTGCTTACTTCTCCTGTGGTTGATTCTGGTTCTAGTGGGTCTTGCATGTCAGGCGCTGACACGTTTGTTACCAGGAGACATGGCCCCAGCTTTTCCAAAGACATGCCATTCTTTGGTACTAAGGTGTAATCCCTTGATGGGTTCTTCCTGCCTGCTGCACAGACAAAACCAATTCACCCAGACCATGGCATTGCAGTGAAGGGCTTAACTGATACAAATCTGGCCACACCAGGCGGGAGGTGGAGTTATTACTCAAATCCATCTCCCTGAAGGCTAAGAGGTTAGGGTTTTCAAGTATAGCTTGGTGGGCAGAGGGGGCTAGAGAATGGGTGCTGCTGATTGGTTTGGGATGCCATCATAGGGGAGTGGAAAATGGTCCTCATGTGCTGAGTGTGCCTCTTGGTAGGGTCCACAGGACAGAGTCATGAGTCATGAATCCAGGTGGAGATAACTCGTCATCAGAAATGCAAAAGTCTGAAAGACATCTCAAAAGTCCAATCTTAGGTGTTACAACAGTGATGTTATCTGTGGGAATACTTGGGGAAGTTACAAATCTTGTGACCTCCAGAAAAATGACTGGTTATTGTTTAAGCCTATGTCTTAGCAGAATTCAGGCCCTTCTTGTAATCCTAATCTTGTGGACTTTCATTAATTTTACAAAGGCAGTTGAGTTTTGGGAAAGACTATTATCATCCTTGCTTTAAAGTTAAACTCTAAACCAAATTTCTCTCAAGGCCAGCTTGGTCTATACCCAGAAATGACCAAGGACAGCTTGGAGGTTTGAAGCAAAATGGAGTAAACTATGTCAGGTTTCTTTTACTGTCATAATTTTGCAACAGTGGTTTCAAAGGTCAAAATGGTATTTTCTGCATCTGCCCACCATGGAACATTCTGATGAAACACATGTCAAATTCGACTTTGCAACTGCTCTAGACACCCAATAGAATGCCAAATGGATGACTTCAAATCTCTCAGATCTAATTTAGTCAAGATAAGAGATGCACTGGATGGTTAAGCAATGACAACAAGAGGTCCTCAAATAAAGAATAAGTCTTGGTCTTTTATGAAAAAATCAGTGTCAAATTCGTGGTACTGTCAGTTATAATTCTTATAAATTATTGCTTGCTATTAATAATGTTAGCAAAATCAAACCAAAAAAAGTGAAGTACATCATAGTTTCTCTATTTTTACTTTTTAAAGGTCTTTAAATGTTTTTAAATTTTCAAGAGAATAAAATTCCACATGGAAAGGATATCAGAAAAGTAAAGTTACATTCCAAAAAACATATCAGAAAATTACAATCTGAAAATAAAAATTTTGCATGACTATGAAGGAGAGAATTCTATAAAATAATTCTGAAACCAGTTTCTGTAATTAAAGAGAAAATTGAATAAATTGAATATTCTGGTACTATTATCAGTTTTCTTTATAAAAGTCTAGCACTGAAAAATTTGAAAGAGAAAAGAAAAACTAATACTCTCTCTACACACACACACACATTGTTTTAAGAGACAGTTCAATTACTTAATACATGAGAATTATTTATGTAATAAACTTAAAATGTTCTGAATCTTTTAAGGAATAATAATTTACCGTGTGAGAACTCATTATACTTTTTGAACATGATATGTCAAATTTATGATTTATTTCTGAATTTAAGTATTGCTTAGATTTTTTTTTTTTTTTTTTTTTGCAATTCCAATTGCTACTGCCTCAGCAGAACACACTTTCTCCCAACTGAATTTAGTAAATGAACTTAAGAACTACAGCTCAAGAACTGAAGAACTACAGTAACTCAAGAAATGTCTAACTTGGCATTATCATCAACACAATATAAACTATGTTAAAAGTCTTGATTTTAAAACATAATTTGTAATTTTGATGAAATTAAGGCATGGAATTTACAGTGCATGGATTAAATATATAGAAATTTATGGATTATGTAGGGTTTTTCTACTCATTCAAATATTGTTTGCCTATCAACAGAATACTCCAAGATGTATAATAATAATGAATTCAGTCGTCTTTGGTATTTTGTTGTGTAGGGGCAAGAGAACCTTCTCTCTCCCTTCTGGTGTTGTGATATTTACATGTGAGAAATAAACTTGACAGTAACCAGATTAGCAGGAGAAACCACATACAGATTGATTAAATTCATATGCACTGGAGCCTCACAAGTATGAGCCTCAAAAAGGGCCAGGTGGTTGAAGCTTAAATAGCATTTTGAGTTACAGAAATAAACAGGAGCTTAAAGGCTCCTGGAGAGTGGTGATGACAAGCTATGGGAGGGTGAGGGGAGGAACTGCACTGGGAACAAAGGTTGTCTTATGCAGAAATAAAAGACCCTCAGGTAGGAGCCCTCGGAAGGAGAGGTGAAAAGTCTGTCTGGGTATGGTGACCTGGGCATGGAGACCTTTAATCATCTCCAATTCATGTAGATCCCAGGGAGAGTGCTCACAACTGTCCCAATTGTTTTAAAGGAGGAACTTCCCTCAGATAAGAGAACTTCAGGAAAAGCCCCTCCCTGCACTTCAGGAGAGGTGAGAGAAGGTGAGAGGGGTGGTGACTATGAGGCTGTGGCTCTAGTTTAAATGACTTAGCATGTCCAAGCGCCATCCACTGGGGTATTGTAGACAACTATAATTTTACATGTATTTTTCTGTTTCGTCATTATAGAGATATACTTACCAAGGTAGGAGAATAGAACTTATTTTACTAAATAATTTGTTAGCTTGAAATATCACTTGGAAATGTTTACACTGGTGGTGTGTGGACCTTCACTGGTGCTTTGGCCCTTGCCTCAGAGTTTGGTCTCAACCTTCTCTCTTCTACTGAGCAGGCTCTCACGTGGCCTATTAATTCCTTTCTCTTCCAAGCTCTTTCAGATCCAGGGAAGTAATGGCTTCCCACTGTAGCTCATACTTCAGCAGTTTTGGTAGTCTCTTAACTCACATAACTGTCTTCAGTTAAATCTGTTTCAAGTGTTCTGCCTGCTCTTTCCAGAACCCTGCAGATGCTCCTGATGTATGATAATGTTGAAGAACACACTTCCTCTTCATACCGTCTGTCCTTCCAGTATGCTTCATTTTCTTCATAGCGTTAGTCTGCTCCTGACATTATAGGATCAGCCTGTTTGGGGTTTGTTATTTGTCTTCTGCCCTAGATTGTGAGCTCCCTGAGGGCAGGGCCTTAATCTCTGCTGTAGCCTCAGGGTTGAGTATAGTGCCTGTCCCATAGTAGGTACTCCACAAATATTTATTAAATTAATGAATGAACTTAGGTGGGAGAAGAGAACATGTAAGTATGGTCTATAGGAACATCTCAACTCCAAGCATTGGCCCAGGATGTATTTTATATGATATTCAGTGAAATATGACTACAAGTGGGAAAATTTTATTTCTAAAGGACCTAGATGTCCACCTACCGTTATGTGGTGGAGAGAGCTGAGGTGGAAGACCTATCATGCCAGCCTGGTTCATGGGCATGCAATATCCATGAGCTCCCTCTTCTTCTTACTTAAGAAACAGGTGGAATATCCAAAGGCCATTTTCCCACCTCAATTATCTTTCTTAGATCAACTACTACAAAATAGGGGGCAAGAAGTTAAAATCAGTGAGGTTATAAATGGACTGAGTGGAGAATTATAAGCCTAAATTGAGAAAAATAAAATTTGTGGTTCAGGAATTCTCAACGTTTCAATTAAGATAAAACTGAGTTGTCTAATGTTAGACTCACTTGGATCCTAAGGTTTTTTTTTTCCCCCCTCCCATAATGAGCTGCCAAGAACTGTGATATACAATCACACAGCAATTATTTCGAACCTTTGGCCCGATGAACACAGTGTTCATTAGTTGAAGGGATTCCTACAAAAAATGGAGTGGGTTGTGTAAGGGTCAGGCTGCCTGAAGTGAGAAACGGCCCAATCTTTGTCACTCAAATGGGAGTGGGGTCAACAGCCTCAACCCAGAGAAACTGCTCCTTGATAAGTCAGGGTGACAGGTACACACTTTATGGTTGTCAGGACCTGCGTGGGTGATGAATGAGTGTCGTCTCAGGGTGTCAGGAGGTAATTAGCAGCCTGTCGACTGTCTGTAAACAAACACTTTTGATGCATGCCATGAAGAGATGAAGCTATTTTGGTGACCAATTTTGCACTCATAGGAAGCAGAATTTAATTGCTTGTCTGATCTACAGAGCCCTACATCATGCCAGCATGAACTGTGGGCAAAACATTGCCCTACCTGCAGAGGTGGCAGCTCTCTGATGTGAGGGTCTTTATTTTGTTGATCACTCATCTACAACAAACCATCTGTTTCCACTCATTTTTTTAAGGGCTATTTTATTTTTGTCTCTAGAGAGTCACAAAAGCACCAAACATCACTGAAAAGCAGCTACAGATAAACATAACTGAGTGCTATAAACCTTAATTGAGTGCCTACTGTTTACTGTATCCCTGGCCCTATGTTAGAGCCTGCAAATACAAAGCTGAATGAAGACAGTGTCTACCCCCAAGGAATGGGGAATATGGATGTATCAAGCACATAATATTAAGACACAGGCATGCACAACATAAAATGGGAGTGCAGAGGGCACCTTATGCAGCCCAGGCATGAAGGTTTCACGGGGTGACCCTGAATTAGTCAGTTCTCACACTGCTATAAAGAACTGCCTGAAAGTGGGTAATCTTTAAAGAAAAGAGCTTTAATTGACTCACAGTTCCACATGGCTGGGGAGGCCTCAGGAAACTAACTGTCATGGTGGAAGAAGAGGCAGGCATGTCTTACATGGTGGCAGGTGAGAGAGAGAGTGTGTGAAGAAGAAACTGTCAAACACTTATAAAACCATCAGATTTCATGAGAACTAACTCACTATCATGAGAACAGCATGGGGGAAACCGCCTCCATGATCCAATCACTTCCAACCAGGTTCTTCCCTTGACTCATGGGGATTACGGGGATTACAATTTGAGATGAGATTTGAGTGGTGACAAAGAACCAAACCATATCAACCCCTGAGCTGGGTCAAAGGGTGAGCAGAATTAGCTGAGAAGCCCTGCTAGAGTCCCTTCACATGTGACTGATTAGCCGCCTTAGATAACTGGAGTGAAGATGCCATTTTATAATTCAGCTTAACGAGCTTTGTTCTAGACCTGTTATACAAACAGAACAGGAATAAGAGGTCATAACTTCTAGTTTTAGCTGTAAATAACAGCAAACACAAGACAATAGGGGCTTCAAAATTTCAGGGTTTTTTTCTCTCATGTAAAAGAAGTTCAGAGTTAGGTAGCCCAAGTCTGGAAATGCAGATCTAAGGTAACAAGGACCTAAAGTTCCTCTGTTGTTTCACTCCATCATCCTTAGCACACGACAACCATTCTTAAGATCACCTTGTGGTCCAAGATGGCTATGGCTGTCAAATCTCCAAAAATCATATCAGTATTCTAGGCAGTAGAAATGAGGAAGTGTAAAAACACTAAGATCCCATTAAGGAGGATGCCAAAAGCTTGACATCTGCTTTCATCTTATGGGTCAGTACTTAGTTACTTGGTTGTATTAGCAGTCAGAGAAGCTTGGTTATATGATCTTTCCGCTGGGTAAATGGAGAATAGTGGATAATGGGTAGAAAATTACCACCTTCAGCCGTATTGGTCAACTCATCGAAGGATAGTTTCCCACTCTGACCCCCAGCCCATTTTCTACCCTCTCCAAGATTAGGACAGGGACCTTTTTTGACACACCCCAAATGAGAGAGTCAAGTGTTGACTTTATAGTGGCAGAACAATTTTTATTAAATTGATTGACTAATAAATAGGTACCACCATCTCTTGAACAGTCAATGACAAAGCAGCAGCACTATCTTAGTCTGATTGCTTGTCACTTTTAGAATTTGTCACCGTGAGGACTGGTGCTACAAAAATGATATACTGAACCCAAGACATGGAGGTCACTCAAGAAATGCTTGTGGACTGGCTGACGCAGGAATTCTACCATGAAATAGGGTGAGTATCAGGAACTGCCAGCTCTCTGAGCTCCCTATCCTCCTCCTCTTGGGGACATTTGGGTGTAGTTTCTTCTGCGATTAGCCTCATCTTTAACAAGAAGAATGTACAAGCTTCCCAAATTGAGACTAAGATGGTTAAGGACTCAAGATCCCTTGGTCTTCAGAATGGGCAGCCACTCTTCTGTTTATTCTCAGCTTGCTCCTGTGCAGCCCTTGGTCTCAGTGTCAATTTTTATCTTATACCTATTCTTACCTCAAAATTCTTAATGCAGTGAAACAAGTAAAAGGCTTAACATTTGTTTTAATATTAAGAAGATGGTTATATTTGTTTGGGTTTTCTGCTTTGAGCTTTTACAGTCTCATACTGACTTTTATTGTGAACCTAAATTTACCTAGAATTTATTTGTAATCTGGTTTAGGAATAGGGAAGCCATTCATGTTTTCCTTGTTTAATTTGTGTCTTTCTAGAAACGAAAGACACAAATCTACCATCAATAATGCATTTGCTGTCCCTTACATAAGATAACCACACTGTATTTTTATAGGCCTACTAGGCTTCTGGTGACTCAGAGGTATTTAGGAATTTAGGAATTCTAGGCTGGGATTTTTGTGTTCTTTCTTTCCTATTTTTATTTATATTATTTATTTATTTAATTTTTAGAGACAGAGTCTCAAGGTCTCACTGTGTGTCACCCAAGCTGGAGTGCAGTAGCACGACCAGAGCTCACTGCATCCCTGAACTCCTGGACTCGAGTCATCCTGTCACCTCAGCCTCCCAAGTAGCTGCCACTACAAGTGCATGCCACCATGCCCAGCTAATTAAAAAAAAATTTTTTTTTTGTAGAGATGGGGTCTCCTTATGTTCCTCAGACTGGTCACAAAATCCTGGCCTCAAGAGATCCTCCCACCTCAGTCTCCTGAGTCACTAGGATTTCAGGCATGAGCCACTGCACCTGGCTCTAGGTCCAGTTTTAAGAGGAATTTTCCCTAAGGCCTAAAGCAACTTGTTAGACAGTCTGTAAGGCACTTTCGGTTTTTGCATAAAATTAAACAAACATGACTGTGTTTGATTCTCCTCTTTTTAGAGGGGCATTGTATATTCACTGGCAAAAAGTGTATTTCCCATCTCCAGTAGTTTACCCCCTACCTAACTTAAACGTTCATTTATTAGTATTCTTAACACCAATTAAACAGTCATGGGGTAGACTCTGCAAAAGACACAAAAGGTTAATAAAAGCAAAATGAAAATGGCTTACATTTTTGGTGCCAGGAACTGGGATTGACAAGTGATAAGTATTTAATAATAGTAATTGTTATCTTATTAATACCGTAACCCCTTAAAGTAGACATTACAATTGTCCCCATTTCACAGAAGTGGAAACTGAGGCTGGGAGCTGCTAGGAAATTTGCCCAGTGTTATTCTTAGACCTCTTGCACCCCTGGTTTTGATTCCAAATAAAGTTTCTGCTATACCATAGCATATGAGGATGTATTAAAAAGAAAAATGCAAAATATGGTTTTGCTTTTGCTTGTGGTGACGTTCCCTTCACAAAACTGTATTAAACAAAATGTTAATGACTTCCTGTATGAAAATCTACCAAAGCCAGTGTTTCACATAATGCATTTCTCATGTGAGTTTTGGGTTAGTGCCAATATTTTTGTCACCATTTTAACTTTCGGAAATCCTAACCTAAGGCCCTCTTCATTTATGACCTCTATTCAAATTGTGATTTTTAATGGTTCACAGTGACAACTTCTCTGTTTCTTCTTTGTCCACTAGGGGATCACTTAGTTACATGGAACAGAAATTCACTCAAATTAGCTTAATCCAGAAGAGATCACTTTGCTCATGGTGTGACAGTATGGATGTTACTATGGAAATTGGTGATGGTGGCTACAGTGGTGGTAACGATGGTCGTGATGGGCATGGTTGATGGTGATTGTGGTCATGGTTCTGGTGTCGTAGTGGTGGTGTTGATGGCTTTGGTGATGATACTGACTGGTGATGGTGATGATGGTGGAAATGGTGATGGAGATGATAGTGCTGAAAGTAGTGCTGGTGTGAAGGTGGTGAAGATGATGCTGATGATGGTAAAGATGATGGTGGCTATAGCACTGATGGGGGAGGGGATGGTATCTTTGGGATTCCAGGGTGGAAAGAAGGATCAGGTTGTACAAGGGGCTAGACCTGGGACATGGGAAGTCAACCGGTGAGGCTACTTGTTTTGGTCTCTCTGGCAGCTCATGTTTTCTCATCTTTGCTTCTTTCTGCTCTGTTGCTGCATTGTCTTGTGTCAAGTGCTAAAAACTAACCACTGTGGCCCTGGGTGCACATCACCATCCAGTTAAGAGCTGGGTATCTTCAAGTTTTCCAGAGTGAACAAATTGGACTGCCTCAGTCCAGCTGATAACTTGCCTGGAGTCTGCTGTGGATATATGGGGAGGAGAAGCCCGGTCCTTGCTATAACCGGAGCACCCAGGACTGAAAGAAGCAGATTCTCCCAAAGTCTGTAGGACGGAGGAGAAGCTGAGGAGGAAATGACCAGCATTTCTCGCACCTGAGTATCTGGAATAGGAGGAGTAAAGGTGAAGATCTGTTAAGAGGAGTCACAGGAGCAAATTTCCTGAAATTTAAGAGGAGACAGGTTTAATGGTAAATACCTTCTCATTTTCAAACCATTCTCTCCAACTCTTGAGAAATTCCACTAGGGGAGAAATTATGTTTTCAACAGTATAGGTTCAACCTTTTCAGTTTATACCTGTTCAGAAATTTTTGGAAGCATTTAATCTTTCAGTTGCTGTCCCTTCCTTCATCTTAACAATTAAATATTTGCTAATAACATCTTCCAATAAGGAGATTTATGATAAAGTAGCTTCCACAATTAAATACCAGTCTCTATTCAAATTGTTTGTTTGTTTGTTTTTTGTTTGTTTTGTTTTGTTTTGACAGAGTTTTGCTCTTTGTTGCTGAGCCTGGTACACAGTGGCACAATCCTGGCTCACTGCAACCTCTGCCTCCCGGGTTCAAACAATTTTCCTGCCTCAGCCTTTTGAGTAGCTGGGATTACAGGTGCCCATCACCATACCGGGCTAATTTTTGTATTTTTAGTAGAGACGGGGTTTCACCATGGTGGCCAGGCTGGTCTCGAACATCTGACCACAGGAGATCCGCCCACCTCAGCCTCCCGAAGTGCTGGGATTACAGGTATGAGGTGTGAGCCACCGCGCCCAGCCCAAATTGTGATTTTTTAAATGGTTGTTATGACAATTTTTCCGTTTCTTCTATGCCCACTTCCTCTGTCAAAATAACGCTATAAAACAAGCCCAAAATGAATATAAAAATACAGTAATAGAATATTTTTCTCCAAAACCTTGTTTGAAAAAAGTCTTTCAAATGGTAAGTAGAAGATGGTTAAGATTAGATTATAGTAGCTCTGTTTCCTGGGGGTGATAGAAGGCTGGTTTCATCCTTGTGAGTCATGCCAGGGGGCATCAGGAAAGAAAAATCAAAGGCAATGAAACTAGGCAGTCAATCAGATAGGTTCTATCAGCCTGGCATTTCACAGATGAGAGAGCTCTGAGTTGCCATCAAGGGCTTTCCTCCTTCCTCCCTCATTTTCCCTCCTTCCTTTCTGGCAATGGTCAGTCCCGTGATTCTTCCAGCAGAGGTCATACTTTTCCTTTGAAATGATGCTAAGAATCTTTTATTTGAGAGAATAACACAACTGATTGTTCTGGGCTATAAATTTCCACAATATTTGGAGAGACTCCACAGTGACTTGAGACCATTGGAGAAGTGTGGGAGATAGTCACAGAGATATAAGGCTGCCAATCAGCTATGCATCCCACACCATGATGAGGATAACAACACCAACACTGCTGAGATCCAGATGCCCAGTGCTGGCCTGTCATGCTGCCATTTGTATTTATTACCTCTCTGATGTGTTGGCTTAATTAATGATAAGGGCAACACTGGACACTAGCCTCTCTTCGAGATCCAGATATTATTGGCTCTTGCTTATCAAAACCTGACTTGCAACAGACTAAAGGGGCTTCATAAATACCCTGGGACTACAGCTGCATGAAATTGGCAGGATTCTGAGAATGGTCTGAAGTTATCAATGGCTGTCCAGGGGCCTCCGGTTTGCTGGGTTGTGAGTCCACCACTCAGGAGGTTAGAGAAAGCTTCATGGAGGAGTGGGGAGAACTGGGCAGGACTTCAGGAGATGTGCATGTAGAAACTGGACTGGCAGAGTCAGGAAGCACAAAGATGTTATAACCCCTGAAGAGTCTGAGGAGTTTGCCTGGGACATCACATGGCACATTTCTCTGGATGATAGTCCATATGGTTTTTAGCCCTAAGTACATCATAAAGAGCTTAGATTTACTAAGTGCTACCTAAATCCACTTCTCTAAGCTAAGTGCTTCCCATGCATCATCTCCTTTTGATACTATAGTTGGGAAAATCAAGGTTAAGCAGTCTGCTCAAGATGTGCAGCTTCCAAGCTATACAGCTTACAGTCCGACTGTAGCTGCCTGTCTAAAGGGTCCATGCTTTTAACAGCTACTCTAAGCTGCCTCTTGTGATACAACTCAGCTCACAACACACTCACTCAACCTCACTGGTGTGTAAGTGGAACTTGCATTTAATATGTTTGAAGTATGACACTCAGGACACAGGCATTGCTACTGAGTTCCTGCCAATCCCTTTACACTCAATTGAAATACACATGCATGCTAAACCAGTTACCAATTACAACAATTTAAAAGGAACTGGAGAGAGGCTTTCTGGAGTTTGGTCCTTGGGTAGCTGGCTGAGAAGGATTTGATGTCATGCACCCGAAAACAGAAGATGCCAGGGCCTCTAAGAGAGATACTGGCTATGCTCTGGTGCTCTTCCCTTGATCTTCATTTCTTATAAGCTAAAGTAACTCCTAACAGGCTTTCTGAGCCCATTGCACTGAGGGCACAGGGGTAATGAGGTAGGAATGTTCATTAACTGCTGCTCTTGGCAGGTAGGGGGTGAGTTTAATGGTGTTAGACAGAAAGTGACATGTACTGAGCAACAGCATACAAGAGGGTTCATTTTTCACTAAGACCTCATATAGATTTCCAAATATTTAGATATTTCAAAATATCTCTACCATCACCATAGCCCATGGAACTCTGAACATGGCATAAGATCCAAGATAAAGTTTATGCTAGAGAGTGCATGGAGAAGAAGCAAGGTTTATTACATGAAGCAATAAATAAAGGCATAGTGCCTCAAGACTCATCTGGACAATGTGTAAGCAAAGGCTAAGATGCATGCATGGAACACAAAGAAGAAAACTCACCCAGAACTGTGTCCTCAGTCTCTAAGTCAGGTATCACCAGCTCCTCAGTGAGAAAAAACTGAAAATTCAACCTCAGAACTACCACATACACTTCACACCACCTTGCATATAGGTACACTGAATAAAACACACACAGTTCTCATTAAAAACTGCCTAAAGTCTAGTCACTGGCTACAAATCCTTTTGCCATCATTGTGGAATCTTTAAATCCTATAAAGTATTTTTATATTTTTACATAAGGGATTCTCAAAGACTGTTAAAGTCAAAATTCTGGCACCCAGAGCGGGCAAACCAGGAAAAACCTCTTCTAACATGAGTTGGTCCTGCTGGGGCTTGTGTGTATCTGGGACACCATATATGCTTTATGAACACAACTGAGCAATGACTTAGGTCATTTTTTGTTGCTATTACAGAATAGCACAGACTGGGTAATTTATAATAAACAGAAAAATTTATTTGACTCACAATTCTGGAGCTGGGAAGTCCAAGAGCGTGGCACCAGCATCTGGTGAGGGCCTCTGTGCTGTTTCATTCCATGGCAGAAGGCAGAACAGTGAGAGGGCATGTAAGAGACCAAACAGAAGTGGCCTAGACTTATCCTTTTGTCAGGACCCACTCCCAAGAATACTCACCCACTGTTGCAATCATGGCATTAATCTAGTCATTAGTGAAGAGCCCTCATGATCTAATCACTTCTCAAAGGTCTACCTCTCAATGCTGTGGCATTGGGAATTGAATTTCCAACTTATGAACTTTGGGGGACACATTCTAACCATAGCCATCTGTATTTCTAATCTATTTTTAGCCTGGAGGACACCTGTAAATCAAAGAAAATGACCAAGGCAAGTCTCAATCATTTTAGGAGGTTTATTTGGCATAGTCAAGGATGTGTGCCCAGGAGACAGATCTGTGTTTTTCTCCAGAGATAATCTTGAGGGCTTCAATATTTAAAGTGGAAAAGGTAGGATATTGGGGAAACACACAATTTTCATATGAGGGAAGGTAGGGAAATAGCCATTTACGCCTTCGTCTGGCTTGGTGAATCTGCATCTTTATATAAGATAACACAGACAATAGGGCAGAGGAAGCAATCAGATATGCATTTGTCTCAGGTGAGCAGAGGGTTGACTTTGAGTCCTGTCCTTTGTCCCACACCTGTGAAGGTAAGCTATCAATTTACATCATCATGGTGAACTTCAACGGAACTGCTTTAGGGTAAAGATCTTGGGGCCCACAAGGAATTTCCTTGTGGGTGAAATGTGAGGGAGGTATATAGCTTTTCATCTGCATAGCCATCTTATTTAGGAACCAAAATGGGAGACAGGTTTGCAAGTTCCCAGCTTGACTTTTACCTTTGGCTTAGTGAGTTTGGCATCCCAAGATTTATTTTTTTTTCACAGACTGAATGGCTCAACTCACGGTTTGGCTTAGGGAAAGGAGCATAGATGGTTACCCAGCTGTTGGAGGGAATGAATGAATGAACAAAAATTAAACTTTTATTCCACCTTGGAGGATGCTAGTTTTAGAGTTCATATAGAAACCCAGAGCAAAGTCTGAAATGTGAGTTAGAAGGAATGCCTAGAACATCAAAAAACCTAAATGTGGGGGCTCTGAACATCCCCTACACATGGAAACCATCTGGCAAGCCACACATCAGATTCAAAGTGCTCAGACTCTTGGGAATTATTTGTTTAAATCCCCTTGAAGTTGACAGTCATTCTTCCAGAGCAATTGAGTATCCCCAGTTTGCTTTGAGCAGCTTAAGGAAGCTAAGCTCTTTCTGTTGTTGATCTACTTGGGATGCCGGGCCACTTTTCAGAGAAGAGGTGTTTGCCCTGGAGTCCCTGACCAAACTTGTGAGTTCCCACTAAAAACTCAAAGCAGTCTAAAACCTAGCTATTCTTTTCAAATCATGTGGTTAGCATTCTAAAAGGATGATTTTTCATCTCTTCTAAGTGTCTTCCACTTTATTGTGATAAACACACTCTACATTTTTGGGCTAAATAATAATTTGTTGATTTCTTGTTTTCCCATGATCAGTTTCTCATACTGTGAACTCTAAGGAATGTTGAGACCCAGTGAGTTTAAGCAGAAACCCTGCTCCTGTTAAGTCACCACTGCCTTTAGGGCTCGGATCCCATGGTTCAGGGGCCCTGCTAAGACATTTGAGAGCCAAGGTCTGAGACAGGGGAAGCCTGGGGCTTAAACTTATACTTTATATTATGCTATTAGCAGGAGGTCATGGCTGCATCTTCCAAAGATTTTTGGTTCCCAGAGCGGGGATGCATATCATGTTAGAAAACCTTAAAGTAATTATGCTGTGAACTTACAGACTCATTGCTTAGGTCTCAGGAAAGTCAAGAATTTAACTTTATCTACTTTCTATCCTTCTCTCATCTGTGCAAACCTGAGAGGCACAGATTGACAACCTGCCTGAGAGGCAGGTTGACAAAGCCCCAGGAAGCGTGGAAACCCAGGAAATAGAGATTCGGGTGTGCTATGAAAGGTTAAAATCACTGTATCCATTGACTCTTCTACAAATGGACCAAAGCATAAAATGACTCATTTTTCAATTATTTGTAATAGCCCAATTACATATTACTTACTCCATACTTTTTTTTTCTCTTTTGTATGTATGTTTCCAGATTTTTCCAGACTGTTTAGTAAATAGCTGCCTTATAGTGTCATTCACTTCATAATTTAACCTCTGAAACTTTGTTCTCAATAACAGATATTATTTAGGATAAAAAAGATATTTTTTTCCTGATCATTTGCTCTTAACACAGAAGGTTTCCAAAGCAGAGGGCAATTCAATATGTTAATTCAACAAATATTTATTAATAACCTACTATGTATCAGGAAAGAGTCTGGGTGCAGAGAATAATCTCTGTGGCCATTAGCCCTGCATTATAGTGTAAGCAAACAAGTAACATACTTGAGAAAACACAAGGTGCATTTGGTGGCGGTAAGTGCTACGGAGAAAACTAAGCAGGGAAGGGGGTCAGGAAAACTGGGGTACTGGTTGAAAAGGTCACATGTGAACTTCAGTGGTAGATATTCCCATTGCATGCCAAAGTTTCTCCCGGTGGGACCTAGGCCACTTGTATTTCACATTGGACCAGACATGGGTGTGGGGTACAAAGTCAATAAGGGCTAGAGCTGGTAGTGACCTTGCAAAAGCTACTGTTCAGCTCTATTCATTTTATTTGTGGGGAAACTGAACCCTGAGGTGTTAACTGCCCTGCTTGTGTCTCAGCTTAGTCATAGGACCAGGACACTGTGCGTCTTACATGGAGCTTGTGTCTAATGACCTCTCCCTGAGAACTCACAAAGTCCAACTGTCCCCACTCCATAGTTATGTAGATTGCTTATGGAGCAGCCTCTAATCATTGTTAGGAACCCAAAGACAAGCAAGCTGGCACAACTGTGCTCATTGTCCCAGACTCAGAAGTGGCTGGAATTTGGCATTAGGACACAAATGATCTCTGTGGTTGAGAGGGTGATCTTCCCTGTGAATCCCAGAGGCTGCTGGGCAGCCTCATTTACCTTTCAGAGAAGGTGTAGTGTGTTCTCCCTCGTGCACTTGTAATATAAACTCCTACTGGCATTGATCTTTGGGTGGGAGGGGATTTACAAGTAGAGTACTCTGCACACTTCTGTTATCTCTATACGCCAGCAGAAGTGTCAGCGACCAACATGCATTATGATGTTGAATGGGTTGGCTCTTCTCTTTGTAGTTTTATAATGTGTGTCAAGTATTAAAGCCTTCTTTCCATATGCTTTGAAGAGAGCAGATGCCAAGTTTGATGTGTTAAGTAATTGGGATTCTTCTGCTGAAAATATTATGTTCTGCAGAGTGGCGAGTCATCAACATTCTATCAGGCAAGCCCATGGAGCCTGGGTGGGCTGCCATGGTATCTTTGAACAAACTAAGAGCTATGTGTTTTCTGTTCAACCATCAGAGAACTTAGGGGTCAAAAGAAGGTACCCCTTCCTTATACGCTGAGCTCATAAGGTGATAATATTAAACCCTAAATACTATTAAACTCAACACATCATATTGGTCCAATCATCCATTAATTCAACACACATCTATATGCCAGCACAGATGGTACAAAGAGAAACAAGATAAAACCCTCCATGGGGCTTGCAGTTCAGTGTAGGGAATCAGATCCATAAATAAATAGCTGTAGTTCTGTTTGATGAGTGTTACAACTGTGATAAGGAACAAACTCCTGTTTGGGTACAGGGGAAAGAGATAAGAGCACAGCTTGGGCTTGGGATCAAGGAACACTTTTTGGAGGGAGTGATACTTAAGCTAGGTCTTGAGGGGTGGGTGGAAACTCATCAGACAGAAGACAAGAGAGCATTCCAGGTAGTGTGGACACTAAGCATAAGGCATGGAGTTCTACAAGACCAGATGTGGGGTCAGAACCACAGATCACTCCGTGTGTCTGAAGCGGGAAGGGCAAATGGGAAAGTTTGGTGCACAAGACCATGAGCTGTAGGCCTAACAGGAAGAGTCTTGGATGCCCCATTAGTCTTAGGGAAGGTAGAGTCGTTACCTGCACAGATCCCCATCCACAAAGGTGAAGATTGTCTCACTTGGCATTACAGTTAGAAACATGAACCTAGAGCTCTGCACTGGGCCCGTAAAGACAGCCAGACATGCCTGGAAGTTCTACAGTCATGATCTTGTCTCGTTTTCCCACATCAGAGCAGGCGATTCACAGCTGTTCTGGAATTTGGTGATTTTTAGCCCTCTTTTCCTAAGAGTATCTTTGCACATCAGCTTTTCCAAGCACCAGCCAGGCAGCCAGCACATTGTTAATTGCTGTGATTGTTATGTTGTAATAAAGGGATGGGCTCGCTCTGAGAATCACTTATCAGTTATGCAGCTGGACACGTCTGCTTGGTGTCGCACCCGGGTCTCCACATCACTATCGGACGCATCAGTGGCAGACAGAGCTAACTGGGAAGCTGGCAGCCATCTCAGCTTTGTTGGTCTGAGACAGCACTGGGTCACTGCAGCAATTTCACATGAGTGCAAAAGGGCAGCTTTGGGTGGTTTTCATTTTTCTCGTAAAACAATGAAGCTGTTTGAATTTGCCTAGGGGCAGGAGCAGAGGGTGGGCGACGCTCCAGTAAACAGGACAGACAGAATTGGATACGGCATCCATCATGCATTCTGGGCCGGGGATAGGTAGAGATGAAAATGCATTTTCCCCTTCCCTCTCCTTCTGTCTCCTTCCCCCATGGTGGCAACATTGTGTGATGGGGAGGTCAACACGACCACAGTGGAAAAGCTCCTGTGTCCTTTCTTCAGGGAACCAGACGCACACTTAGAATCCCGTAGAGTATATCTGACTGCAAGAAACAAACCTTGTGCGTTTTAAAATGCTTGTTCACGTGGTTCCTAGAGCGTAGGTTTTATGGCTGTAACAATAACAACAAAAAGCACATCTGATTAAAAATCTAGGGTGCCATGAAAAAGCACATGCAGGAGGAACAAACCCACAAACACTGGCTGAAGAAGCGAGGGCTGCTTAGCAGAAAGCATGTGTGGATGACGGAGGTGGCGTTTTAAAAATACAGATGAAGACCCAGTGGGATCAGTAGTGGAAATGCCCCAAATCAGTCAACCAACTCCAGAACAATGACCGACGATAGAATATGGCATTACTGCTTAGGATTGAAATGAAAAGAGAAGACCGTGCTCCTGTCCAGAAGGAGAAGAAACTTTTATAGAGTAATGTTTTCAACAAGTTCAAACAATACTACCCAGATAATGCAGTACGGTGTGGGGCACGGAGTGGGTGGTGTTTGGAAGGCAGTTCTGATGGCGCATCAGCCCCTCCAGACGGGACAGTTGGGGAGAAGCAGCTTTCTGTGGTTGCCAGGAGACAAGGCAATGACTGAGCAGAAGGCATGGCAGAGGGTGATAGTAGGGAGTCTGCCCAGAGCCTTTGGAGGGAGCCTCTGCAGGCCCCACCTGGGCCAGGGCTCTGGTGGGTCTATTTGTTTTTGCATATTTTTCTGGTTTGCTGGAATCTAGAATAAATGGATTCCTGGGTTCTCTTTTCTCCCAGAAAGGCCTGTGAACATTCAGAGCCACAGGGCATCAACCCCTATGACATCATTTCATGGAATGCCTTGCCCTCCCTCCCCACCACCCCAGCCCACCTCTGGGTTTGGTCTCCCACATCTCCAAGAAGGAATGCCGCAGGAGTTTCTAGAATAAAAAACCATCTTTTTGACTTTTTAACAAATGCAGTGATCTGAGTGCCCTTTGGAAGCTGAGGTCCACTCAAGGTGACCTTGGGGGTGGCCTTAGGAAGCACCCTCTTGCTGTTTTCACTCTATTGACAGTCAACAGTGAGGGGAGTTGTCTCAGCTGTTGAGAATGTCAGAGAAGGCAGGTGTTGTGGTGCTATTCTTATCTGTGTAAAAATAATATTTACTGTAAATCATTCTGGGTCACTTCGTATCTTTCGAACACATTCAAAAAGGAAATCGGGCACTCTGTTCCATTATGAAAGTGTGTTCTGTATAAGCCACTGTGTGGCTCAAGCTTCTCTTCCTCCCAGGAGCTCTTGGCATTGGGTGAAAGGGGAAATTTACAGAAACTCCAATTCCAATATCTTTAAAGAAATCTCAGTTGTTGCATAGCTTAATACTTCCGATTCCAGTGAAACACTCTGATGAAGAAGTGAAACCCTGCTGACCTGCCTCTTTGTCATATCAGAGTTCTGCACCCTGAAGGAGTGGGATGGGTTTAGGAAGCTGTTTTGTTTTTTTCATTGGAAGTGAGACAACACATTGGCGTTTACCAGGGCTGCAGGCTGTGCCGGAAGCTCAGCTGCTGTTACCATGGCAACAAGATGCTCTTGTCCCTCTCTGTGACGCCACTTTTGCTTTGCTGGAACCATTTTCCCCAAGTGTCTGGAGAGTTATTTTGCAGTGGACATTTTGACTCGACAACATTTACAGAATATCTGCCAAAAAACTCATGCAGAGTTTGCAGCTCGGATTCAGAAATGCTTCACCTTGGAAATCTTGCCAAAAAGTAAAAATTAAAAAAGCAATGGTTTGTCCAAAGCCTGTGAGAAGGCTAGGTTGGCAGACAGGCAGGGTCACAAGGTCAAGACATTCTCCACTGGAGAGGCATGAATTGGGTCCAAACAAGCAAGAAGGCATTTGTCATACATCCTAGGTGAAGCCACCTTTAAGAAAAAGCCAGGACCTGACACAAGTCCCAGAGACTCTGCCAGAGGATGCAGAGACTATGGCGCAAAAGCAGGAGCGAAAGCCAGCTAGAAAGAAAAAAATAGGAGAAAGTTTTAGGTGAGTAGAGGAGTAGTTGTAGTCTGGAAAGATCACTCAATTACCCATGAGAGGCTGTGGTCTTCAGCACGACATGGCCCTGACTGGAATGTGGGTCCTACCAAGTATTAATTCCGTAACTCTGAGAAGGTGTTCTGACTTCTCTGAATGTCAGTCTCCTTATTGGAAAAGAGTGTTCATAATTCTAACTCCCGTAGGTTTATGTGAAACTGAACTATTGCGTGTGAGCACGACATCATTGCGTGCAACACACAGTGGGTGCTCAGAGACTTCTTTGCTTTCTCACACTTTGTTTATAGGGTATTTGCAGGGTGATGTGGGCACTCAGATGGGCATGTTTCAATTCCTACTTTTAAAGATCTGAAAGCCTAATGGGGGGTAGACGTGTAATTCATCCAGTGACAATGCAGTACGAGCCATATGAAAGTGGGGAAATGGACAAGGCAGCTTCCCTGCAGGAAGAATTGGGCAAGGCTCATCAGGAGGAGGCCCCCAAACTACACCTTACAAGAGGTGCTAGAGTTTACCAGATGGAGAAGTAGCTGAATGGTCATTCCTAGACAGAAGGGCACTAGTGCAGAGGGGGATCTTCTTGGTGCATGGCGAAGCTTCCATGATTGGGGTGGGCTGCCTCGTTGGGTGTGCTGTGGACTCTCTGGCTCAGGTATTACTCAACGCCCTTCAGCACCGATGCTTCTAGGACAGTTCCCTGACATTCAGTGGGAGAGGATGCCCAGGGACCTCAGACCACTTTAAAACTGGAGTCCAGCTTGTCAAAGTAACAACAACATACACAAACCACTTGCTTATTTTTTTAAAATAATAGTTTTGTTGAGACATAATCCACACAACATCATAACATCACTTATTTAGTGTGTAGTTCATTGGTTGTCATGTGTTCACAGTGTAGCCCGTCACCACAGTCAATTTTGGAACATTTTCATCACCCCCAAAGGGTCCCCCTGTATTCATTAGCAGTCACTCACCATCTTCCCCCATCCTCCCAGCTCCAGGAAACCACTGAGCCACTTTCCACAGATTTGCCCATTTTGGACATTTCACATAAATGAAATCACGTAAGATGTGGCCTTTTGTGACTGACTTCTTTCCCTTAGTATAATGTTTTCAAGGTTCATCCATATTGCCAACATGCTTCAGCACTTATTCCTTTGTATGGCCAAATACTATTCCATCATATAGATAGACCACATTTGTTTGTCCATTCCTTGGCTGACGGGCTTTTGGGTTATTTCCACCTTTTGGCTACTGTAATTAGTGCCTCTGTAAACATTCAGGCATAAGTTTTTGTGTGGTTATGTTTTCAATTCACTGGAGAATATATAGGTAGGAGTAAAATTGTTGGGTCATAGGTTTTTCTAAAATAATCTGAGGAATGCCAGACTGTTTTCCAAAGAAGCTACCCTATTTTACACTCCCACCAGCAGTGTATAAGGGTTCTGATTTCACTAAATCCTTGCCAACACTTTTTGTTATCTTTCTTTTTGATCACAGCCATCCTATTGGGTGTTGATTGGTATCTCATTGTAGTTTTGATTTACATTTCACTGAGAGATGATCACATTGAGTATCTTTTCATGTGTTAATTGATCATTTGTGTATCTTTTTTGGACAAATGTCTATTCAGATCATTTGGCCATTTTTCATTGGATTGTTTGCCTTTTTATTAATGAGTTGTAAATATTCTTTATATATTCTAGATACAAGTCCTTTATCAGTGTATAAGTCAAGGTTCTCTAGAGGGACAAAACTAGTAGGATATATGTATATATATAAAGGGAAGTTTATTAAGTATTAACTCAAAGATCCCACAATAGGCCGTCTGCAAACTGAGGAACAAGGAGAGCCAGCCCAAGTCCCAGAGTTGAAGAACCTGGAGTCCGATGTCTGAGGGCAGGAAGCATCCAGCACGAGAGAAAGACGTCGGCTGGGAGGCTAGACCAGTCATATGATTTTCAAAAATTTTCTCCCATTGTGGGGGTTGTCTTTTTACCCTTTGGAGGTGTCTTTTGAAGCAAGAAAGTCTTTAGTTTTTATGATATCCAATTTATCCATTTGTTGTTTTTCTGCTTGCTTTTGTTTTTGAAACCTAACTATAAATGATTTTGAAATTTTGGATGGTTCCCTCTGTATACTTCTTCTGGTATGCATAGATAAGAACTGTCCATAATGGCTGGGAGAAAAAGTGCTGAAGAACACTAGTTATAAAATAATAATAAATAGCAATGATGATTATTATATAATATCAGACAAAATATTTAACTTTCAGGACTGTTGTTTTCTTATCTAGAAATGAATAAGGAAAGAGAAATATATTTCCCATTTTGATTTGCATTTTGTGCCAGGCACTGTGTTAGGCACTTAAATAGGGAGATGAGAATCTTCAAGCCTAGAAAGGTTAAGTAAGTTGCCCAAGATCACACAGTAAATGGTGGAACTGGGATGGACTTGAGCTCAGAAAGGACTGGCTCCAATACCTGTTTTTTTCTGCTACTGGTGTAATACGTCATCATAACGGGAAACAAAAATCTTGAGAACAATTTTATTAAAATCCTTATACTAAGAACACTTAGAGAGTGTCAAATGCTTTGGTAGAAACTCAGAATAAAATGATCAAAGATATCACCTGAAAATGTGAAGTTATCAGATTTTGTTTTTGCCATTTGTAAGCTGAGGCTTGACTGGATACCATTTGATTAATGATACAAAATTCACTCATACATTTGAATTCTAGAACTGAGCAGTCTAGAGCAAGATGGGAGGTAAGCCAAGGTAGTATATGTTGGTGGGGGAGGGTGCAGAAAGGTTGAGATGAAAATTGCATAGTATTGGAGGGGGAAATACCCCTCAAAGTGCACATCTTTTCTGCTACCCCATTTCACAGATAATCGTGCTGGGGAGGGGTGCCCTTGGAGGAAGCTCCTACACAGAATACTTCCTTTCTAGCATTGACATTGGTAATGTTTCTGCAAGAATTGTATTCTGAGAAACCATTTTAGTAGACCCAGGAATCAGAAATAAATGATTTTGAAGTGCTGGTTTAAATTGGATGTTGGCAGGAATTGAATGCTGGAGGACCGTGACTGTAATTGATTATAAGAGATCGCCTCTTTTTGAGGTGACGCAATCATCAGGAGAATTAATTTGGCTGCGTGAAGGCACTGGCAGGGAGGGTTTGAAAGTGTGAAGCATTTGCATTGGGTGTGCAGGAGGAGCATCCATATGAGGTGACTGATTCCTTGTCTAGTCCTGGGGCTGTTTCTGGCTTGAGTCATAAGGAAGTATTTAAGGCCCTAACACATCTTGAAATGAACTATTTTACCTGGGAAAAATAGGCAGTCCCTCTACAGTGCCTTGCGCTCCAGCCACGGTTCCACTGTCGTGTCACTAAAGTCACTCAATGTGACTGTGTTCTGCAGAAGTGAAGCCCCAAGTGCAGGCCCAGGAGTGCTAGGACAGGTCTTCCCCATCGCCCCCATATCCAGGGTGAAGGTTCTCCATCGCCCCCATATCCAGGGTGAAGGTGCACTGGGCTGAGACACTCCACCCCGGGGACCCCGCTGGGCTGGTGACCATAGCAAAAAGCATTTTGCTGGACTGTTCCTGTCCCTCTCACTCCATGCCCCTGGCTCACCAGGGCGGGAGGCAGCAGCAGAATTTGTTTTTCAAGTCTGATTTCCTGTTGTGCTCAGAAACTTTCTTACATTTCTGGGGAAGCTGCCAACTCCTGTAGTAGAAACTATCTCTCTCAACCATTTCGAGTGTGTATTGGCCTTCGGGCAAAACCCCCAAGATGAAAAGTTTCCTGAGGCCACCTTTCTCTTCTAAAAAAAAAATCACCAGTTCATCTGCAAAAATCAAATTCAGGTAAAGCAAAACAGCAACACAAATCCAAAAATGGTTGTTTGGAACTACAAATGCCTGCCCCAAGCCTCCAGCTTCTCGACGGCCACAGCTAGGGTATTGCAGAAGGGCCCTGGGCTGTTCCCTGACCTGCCCAAGCACCCTTGCAAAAGGAGGCAGCAGGATTGATGGAGGGTGTGGGATGGATTGAGGGTAGGGGATGGAGGGAGGCTTCGGAATGAAGGGGAACTGCAGGATGGATGGAGGCTGTGGGATGGTGGGAGGGTGGGGGATGTATGAAGGGTAAGGGATGAGGGAGGGCTGCAGGATGGAGGGAGGGTGGGGGATGGATGGAAGATGCGAGACAGATGGAGTGTTTGGGATGGATAGAGGGCGTGGGATGAATGGAAGGTATGAGATGGAGGGAGGCTGTGGGGTGGAAGAGTGAGGGATGGAGGGAGGCTGCAGGATGGATAGAGGGTGAGGGATGGATGGATGGTGTGGGATGGATGAAGGGTGAGGGATGGATGGAGGGTGAGGGATGGAGGGAGGGTGTGGGATGGATGGAGGGTGTGGGATGGATGGAGGGTGAGGGATGGAGGGAGGGTGTGGGATGGAGGGAGGGTGAGGGATGGAGGGAGGGTGTGGGATGGAGGGAGGGTGTGGGATGGATGGAGGGTGAGGGATGGAGGGAGGGTGAGGGATGGAGGGAGGGTGAGGGATGGATGGAGGGTGAGGGATGGAGGGAGGGTGTGGGATGGATGGAGGGTGAGGGATGGATGGAGAGTGAGGGATGGAGGGAGGGTGTGGGATGGAGGGAGGCTGCTGGATGAAGGGAGGATGCTGGATGGATGGAGTGTTTGGGATGGATGGAGGATGCGGGATGGATGGAGGGTGTGGCCTCTCATGGGCTGATAGGAAAGAGGCTACTTTGCCTGAGCCCTTCTTCCACAGGACAGAGGGTGCAACAGGGCACGTGGCTCCCTGGTCACAACTTGCAGTGAGAAGCCTCTGTTCCAATCCTGAAAAATATGGTCCCCCTCATCCCTTAGGGGGCTCTTTCCTCCCTACGGTTTTCCTAGCTTGGCTTCTAAAGCAGACCCATCTGGTCCCATAATTCAGAGACATGTTTTAATCACTGGTAACTTATCAACCAGTTGACGTACTTCATAGATAAAAGAATTTTACAGACAACCTTGCCTAGTTCTCTCTGTTTTATAAATAAAGATTCAGAGACATCAACTTTTAGTTCTAGTCATAAAGCTAGTGGATGGTAGAGTCAGAACACAGGCCCGTGTCACAACCCTCTTCCAAGACTTGCTTAACCATGCCATGTGCTCTCCATCTAACCCTTTAAACACTGTGTGGTGGAACGAGTTTGGAGGGTGGAGAGACATATGGTTTTGACCACGTGGAGTAACTGTCAAAACATGGAAACTTGAGTACCAGATGGGAGAAGACACTTTTAGGCTAACTGGTCTATTCATACCTTCTTCTCTCCCAGACCCACACGCTAAGCATCTACAGCCTCAGTTATAGTTAAGCGGAAATGCACAGTGGCCAGATCTGTATTACTTTTGGGCTGACGAGAGTGTCAGCGATTTTCTCCAGATATCACCAACATGAGGAAGGACTTAGTTTATGTTAAGGAGATGGTTTAGCTGGCTTTGTTCACACGCGTATTTCACCTTCCTCAGCATATTGATTCAGAAAATCACCAACAAATGACTAAAGCCTCTTTCCCAGTGGCATTTGTGAGTTTTTAAAAATCATAAAATGAGCCTGGGTCTTCAAGGCCTTAAAGGAAATGGATGTATTTCCTCTGAAAATTGGCCATTTCTTTGGCTATTTTTATTCTGGTTGGACACATGAGTTGTTTGGGTCTAACTTTCCTGATGTTCTGACATTTTCCAGAGCAGGAATATAAATTATGAGTGTTTTTAACCTTCTGTCATCTTTTCATACTATTGATTTGGTGCAAAATTTTAAGGAAAAGCAAATATCCACCACTACAATGATGTAGGAATTCTCAGGAAGAAGGATGTCTAGTATCTTTGACTTATGAAGACACCAGCAAATTTTCTCCATAATAGCAAAGGATTTCTCCTAGTTTCCCAGAACGCCTGAAAAAAAAAAAAAAAAGAAAAAAGAAAAAAGGCTGGGCTAGAAGAGAAAGCCAATAAATGGCCTTGAAAAAAGTAAATCTGGAGTTTCTCAAAGACAAGAGTAAGTAAGCCCCACTCTTGGCATAAGTACCTATGGGCATCAAATTTCAGTTGAAAAAGTATCAGTAAATAATATTTGCTTTGTAGGTAAATATCAGTTTAGGCGCCTGAGGAGCAACAACTAGTTTGCCCTGGTTGAATGCAAATTGCTAGTCAAAGTCAAGCCCATTGCTCTGAAGGGTCAAACCCTGCCAGCACCACAGAGTTGAACTTCCTCTGAGGCTGTATGCCTGTGTGTATATGTGTTTGTGTGTATGCATGCATGCATGTGTAATTGGTGGGGTGGACAGAGTTTCAAAGTTATCGCTTACCTGGTTGATGAGGAGGATATTCCCCCCACCCACCCCACTCCCCTTGAGATCTCTCCTTTCTTTCTTCTCACATTTCCTCATCAGGGACCCATGGAGTATCTCTCCAGGCCACGCATAAAATAATGACTTTACCCTCTTTGCTGCCAAGTTTGGATCCAAACCTGAGTGACATGCTAGCAGGACCTGCATGTTGCTGCTCATCACCGAGTCTCCAGACACCAAGCACAGCGCTTCACGTGTGAGATACTTAACAAACACCTGCTGAAGGAAGCTGTGAATCTCATGATGATAGAATGGAGGTCCAGCCTGGCTCTTTTCATTTGATCCAGGATTGCCAAGTGAGTGAGGCAGAGCTTGGTACCAGCTGATGGTGTGCCTTCATCGCCCCTTCCTCACTCCCCATCCCCAACTTTATAGAATATGATAACTTTCTTTCTTTCTTTTTATTTATTTATTTATTTATTTGAGATGAAGTCTCGCTCTGTCGCCCAGGCTGGAGTGCAGTGGCGCAATCTCAGTTCACTGCAGGCTTCACCTCCCAGGTTCTTGCCATTCTCCTGCCTCAGCCTCCTGAGTAGCTGGGACTACAGGCGCCTGCCACCATGCCCGGCTAATTTTTTGTATTTTTAGTAGAGACAGGGTTTCACCGTGTTAGCCAGGATGGTCTCAATCTCCTGACCTCGTGATCTGCCTGCCTCAGCCTCTGAAAGTGCTGGGATTACAGGCGTGAGCCACCTCACCTGGCCGAGAACTTTCTATTTCACATAGTTATATTAACTTTGGCTGTTTTTTTTCTAATGGTCATATTTAAGATGAGTCAAGAGCTTGAACACTCTAGTAGACTAAATTTCTCTGATGTAAAAACCATCTGGAAGTGGCCAACCAAGCCTGGTACTGAAATGGGAGAGTTCCCTGACCCCTTTGTGGGACTTGTGGGACTGCAAACCCACAAGGTGTGTGTGGCTCATTTGCTCAGCTGCTGCACACTCAAATCCCTTACATGAAGGGGAGCATGCCGATGGGCAAGTGCAGGACCCAGGTGAGCACTTTTGGGTTTCGGCCCCATGGTAGCATCTAGGGGTTTGTTACAATTAATGCTCTTTTAGCAGTTGCCATCCATGGACGACTAAGTGTTAAACCAGCTCAGAGGAGAGTCCGGGCAACAGCCTTTTACACCCTGCCCTCTTGGTACCCAGGTTCTTGTCCAGTGTCCGGAAAGAATCAGGTAACATGGACTTGAAGGATGGGGGATACAGGGAATTTATTAAGTGATGGAAGTGACTCTCAGCGGGATGAATGGGGAGCTTGAAAGGGGATGGAGTGGGAGGATGATCTTCCCCTGGAATTTGGCCATCCCGTGGCCAATCCCTCCTCTGACTGTCCCCAGTCAAACTCCTCTCGATGTTGTGATGCTCCTTCTCTGCTGCACCACTCTGCTGCTCTTCTGCTCATGGAGCCTGGGGTTTGGGGTTTTTATGGGTACAGGATGTGGGTGTGGCAGGCCAGGATGGGTCTTGGAAAAGGCAACATTTGGTTGTGTAAACAAGAATTCCTGTTTCCATTTAGGACGGTGGGTTTGCAGACTTGAGGGTGGGGCCTTTGCTGGGGAACTGTCCTCTTGTACCCACTATTTCCCTGTCTCCTATCTGTATCAGGATGGGGGTTCCACAAAATCATCTGGGTCCCAGGTTCTTTCCACCTTTCTGCTCTGCTGTTCTCAGGGATCCTCTCCCTCCTGATGCTTTCAAAACAGTTCCTAGAATTCCAGCCATGTCTGCTTTCAGGCAGGAGGAAGACAAAGAGCAAAGGGCAAAAAGGTAGTATGCAACCCAAATACGCACCTCCTTATCACGATTTTAAGAGTTGCCAAATCCTCACCAAACAACTTTTGATTGTATTTCATTGGCCAGAACTTAGTCACAGGGCTGCCATATTTACATAGGATGATGAGAAATGTAGGTGTATTTTTTTTAAAAATCCAGGTACATTGCCTCTATCCACAATAATAGTGAGATCTTGTAGATATAGTAAAAAGGAAGGGAGACTAGATTTTCAAAAATTGTTACCTATTTATCTACTTGTTTAGAGACAGAGTCTTGCTCTGTTTCCCAGGCTGTAGTGCAGTGGTGTGATCATAGTTCTCTGCAGACTCGAACTCCTGGGCTCAAGAGATCCTCCCACTTCAATCTCCTGAGTAGCTGGGACTACAGGCATGTGACACCACAACTGGATATTTTTAAAATTTTTGTGTAGAGATGGGAGTCTTGCTGTGTTGGCCAGGCTGGTCTCAAGCTGTTGAGCTCAAGTGATTCTCTTGCCTCAGCCTCCCAAAGTGCTTCAATTACAGGTGTAAGCCACCATGCCTGGCCAAGACTAGATATTATCAAAGCAACTAACTGTCTTTATTTTCAGTTGAAGTTTTTCACTGATGAACATTAAAAATGAAGGTTTAGGCCAGGCATGGTGGCTCATGTCTGTAATCCCAGCACTTTGGGAAGCTGAGGCAGGTGGATCATTTGAGGCCAGGAGTTTGAGACCAGCCTGGGAAACATGGTGAAAAACTTTTACTAGAGATGGGTCTCTACTAAAAATACAAAAAAATTAGCCAGGCATGGTAGTGTTCGCCTGTAATCCCAGCTACTGGGGGGCTGAGGCATGAGAATTGCTTGAACTCAGGAGGTGGAGGTTGCAGTGTGCCAGGATTGCACCACTACACTCCAGCCTGGGTGACAGAGTGAGACTCTGTCTCAAAAAAATATATATATAAATCAATATACACAAATTTATAACCCACTACATTTTAAAAAAAATATGAAAATAAGAGAGCTATCTACTCAAGGCACAGTTCCATCTCCCACCAGATGGCTCTGGGGTCTTGAACTTGAAAGAAGAAGCACTGAGCAGGATGGTGCCTAGCAGTAGCTGATTCCACTGGGGTTCTGATAGTGAAGCAAAGCCTGTTACCATGGTCTAGACCCCCTTCTTTTCTGATATGGGCCTGCAAAGAAATAGTTTTGATTTGGCACCTTTATACCTCTTGCTTGATAGGAAAGACCATATTTCTAGGATAGACCAACAGCTGCCCCCAGTCTCCTGTGTTTGGCCCATGTCCACTTGGCCCAGGAGCTTCTGGCTACTTCTGACAACCACTGGTAACACTTCCTGGGTGTTCACCATGTCCAGGGAGCTAGAGATACTTTATCTCTTTTAAGTCTTATCAACAATACTCTAAGATAAAGCTCTTATTTCATGGATAAAGCTCCTCGAGTCCTGTGAAAATACCTCCACTGCCCCCGGACAGAATCTTTCTTCACTCTCCGGGCCTGGGGCAGAAAGTTGATCTTGCACCTTTGGTGCTGTCGCCTCGAATTCCTCCTCTTGGTGTCCCCATCATCTAAGGACCTTGTTTTTTCCTTTTTCCTTTCTTCTATAGGTGGTAGCTGGAGCACTGGACTCGGGGTCAATGAGGAACAAAGGGGAAACAAAATGTAAAGATGTACAACTATACAGGTTGACCCAGCTCCCCCTGTTAAGTTCTCAAGGAAAATGGAGTACCATACAGCATGGCGACTGTGCTTGATGAAATAAAACATGAGTTCGGGTTTTCTTCAACCTCAGCGTGGAAGCCTCTTGATGCAATTGTCAAGGCTGCAGTGCATGCCTCCAAGCAGATCTTTTTGCCCCAGATGCTATAACAACAGGTGCTGCACATCCATGTCACAGATGTAATTGTATCCCAGTTCATTAAAATGAGCCGTCATAAAGTCAGAATAAAATGAGAAGAAATTAATTGGAAAAGGATGAATTGTTTTAAAACCAATCAGGTGATATTGTTGAGTAATTTTAGAAGAAAATATTGATTTAAAAAACAAAGAAGCTGGTGAGATCAGGAGTTCAAGACCAGCCTGGCCAACATGGTGAAACCCCATCTCACTAAAAATACAAAAACTTAGCCTAACGTGGTGGCAGCTGCCTGTGATTCCAGCTACTTGGGAGGCTGAGGTGGGAGAATCACTTGAACCCAGGAGGCAGAGGTTGCAGTGAGCCAAGGTTGCGCCATTGCACTCCAGCCTGGGCAACAAGAGTGAAACTCTGTCTTAAACAAAACAAAACAAAACAAAACAAAAACAAACAAACAAACAGAAAGGAAAGTTGGAATTTTACGTTCTTAAAATACTTGATGCGTGCCCTTTGTTGTTAAGGTTTTTAAGGTTTAGTACATTCTATGTGATCTTTCATTAAGAGAGGTATTAGAGAAAATAAATCTGTGATAGACACAAGTGGCTAAAATAGTCAATAAAACTTTATCAATTCAGAACTTCAGCCCAAAGATGAAATGACCTTGGAGACGAGAAAGTATATTTAACTCTTTGAAGAGGAGAGATCTTCATGTTTAAGAGTGTCGACAACACCATTTTTTTTTAAAAGTTGTGCTAATTGACCTTTATCTGTATGTATCATTTTAAAAGCCCTGGGAGGCATTCTCCACTTAGCCATTCGCTATTGTTTAGATTCACAATTTACAAAACAGCATAGAAATTATAATACCAAGATTTTTAAAATTCATACTTGCTTTTCTTTCAGCTAATCTGAGCAATGATGTTTTCTTGAACAGACAATGCATTCTGATGACACACAATGTTTAAAACTCCACAAACATGCACCAAGTGCCTGGCGACACGCTGTGCTGAGCTCTGGCACTACAACAGTAACCAAAGTGGGGCCCTTGCTGTGCAGGAGCTGGTTGCAGGAAAGACAGATAAGCAATGGACTGAAGGGCTCTGGAAATGGGTAACCCGACACTCACAGAAAAGCTCTGTAGGACAATGCAGAAGCCTCCAGAAGAATGACAGTGCCCTACTTTCTTGCAAAGAAAATGGTCCCAAGTGAGTCTTTGTGACCCTTGCTCTGTGTGGCGAATGGCTTATTCACCATGCACGAGTGCTTTCATGGCACCTCACTCAAAGTTGATGGAACCAGAGTTGGTGCTTGAGCAGGAAGCAGCCCTACATGGAGGTTTCTTGCTAGAACGCTGCAGCAAGCCAAGCCTCTTTTTGGGAAGTGGTATGAGAAGGAGGAGGGTAGATACAGTAGGTGGAGGAGTATGTTTGAAGTCAAGAGTTTTGCTGACTCTAGCTCTCACCCTTACTAGTTACAATGCGTGGTCTAACTGGTCTGTAACACCCGTAAAATGCCTTGAAAGAACCTGTGTCCTTGGGCAAATTAATGTTCAAGTCCTCATTTTCTCATCTGTACAACTGCTGATGATAACACTTTCCTCACATAATTGTTGACAGTTTCAATATTATATGATTACAGTATGTTTTATTGTGCCTAGCTTATAGAAAGGGCTAAGCAAAGAATATCTTGCCTTAAATATGAATGTTCATGGAATTAAGAGAAGGGGGCCTGCATGAACCCAGGCGGTGTACAGTAGTGCTGAACTCCTTATGCTCTGGGTCTGGGTTGAGCCTGAGTCCGTCTTGAAAATGAGAAAATTCAGAATGATTAATTAGCTGATGAGGACATAAGAATATTTTCCATATTGCCACACGTTTCTATAAAATCTTGCAGCAAAACTGTAATACTTAATGATACTTTTGTATCAGAAAAGAAACACATAGATTAGTTTTAAACAACTAAAATCATGTCAAATGGCCAAAAAATAATAATAATAGATATATCATTGAAAAGCATGACTGAGAAATATTTTACAATGAAGATACATTGTAAAATAAACCTATAACTGTCGTGAGTTTTTATGTACCAAATAATATAAAATATTGTTCGCACCACCACTGTGCATAAAATATACAATAGCATCAATATGCATGAAATGTAAACTGCAAGCAATATAAGAACAAAGTGGATAGAAACATAATAGCAGCAAGAGACTTTAAGTAACCTCTAATAGCCTATCAAAGACCTAAAAGAGAAAAAATAAATGTGACATGGTCGTTCTTAAAAACATAATTGATAAAATTACTTAATAGATATATCAAACTTTATCCCATTCTACCTGTGAATACATCTATTTTTTCACTGCTTATGATGCACCATTAACAAACATAGACTGTATGTTAGACTACAAATAACTCAATAAATTCCTTCCAAATGTAGAACAGATGCAGACCGTCTGGCATAATGCAATATACTTGTAATTTTTAACAAATACAAAACTAAAAAACTCAAGGAAATTTTAAGTACTTTAAAATATTTAAAATTTCAGAAAAATCTCTCAATTATTTGTACTGGCAGTGCCTTAGTCGGTTTGGGCTTCCATAACAGAATACCATAGACAGGGTGGCTTAAACAACTGAAATTAATTTCTTGCAGATCTTGTGGCTGGAATTCTGAGATAAAGGTGCCAGCAACGGTTGGGTTCCGGTGAGGGCTGTCTTTCTGGTTCACAGATAGTTGTCTTCTTGCTGTGTCCTCTCATGGGGGAGAGTAGAAAGTGGGAAAGCAGGGTCTCTCCTGTCTTTTTATAAGGGCACTGCTTGACCTAGTTACATTCCAAAAGTTCCAGCTTCTAATGCCATCACATTGGGGACTGGGATTTCAACATATAAATTTTGGGCAAATATCCACTTCATAGCAGGCAGGGAAGGGAAGCAGTCATGTGAGCCCCTGAAGATAATAATTTTTAAAAAATGGGTTAAAATAGAAAAACCAACTCTTTAAAGACACTGGGAAGCATCTAAAAACAAATAGAAGCCAAGGGAGTTTAATTGCAAAAGATTGCAAATGGAAGTGGCAACAATTTTGAGTTTGTGGCTCACGAGCATAAGAAGGCTATCAACCCTGATTATGGCTCTTAGGAATGGTGGCTGGACAAAACATGGCCTTCCTGTCAGAAGTCAGAGTTCAGGGCTGAAAAAAGAGCTGAAAATTGAAAGTGGAAATTATGGCAATACCAGCACCTCAGAAAGGGTAAGACCCAAATTCAGGAATAAGCTCCCAAACTCTGGCTGACTGCTAAATATGCCATTGTAGGTGAGACCACAAGGGACCCCGCAAAAAGCAACAAGAGGATGGAGAGAACTAGATGCTGAAAGATAATCCACACATCTATGTGGAAACAGATGAGTGAGTTTGTTACTTTTAAAAAACTGTCTGTATTCTCCAATTATGAGGAGACTGAGTGACAGCTGAAGTTGAGTGGGCTTGAAATGTTACAATGCAGAGCCCAAATCCAGCAGAGTAACTGAAAATGAGAATCTCTACAAGCAAGAAAAACAGAGAGGTGAAGCCTCATCTCTGCTCAAATTCTTGGCTGACCACCAAATTTCACAAGCACAGGGGAGATATACAAGTGGCAACCTATGAACAGAGCAGAGGAAGTCCTATGAATACATAGGAGCAGCTGCTTATTGGGGGGAGATGGAATTTGCAGTACGAATCCAGAAAAAGAAAAACCAATAATCCTCAGAAAAATTACCACAGACTTATTACCACATGTAATTTACATTTTTCTAGTTTTAAACCAAAAATCACTAGACATGTAAAGAAACAGGAAAGTATGACACATACGAAGAAAAGAAGTCAATAGAAATTGACTTCTTTCCTTATTGTTAGAGCTGTTTGTTGAATTTAGCAGACAAATACTTCACAGATGCTATGATATATATATTCAGAGAATTAAAACAAAATACATTTAAGTAATTGGAAAACATATGCTAGTAATGAATGGATAGATAAACTCAATAGAGGAAAGCAAACAATAAAAAGTCTTGGAACAGTTCAATACTGAAATAAAAATTTGCTAGTTGGGTGCAACAGCACTTTAAGAAGAGCAGATGAATAAATAAACTTGATAATGGATTAATAAAAATTACCTAATGTGACAAAAAAGAGAGAACAAGTATTGAAGATTAATGAACAAAACTTCAGAGACCTATGGACAATATGAGGTGGCCCAACCTACGTGTATGGGAATCTCGGGGAAGAAAAGAGAGAAAACAGAAAAAGCATCTATTTGATAAAATAAATTTGGTGGAAATCATTATTTTATAGATTCAAGGAACTCAACAAACCTCTTGCAGTATAAACACCAAAAAATTGTTTCTAAACATACCATAGTCAAATGCTGAAAGCCAAAAAGACAGAGGAACAATACTGAAAGCATTAAGAAACAAAGAAACATATCACAGGTAGAGGGGCAGTGACAAGATTAAGGGCTGACTTCTTTTCAAAACCGTGGGAACTAGAAGACATGGGAAAAAAAAAATATTCAAAGTGCTGAATAAAACCAAACCAAACAAGCAAACAAACAAATAAAACTCTTATCAATTAAGAATTTGATGTCCAGTGGAATCATCGTCAAAAATAAAGGTAAGATAAAAACATGTTCAGATAAACAAAAAACCGAGAGAACTTGGTAGAAGCAGACATGGACAACAACAACAAATTGCTGAGGCAAGTTCTACAAGCTGAAGGAAAGCAGCACAAATAACTCTGATTTACCAGTGGAATGAAGAGTACCAGAAATGTTAAGTATGCGGATACAAGAAAGACATTACTAACATATACGTTGTCTCTTAATTTTCTTCAAAGATATGTGACTTTGTAAAGCAAATATGATAGCACTACATTAATGGATTTGTAACACCCATAGATGAAATCTATAAGGCAATAATATCACAAAGAAGGTGTGTGGGGATACATAGAAATACACAGTTTTGAGATTCCTGTATTTTACCTGCGGTAACGCAAAGAGGTAACTACAAAGCCACTAAAGGAATTAAAATGAAATATTGGAATATTTCTCTCTCTATATTTCTCTCTCTCTCTCTGTCTCTCTCTCTCTCTCTCTCTCACACACACACACACACACACTCAAGGCAGGGAATGAAGAAGAGATGAAAAATAAACAAATAAGACAAACTTTAAAAATACTAAAATAGCAATCTTAAATACAACAGTATTAATAATTAAAGGGAAATGAACTGGATACTTGTCAAAAGACAGTATAGAAATTCAAGAACTAACTATTAATACATACTATTACAAGATATTTACTTTGAATATAAAAACAAATCGACTGAAAGTGACAGCCTGGATAAGGATACACTATGAAGACTTTCAACAGGAGTTGCTACATTAATATCATACAAAATAGATTTAAAGGCTGGAAATATTACTACACAGAGGAATATTTTGTGTATCAAGACAATATAACTACATTTTGCTATTAAAAAATTTGTGTGTATCTGAGATCAAATCTGTCAATCCTTTTTCTTTTTGTCTTTTTTTTTTTCCCTTTTTTGAGACAGAGTCTCACTCTGTCACCCAGGTTGGAGTGCAATATCCTGGTCTCAGCTCACTATAACCCCCGCCTCACAGGTTCAAACGATTCTCCTGCCTCAGACTCCCATGTAGCTGGGACTACAGGTGTGTGCCACCACACCCAGCTAATTTTTTGTATTTTTACTAGAGGCTGAAGTACAGCGGTGCCATCACGGCTCACTGCAGCCTTGCCAGGGCTCAGGTGATCCACCTCAGCCTCCCAAGTAGCTGGGAATACAGGCACAGACCACCATGCTGAGCTATTTTTTGTAGAGACAGTTTCAGTATGTTGCCCAGGCTGGTCTTGAACTCTGGGCTCAAGAGATCCACCCACCTTGGCTCTCCCAAAGTGTTAGGATTACAGGCGTGAGCCATTGCACCTGGCCTGTCAATCCTTTCTCTTACTGGTTTTGGGTTTTGAGTTTTCTTCACTCCCGTATTAAAGACAGGTTCACTCACATTTTCTTCTAGCACTTATAAGGTTTCTTTTTTTTTTTTTTTTTTTTTTTTTTTACCTTTACATCTCTGATCCTGTTTCACCAACATTAAAAAATATAGAATAATCATTAGAAATGTTTGCCTCGGCCAGGTGCGGTGGCTCACGCCTGTAATTGCAGCACTTTGGGAGAGCCGAGGTAGGTGGATCTCTTGAACCCAGGAGTTCAAGACCAGCCTGGGCAACATAGTGAAACCCTGTCTCTACAAAAAATAGCTCAGCATAATGGCCTGTGCCTGTAGTCCCAGCTACTTGGGAGGCTGAGGTGGGAGGATCACCTGAGCCCTGGCAAGGCTGCAGTGAGCTGTGATTGCACCACTGTACACCAGCCTGGATGACAGAGTGAAACTCTCTCTCTCTCAAAAAAAGAACTTTTTATTGCTTTACTTTATTTTATTTTCTTTTTACCTTTTATTTTAAGTTCAGGGTGTATGTACAGGTTTGTAACACAGGTAAAATCATGGAGGTTTTTTGTCCGTTATTTTATTACCCAGGTATTAGCTTAGTACCCATTATTTATTATTCCTAATTCTCTCCTCCCAACCTCCTCCCACCCTCCACCTTCTGAAGGGCCCCAGTATGTATTGTTTACCTCTATGTGTCCATGTGTTTTCATCATTTAGCTCCTGCTTATAAGTGAGAACATGTGATATTTAGTTTTCTGTTCCTGTGTTAGTTTGCTAAGGACAATAGCCCCCAGCTCCCTCCATGTCCCTGCAAAGAACACGATCTCACCTCTTTTTATAGCTGCATAGTATTCCATGGTATATATGTACCACATTTCAAAAATCCAGTCTATCACTGATGGACATTAAGGATGATTCCATGCCTTTGCTATTATGAAAAGTGCTGCAATGAACGTATGCATGCATGTGTCTTTATAACACGATGATTTATATTCCTCTGAGTATATACCCAGTAATGGGATTGCTGGGTGGAATGGTATTTCTGTCTTTAGGTCTTTGAGGAATTGCCACACTGTCTTCCACAATGGCTGAACTAATTTACACTCCCACCAACAGAGTATGAGTGTTCCTTTTTCTCTACAACCTTGCCAGCATCTGTCACTTTTTTTTAACTTTTTAATATTAGCCATTCTGACTGGTGTTAGATGGTATCTCATTGTGGTTTTGATTCGCATTTCACTAATGATCAGTGATGTTGAGCTTTTTTTCATGTGAGTGTTGGCCACATGTATGTCTTCTTTTGAAAAGTGTCTGTTCATGTCCTTTGCCCACTTTTAATTGGGTTGTGTTTATTTTCTTATAAATTTGTTTGTTTCTTATAGCTACTGGATATTAAACCTAGTTGGATGCATAGTTTGCAAAAATTTTCTCCCAATCAGTAGGCTGTCTGTTTACTTTGTTGATAATTTCTTTTCTTTAGCTTCTTTTTAGTTTAATTAGATCCCATTTGTCAATTTTTGCTTTTGTTGCAATTGCTTTTGGCATCTTTAACATGAAATATTGGCCTGTGCCTTGTCCTGAATGGTATTGTCTAGGTTGGCTTCCAGGGTTTTTGTAACTTTTGGTTTTACATTTAAGTCTTTAACCCATCTTGAGTTGATTCTTGTATATGGTGTAAGGAGGGGGTCCAGTTTCAATCTTCTGCATATGGCTAGCCATTTATCCCAGCACCATTTATTGAATAGGGAATCCTTTCCCCATTGCTTGTTTTTGTCAGGTTTACCTAAGATCAGATAGTTGTAGGTGTGCAGTCCTATTCCTGGGTTCTCTATTCTGTTCCACTGGTCTATGTGTCTGTTCTTATACCAGTACCATGCTGTTTTGACTACTGTAGCTCTGTAGTAGAGTTTGCAGTTGGACAGCATGATGTCTCTAGCTTTGTTCTTTTTGCTTAGGATTGTCTTGGCTATTTGGGTTCATTTTTGGTTCCATACAAATTTTAAAATAGTTTTCTCAAATTCTGTGAAGAATGTCAATGGTAGTTTAATAGGAATAGTGTGGAATCTACAAATTGCTTTGGGTAGTATGGACATGTTCGCAATATTGATTGCTCCTATCCATGAGCATGGAATGTTTTTCCATTTGTTTGTGTCATCTCTTATTTCTTTGAGCAGTGGTTTGTAGTTCTCCTTGTAGAGATCTTTCACTTTGCTAGTGAGCTGTATTCCTAGGGATTGTATTGTTTCTGTGGCAATCGTGAATGGGAATTCATTCCTGATAAGGTTCTTGACTTGATCGTTGTTGTTGTATAGGAATACTAGTGATGTTTGCACATTGATTTTGTATTCTGAGATTTGGCTGAAGTTGTTTATCCGCTTAAGAAGCTTTTGGGCTGAGACCATGGGCTTTTGTAGATATAGGATCCTGTCATCTGCAAACAGGGATAGTTTAACTCATTCTATAAGGCCAGCACCATCCTGATACCAAAACATGACAGAGATACAGCAACAACAACAACAAAAAACTTCAGGCCATATCCTTGATGAACATTGATGCAAAAATCCTCAACAAAACACTAGCAAACCAAATACAGCAGCACAATGAAGAGCTTACCCACCACAACTTAGTAGGCTTCATCCCCAGGATGCAAGATTGGTTCAGCATACACAAATCAATAAATGTCATTCATCACATAAACAGAACAAAGACTAAAACCACGTGATTATTTCAATAGATGCAGAAAAGGCTTTTGATAAAATTCAATATCCATTTATGTTAAAAACTCTCAATAAACTATGTATCAAAGGAACATGCCTCAAAATAATAAAAACCATCTATGACAAACCCACAGCCAACATCATACTGAATGGGCAAAGGCTGGAAGCATTCCCTTTGAAAACTGACATAAGACAAGGATGCCCTCTCTCACCACTCCTATTCAGCATAGTATGGGAAGTTATAGTAAGGGTAATCAAGCAAGAGAAGGAAATAGAGGGCATCCAAATAGGAAAAAAAGAAATTTTTGTCTCAGAATATGTAAAAGATCCTGACTCAGCATAACTGAATCGAAATGACATTTGGTAGCTAAGAATGATTGTATTTTCAGTTGCATTTATATGGTAAATAATCAGCATAAAATTTCGAGGTATGAAAACAAAACTTCCCAAGTATGTTCTGTTTTCAGCATCTAAGGAGTGGGAAATTTAGCAAGTGTGAAATAGCTCAGGCTCCTCACAGTTTTCTTGTGGGTTACTTTAAAATGAGCAGGAAGCTGCAAGGATGAGGTTTGAGAAAGAATCATTTCTGGAAAGTGCAGAGCCATGATTTTGGCTTCCCAGCGTGGTTAAGGTCATAGTGTTCATCTTTATTATTAGTGACTTTCAGAGGGTCTCTGATACTTATCCAGCCAGGGTGACATGTGGCTCCATGCTGTGGAACCCAGCCCTCCAGCATGAAGAAGGGTAAGGTTACATGCAAGCAATGAGACAGGCAGACAGCAGTAGGGCCTGAGGAATCTCCACACACTCCACTCCAAGGGGGTTCCATGTCTGACTTTTCATAACTATAAGTTATATGCCATTAGTGAGATCCTGGTTAAGTTTCTCACTTTATAGAAACTATTATAGAACAGTTAATACTTTGGTCTTTGCAGAGAACACACTTTCCAGGATTGGAAAACACATGTACATGTATACACACACACATACTTTATCTATCTTCTGTCTTTTCTGGCTTTTACACAAGATTTACTGCTATGCTGTTTCTTTTGAAAACAAAATTGATTTGGATATCCATAGTTATTATCAAATAACATGTATCAAAATTAGATGTGACTGTATATGTATAAATGAGACATGTGGAAATAATTTGTATAAATCACAGCTCCTATGGTTTGCAAGTGTTGGATTATGTGAGGATCTTGCAGTCAGAGGCCCTAATTCAAATTGTCTTAGTATGTTACAGGCACTAAGGTTAGGGGAGAGTGATACTCTTGGAATATCCTTCAATTACACAATGATTTACCGGGCCTGTAAATAGCTGTGTCCTTTAGTAATTAAATTGGAACCTGCTTTTCGTTCATGTTTAGGAGGGTGGGCCTCCCATGGGGTACGGCGGGAAGAACCCACAATTTGAAATCTTCTGGCTTAGGTCAGAGCTCTTGTTTGGTTGCTTTGTGGCTAATGGATCAGGGACAACCCACTTGAACTCTCAGCCTTAAATTCTTCATGTGGAAAATCATGATAAAAATAACACATGCACCTTAGCAGTTGTTCGTGGGGCTCTGATGGATAATTATTGTGCATTAGGCAAATTTGCTTTGTGGTTGTGAGAGGACTTGAGCCAGACTATTTGGGTGCACATCCCAGATCTTTACTTAGTTGCTGTGTCATTTTGGGAACTTTAATCAACCCTCTTTGTGCCTCAGTTTCCCCTTCTATAAAGCAAAGATAACAATAAGTCCTAGTTTATAGGGTGTGAGGGTTACATGAGATAATTCATATAGACCAGTGGGAATAAAGTCTGGGACACAGGATATTAGCTATGATCACTAAAATCGAAAGGGTGTTTAGAGAGAGGTGCTGCAGAATAAAAAATTAAATAAATAAAAAATGTCCTACCAACTGCAAGGCATTTTCCAGGAACTTTGTATGTAGTTTCTCATTCAGTCCTCACAGAGACCCTATGAAGTTGTGTGCCTTTTACCACGGCAGAAAGAGAAATCCGGGAATCTCACAAATTAAACAATTTTCCCAAAGTCATCCTGATGGTAAATACAGAGACAGTGTATGAAACCAATGCTCATACCTCTCCACTCCGCCATGATTGTTTTCAAAAGCAAGTGAGCACAATCATTTCCAAGTAATCCCCTCCCCACTGGGCCAGCCCTTCTTGGACCAGAAGCATCCGGTTGTTTGTTGATTTGCCCCAAGAAGGAAGTTCTAACTCCCTACAGGACTTGGACCTGCTTAGCCTCCCAGCCACATCAGGTGCCCCTTCCCATGCTGGGCACCAGCCATACTGATCTGTCATTCTTTCCCTGAAACATGCCAACTTCCCCATTGCCTTCAAGGCTTTGTAGGTCCCTACTGCCTGGAATACTCTTATATTCTTGTTCAGTTTTTTCATTTGAACAAAACTGTAGGTCATAAAGACAGGAAAAAAGGTTTGGAAAACAATCTCAAAGACCTACATTTATTTTGTTTATTAGTGAGCTTTGCTCTGTAAGAGAAAGTCGACAAGGAGACAGAATATTTATTGCTCTGTGGGCTGAACTCAGAAGTCTGTTTATCTGACTAATTGGGTTGAAGCAATGGGCTTAAGCAAGAATAAACTTGGTCTGTTCCGTGTTCTTTATCATTAGAGATCCTCTTCTGCCTTCCTGGACATTCAATATGCAGAAGAAATGGCTCCCTGAAATGACAAATTATTTCACTATGGAGCCTTTTTTATTTTTAAGGAATATAATCTTTGGAGAAAAGGCTCGTATTAACTCTGAAGTTGGTCACACATATATTAGAAAAACAGCAATGTATTAGTCTGTTTTCTTGCTACGGATAAAGACGTACCTGAGACTGGGTAATTTATACAGGAAAAAGGGTTTAATGGACTTACGTTTCCACATGGCTGGGGACCTCACAATCATGGTGGAAGGCAAGGAAGAGCAAGTCAAGTCTTACATGGATGGCAGCAGGCAAAGAGAGTGCTTGGGCAGGGAAACTCCTGTTTTTAAAATCATCAGATCTCATGAGACTCATTCACTATCATGAGAACAGTGCAGGAAAGATCTGCTCCCATTATTCAATCACCTCCCACCGGGTTCCTCCCATGACATGTGGGAGTTGTGGGAGTTACAATTCAAGAAAAGATTTGGCTGGGGACACAGCAAAACCATATCAAGCATGAAGTCATAAAAATGTTTATTACAGGATAACAGGATATGTAGTGGTAGTTCATAAAAGATGCCTGTTATTATTGGGTTTAATTATACCCTAGACTTTCCCCCTTTTTTCTTTTCATTCCTCTAAAAATATAACTGTATACTGGGAGCTTGCTGGAGAGGAGAAAATGCTATGCTCCATCACTACGTGTACAGGCATGCACTGCATAATAATGTCTCTGTTCATGACAGATTGCATAGATGACAGTGGTCCCATAAGATCACAGTGAAACATTCCTATGGCCTAGTGACACAGCTGTCATAATGTCGTAGCTCAGTGCTACTCACATGTTTGTGGTGATGCTGGCATAAACAAACCTACTGTACTGTCAATTCTGTAAAAGCATAGCACATACAATTATCTACAATTCATAATACTTGATAATGATACATGATTATGTTACTGGTTTATTATTTACTATACCATACTTTCTATAGTTATTTTAGAGCATACTCCTACTTATTAAAAATTAAGTTAAGTGGGGTGTGACGGCTCACGCCTGTAATCCTAGCACTTTGGGAGGGTGAGGTGGGTGGATTGCTTGAAGTCAGGAGTTCAAGACCAGCCTGACCAACATGGTGAAACTCCATCTCTACTAAAAACACAAAATTCACCGGGAGTGGTGGTGGACACCTGTAATCCCATGCCTGTAATCTCTCCTGTAATCTCAGGAGGCTGGGGCAGGAGAATTGCTTAAATCCAGGAGGCAGAGGTTGAAGGGAGCTGAGCTCGCACCATTGCACTCCAGCCTGGGTGACAGAGCAAGACTCCGTTTCAAAAATAATAATAATAATAAATAAAAGTTAACTGTAAAACAGCCTCAGGTATGCCTTGAAGGAGGTCTTCCAGAAAAAGACATTGTTATCATAGGAGGTGACAGCTCCAAGCATAGTATTGTCCTTGACGACTTTCTAGTAGGACAAGATGTGGAGTGGAAGACAGTGATACTGACGATGCTGACCCTTTGTAGGCCTTGGCTACCATTTGTGTTTGTGTCTTTGCTTTTTCTAAAACTTCTAAAAAGTTATTATAAAATATTTTTGACAGACAAAAATTGATGGAATAAGAATATAATGAAAGAAAATATTTTTGTACAGTTGTATAATGTGTTTGTGTTTAAGCTGTTATTACAAAAGAGTCAAAAAGTTAAAAAATTTGAAAGTGTATAAAGTCAAAGAGTTACAGTGAGTTAGGTTATTTTATTACTGAAGAAATAAAAATATTTTTACATAAATTCAGTGTAGCCTAAGAGTACAGTGTTTATAAAGTCTATGGTAGTGTACGGTAATGTTCTAGGCTTTCACATTCACTTGCCACTCACTGACTCACCCAGAGCAACTTTCAGTTCTGCAAACTCCATTCATTCATTATAAGTGTCCTATACAGAGGTATTAGTCTGTTTTCATACTGCTGTAAAGAACTGCCTGAAACTGGGTAATTTATAAAGGAAAGAGGTTTAGTTGACTCACAGTTCAGCCTGGCTGGGGAGGCCTCAGGAAACTTACAATCATGGCGGAAGGTGAACGAGAAGCAGGCACCTTCTTCACAAGGCAGCAGGAAGGAGAAGTGCCGAGTTAAGGGGGAAGATCCCCTTATAAAACCATCAGATCTTGTGAGAACTCATTCACTATCATGAGAACAGCATTGGGGAAAGCACCCTATGATTCAATTACCTCCACTTGGTCTCTCCCTTGACATATGGGGATTATGGAGATTATGGGGATCAGAATTCAAGATGAGATTTGGGTGGGGACACAGAGCCTAACCATATCAACAGAAGTCTTTTTTTTTTAAAAAAAATCTTTTCCATTCTTGTAATCATAGCACTTTGGGAGGCCAAGGCGGGTGGATCACTTGGGGTCAGGAATTTGAGACCAGCCTCGCCAACATGGTGAAACCACGTCTGTATTAAAAATACAAAAAATTAGCTGGGTGTGGTGGCAGGTGCCTGTAATCCCAGCTACTCGGGAAGCAGAGGCAGGAGAATTGCTTGAACCCAGGAAGTGGAGGTTGCAGTGAGCTGAGATCACACCAGCGCACTCCAGCCTGGGCAACAAAAGTGAAACTCCATCTCAAAAACAAACAAACAAACAAAACAAAACAAAACAAAAAATCTTTTCTACTGTACTTTTACTGTACATTTTCTATGGCTAGATATGTTTAGATACACGAATACTTACCATCGTGTTACAACTGTCTTCAGTATTTAGTACAGTAGTGAAACCACCTTTGCAAAATTATGACTGAGACAGTGAAAGAAGTCTAACTTAACTGACTCCATCTTGCTTCTAACCTCCAAGCTGTCCTTCTTCATTCCTGGCATAGACTGAACTAACTTTGGCAGAAAATTAGTTTATAGGTTATAGTTTAAACAAAGATGGTAACAGCCATTTTCCAAAGCAGACCTCCTTCTTGCCTGAGGACTACATTGTCTTTGTAGGACTAACTTTAGCCACAAGATTAGAAATTATGGTCTAGGAATCATGCAGCTGGAGGCTACAAGATTCTGACCCTCCATAAACTGCTCCTAAGATCAGTGCTTGGGATGTTTTGCAGACCCTGCACTTGATGGATCAGCTGGCATCACCCAGATGGATAAACTGGATCATCTGGTCTTGTGGTCCCCACCTAGGAACTGACTCAGAACAAGAAGACAGCTTTGACTCCCTATGATTTCATCTCTGACCAATCAGCACTCCTGGCTCACTAGCTTCCCCCAGCCCACCACGTTATTCTTAAAAACTCTGCTCCCCGAATGCTCAGGGAGACTGATTTGAGCAATAATAAAACTCCAGTCTTCTGCACAGCCAGCTCTGCATGAATTACTCTTTCTCTATTGCAATTCCCTTGTCTTGATGAATCGGTTCTGTCTAGGCAGCAGGCAAGGTGAACTGCTTGAGTGATTACAATAACATGCCATAAAGGTTTGTGCCTAGGAGCAATAGGTAACACCATATGGCCTAGGTGTGTAGTAGGCTATGCCCTCTAGGTTAGCGTAAATACACTCTGTGATGTTCACCTAATAAGGAAATTGTCTAATGACACGGCTCTCAGAATGCATTTCAATCATTAAGATACACATGACTGTACTTAAAAATGTCTCTGGCAGTTTCTGATGCAAATACAGGGAGGTTCAACTTTTCTCTCTGAAGTTTCAAGTCTAAGTCTGGTGAAATGAATTGACAATAGACATATTAGCAGAAAAAAAGGCAAACCATTTCATTACTGTGTTGATAACCCAACAACCCAGCAGGTAGAGGTGTGAATATGCCTTCTCTATAGGGGAGGGAGGAGATGGGGAATGCAGACAATTCTTTGGAGGGGTAGTAAATAATTATTAGGTGAATGAATGGACCTGGGAGACAGAAATCATCTTGTAAATAATTCTTTTTGGAATTTGAATGAGCTCAGGAGGCAGACATTATCTGGTGAAAAAGTCCATCAAGGTGTGGTTGTATTCCTTCCTCATTCTTCCTTTCTTCAATAGATAATGAGATTTCAGGGAGGGGATGGAAGGTGATTGTATTCTATGTTCTCAAGGTAGAAAAGTGCATATCTGAGTAGACCAATTTCAACATCTGCTGACCTTCGGGGGCCTTTAATTTAAAATAATCAGCATACCAGGATGCCATATGTTGGGGTGAAATTCCCTAGGCTCCTTCACAAGTATACCAGAAGGATATCTTTCTTCCACCCCCTCCCCATAAATACTCAACCTGTGTCAGGAACAATTTTCTGATGCTTCCAACGGTCACTCCCAGAATCTGAAGTTTAATCTGCGCCAGTTTGCTAATGAAGCCCAAAGAGCACGTCCCTGCAGACAACACAGCCTCTGGCATGCCTTTGGCTACAGGTCATCACTTGTCTGTCAAATGCTAGTTGAGCATCTACTGTGTGCCAAGGCATCGTTCTAGGTCAAGGGTCAGCGAACTTTCTGTAAAAGGCCAGAGAATAAATATTTTAGGCTTTTTAAACCACACATGATCTCTCCCAATTCTTCTTCTTTGTTTTTGATTGTGTGTGTGTGTGTGTGTGTGTGTGTGTGTGTGTGTGTATTGTTTTGTTACAACTGTCAGCTTAAAAATCACAAGATCTATAAATTTCACAAGGAGCACTTTATTTCTCAGAAGGATGGCGACCTGCAGGCTGGGAATCAGGGCCTCCAGCTGAGACAGAAAGGCTCTTCGAGGGAGGAAGGGTGGAACAGGAGCTTCATGCTACATAGATTGGCTAAACATACATATTTAACAGGTTATGGTATAACCAAACCCACGTTTTGCTGCTCATTGCTCAAAAGTCAAACAGGAGAGAGGAGAGTTGGTGGGAGGAAAAGCAGGTTTTTTTCAGAGAGCCAGCAAAACTGAGAACTGGCATTCTAAAGTACCATCTTAAGTCAGTACAGATTTTAGGCTCTTTTATGTTAAGGGAAGGGGGGAAGATGACAGGGTAAAGATCAAGAGGTGACTGAAAACTGCAGACAACTGGGTGCCAGCAAGGATCCAAGGAGTTTGGGAACTTTTTTGTCTTTGGTCAGATCACAGTGAGATGGGATTGTTCCCTTGACCCCCTTCATGGGGGGGAACTAGGTGGCTCATTCACTCAGCCCACTGCTGGCCACTCCTCATGAGAGGGAGCATGCAAGCAAGGGAGTGTGGGAACTGGAGGGAATGAATGCTGGAACCAGCCAGTCACTCCTCTCTGGCGGGAGCAGGCTCTGTGCAGGCCCCACAGCAGCGTCCAAGCCCTTGCCCTCTCAGCACCTGCGTTCTTGTCCAGCATCCAGGAAGCATCAGAGTACACGAATGGATTGAAGGGCAGTGTATGCGGAGGATTTTATTTGGTGATGGCTTTTGGCGGGATGGGAGATGGAAAGGGGATGGTAAGGGAAGAAGGTGATCTTTCCCTGAAGCTGCACAGACTGAAGTTAGCCACGTCTAGCTGTAGTCTCCGACGCTCAGCTGCTTGTGTCCCCGACACTTAGCAGCTTGTCTTCCTGATGCTCAGAAGCTTGTATCCTTGATACTCAGCTGCTTCTGTGCTCACCACTCAGCCACTTGTATTCTTGACACTCAGCAGTCTGCATTCCCGCTTGTCAGCCACTTGTGTTGCTCTGCCAGCTGAAGCCTTTTTGTGGGCACAGGATAGGGGGCAGGGTGGGCCCAAAAGGCAATCATTTGGGTGGAAAAATGGGGTCAGCTGTTTTCACTTAGGGCCAAGGTTCCAGGCTTGAGGGTAGGTGTTAGCTGGGAGCCCAGCTGTTCTATATCAACAATGCTCACATAAAATTTTAACAAATAATTTTTTATATACTTTCCCTTTAATCCCAGAGTTAGTTATAAAAACTCCGTGATTGCTGCTTTTTCATATTATCTCATTGCTCTAGAAGTATCCTAGCCTATGTGCAGAAATAGGTAAAGGCCCCTTAAACGAAAATGAAGCTAGTTATGTTAGTTTTGTAAACCAAAAATAAAATTCTAAGCCCTTAACCAACTGAATGAACCCCTATTCTCAGCCGAGTATTACAAAGTACATCTGAAAAATGAGTTCAGGCCACAATGGTGTTATATATCCCTCATTATACCCTCCTTGCTTTGGAATTCAGGTGTAACTGACAAGTGTTAGCATTAAACACAGACACTTTGTAGCAATAAGATACCAAATTCCAACCTGACTCTCACATAGCATTACATGACAGATAGCAGGCCCTATTTTGCCCAAAAATATTTCTTTGACTTATTTTTAAATGGTCCTGAAAAAAGTCTTTTGTGAAGAAAAGTCTTTTGTGAAGAAAATCTACATTCTATAGAGAATCCCCTTCTCTTTCCAGGTCTTTTCCTGACCCAGGAGAGATTTAACTAAGAGTTTGGCACCTTTTTAGGTCCCATAACAGACATTTACCGTCTATTCTCTCTGAAGATTGCTACTTGGAGACTTCATCTACATAATACAAACCTTGGTCACCACAATCCCTTTTCTTAATCCAGACTCTTTTCTGTTGATTCCAGGTCTTTAAATAATAATTTAACTCTTTCTACCAATTGCCAATCAGAAAATCTTTGAATCCATCTATGACCTTTAAGGTCCCCCACCTTGAGTTGTCCCACCTTTCCAAACAGAACCAGTGTGTACCTGACATGTATCGATTGATGTCTTATGTCTCCCTAAAATACATAAAACCAAGTTGTAATTCAACTACCTTGGGCACATGTTAACAGGGCCTTTAGAGACTGCTTTGGGCCTTGTTCACTCATATTCGGCTCAGAATAAACCTCTTTAAATATTTTACAGTTTGACTCTTTTTCATCAACTGTTCTTTTGCTACTTCAGTGGTACAATAGGAAGAACTAGAACTAAAATATTCACATGGGGGAATCATGTGCACATGTGGTAAGCAAACATACATGTTACAGACATCCAATGTTTACTTTGGGGTGGAGACAACATTAAAATGCAGTAAATCTAGGCTGCATACCTCCAAAGGTGAAACTTTAGATGTAGGGGTGCTTAGTGCACAGCCTCTGTAAACTGGCAGAAGCTGCCTGTGGTCAGGGTCATTTAACAGGAAGGAAACTGGTCAGCTGCCAATATCAAACCCACAAAAAGTGCAAGGAGTCTGGCTACAGTGTCACGCATTGGTCAGTGGAGGAGTCTTCTGTTGTTTGTTTTCCAGGGCATGTTTCTGTTTTACTCTTAGGGGGAAAAAAAAGATCTGGCAACGGTTAACTAGGAAAGGGGATCTACTGAGACACGACCAACCTCCCTCCTGTGATGGCCCTGAAATTTAGTTTTTAAAGTTTTTCTGGAGTCTCCTTGGCTAAGAGTGGTCTGTTCAGTCAGTCAGGGGGCTTAGGATTTTATTTTAATTTCATACAACCGTTTACAAATATAAAAGCCACTCTTAGCTCAGGACAATACAAAAGCAGGCACCAGGCTGGATTTGCCTCTGGTGCTATTTCAAGGGGACACTATGAGGAAAAATCTCAACATGTTCCCCATTGCAAGAGTAACTAGGAGTGTGCTGACTATTATCCCGGGAAGTAGGGGTCAGGCCAAACTCAGAGAGGGCTTCCTGGAGGAGCTATGCTGCTGCGTGGGCTGAGTGGGGCTGCGAGGAAGCTTCAGTGGGGAGGGTAAAGGTAAAATAAGCAGGAAGAGGAAGGCTCTGCATGGCTCAAATCTGTGGGCTGAGGGGTGAGTGTGGTCTGAGAGGAGGCAGAGGCCTGAAGTCTCAGAGCCCTGTGGGATGTGCCAGTGATTTGGGGTTAGAAGGCAATAGGGAGCCGCTGAAAGAGTTAAGCAAGGATGAGGATTCTCCAACCTTGGCTGCAGAAGGGTGTGAGCAGAGGGAGCTATAGGGCAGAAGCTTGTCCAGAGACAGGCCGTGCAGGGACACAAGGGAGAGAGGACAGGGCTGAGACTTCTCCACTGATCTTGAAGTTTGTCTGGGAGATACCAAGTCTCCTCTTTAGAGAGGAATTTCTGGGAGAAGGGGAAGAAGGACTTTGAGATCAGCCTGGACTGTTCCATCTTTCCCACAGCCCCTGGACCTTCTAAAGATGAACTAAGTCCCCATCTAGTGTGGGGTGCCATCAGCCTGATTATGCTAACTCTTAGGCAGGGGGTGCCCTTCTCCCAGCAGAGCTTCTGTTGGCCACTGCCTGATGGAAAAGAGGCCCAATTTCTTGTGGGCAGAGCTTCTGCAAGCAACTCACCAGAGTCAGTTTCTTTGCTGTTCTTATGGCCTCTGTAGGAGTGTCCATGACCATGACCTCAGTCTCCTGTTGGCTTCACTTTCTAGTCAGGTATTGGGGGTCCCTGGCCACAGCAGGTGTCATCTAATCGCCACAGTCCACCATACACGTGCTTCTCACTCTGGGGGGTCAGCAACTTCACTGTGAAATGAGTCACTTGTCATAAGTGACTCCATTTTGAAAGATTTAGGATCACAGAACATTATTATACATCATCTACCCTACTGACCTGCAAATGGAAAGCCAAGTTCTGCTAACTTGTGCACTTATCTTACAGGTCCTGAGAGTCTACTGGCGAGCCCCACACCTGTGTCCTGGGATTCAGAAGACTAGTTAGCCTGCTTTGTCCACAGACAGCCAATAATCCACTCAGGGAGATAGACAGGCAATGCAGTAAAAATACAAGAAATAGTTTAAAAATCTTGATAATTAGCAATAGGAAGAAGGCATTGTGCCAGGAGGTAGAATGCTGGATAGATAGGAAGGCAGCTTCCCACAAGCTATGGTGCTCTGAGCCGGACAGGACTTGCATTTTAGGACTTGAATTCATGTTATTTGGAGACCCCGGATATTTCCAGAGGTGAATGAAGGGACTTTTGTTTTGGGAAACCATCTTGGCCACAGTATGGGAAATGGGTTCAAAAATGGAGTGATTGGTGGGATAGAGAGAACCCATCTGATTTCTGCTTTTATTTTACTCATCTTAATGAACTTAACTACCTGTCCATCAGACAACGTCTGCAATGTGGGCAACTGTGGGAATGGACCTTCCCTCTCATCCTAGTCCATCCCAACACAGCTCTCATCCCAAATGCTGGAGTGACTCATTAACCAAGCCCAGCTAGACAAGAGCTTATTGGATGATAATGACTCTCATTCATTATTGAGTGATAGTAATGATTCGAGTGAAACTAATGACAATTTTTTCCCCTCAAACAGAGACTTCGTGCCAAACTTGTTGTTGATGATGCTTGAAAGATAGTGAGAGGTCATTAAGGAGTTTCTCCCAATTTTATGTTCCTGTTGTAGAACACTTTTAAAGAAACAGTTAGGTTTATAGTCAATAAAACCCCATAAACTTTTAGGTCTTACTTAACTCAGTTATCTATTTATGAAGAAATGATCAAAATGATGCACATGGTTCAGCTGAGCCTTCCTTGATTATGCTTTTCACAAATGTGTTCTCTGCAAAGTTACAGGATCGTCAGTCTGATACTAAACTGGGGCCTGGGTGGAGGATAAGCCCAGTGCTCCTGATACTGCGGCCTGGGTGGAGGATAAGCGCAATGCTACTTCCTACTCTGCTTTCACCTTCAGGGTGGAGGAAGATGAGGACCAATTTCCGTGACCTTCCCGGAAAAATCGAGACCCTAAATGCAGAGGCAAATTCTCTGGCTGACTGGGACGACCAGAGAGATGGGTCCTGTTGCAATTTTACCCTGTGGCTTCCATGGGTGGTGGGCCTGGGTACGTATAGAAACCTCTGTTTTCAATTACTCTGCTAGGATGAAATATTTCTATTTACAAACCACAGTGAATTTGAAACAGTGAGACCGTGGTCCACAAGCCTCCAGCTGAGGAGGGAAATGAAAAAGATACACTTCAAAGCAAGGCTTCCCAGAGGCTTGCTTGATGGAGGGAAGTTGGGTTGGAGGGAAGAGGGAAGCAAACTTTAACCTGAGCCTCCCTCCCCCAGCATCAATTCTGCTTCATCATCAGCACATAGCATCACCATCGGACTGGTTGTCTGGGTACATAGGACCACTGTTTGGATAAACAAATGGTTAGGAATGTTGGTTTTCAGCCAGTAGGGCTGAATAGAGCTATCCTAAGTTTAATATAAATCCAGTTTAAAAGAGGTTTTTGTAGCTGTAGACTTTTTATTCCCACTGTTTATCAACCTATCTGTAAGTAAAAGTCGAGGATATTCTGTAGAGAAATGACATCAGGGAAAATAATATTAAAATATGTTTTCATTTTTATTACATATTTATTGCTTCCAAATTTAAGAGAACAATAAAACTTGAGCATATATGTAATCTGATCGGAGTTTTCACCGTGAACTGTAGAAGCTTTAAGTTCAATATTATGATTATTTGCAGTAAAATATCTGAAGTCAGTAGGGTGCATTTAGGAAAGGAATTTTGCCTATCAAATATCACCTGCAGAAGCTATGTTGTACTGCCAGCTCTGAATGACTATATGGTGTCTAATATTGAACATTTATGGTGGCTGAAGTTGGCAATACCACCTATGGCCTGAGCAGTGAGATATGTCACTAGCAAAAAGAAACAGAGAAGAATTTATCTAGTGTCTGACTATTGGATTATTACTCACATAAAAATGTAAGTGTCAGAGCCTATGGACAGAATAAACACACCTGTGAGAATTGCCCAGACTCAAGTGAAACTGGAGAAAAATGAAAATACGAATGACAGTGATTAGAGACTCCTTTCTCCTGTTGCTGGTCACAGGCTTCTTCCGTGGAAGTGCTTAGCAGTGGGCCTGGGGTGAAGGTGCTGTCCGATACCATGGGCGGAGAGGACACAGTGATGAGTCAGACACACCTTGCTTAAAAGAAAATGGAAGCGTCAGGTAAGATAAGTACAAAGTAAACCCCTACAGAATGTGTTTTGGACATCAGGAATGGTGTGACATGCTGGGGTTGCAGAGAAGTGGAAATTCCAGACTCTTTCAACAAAAAGTAAACATACAAACAAATAATGAAGTACCAATATGGGACATGCACACCAGAGGCATGTGTGTTTGGTGCAAAGGGAGTCACAGGGAAGCAGCAATTGGGTCTGATTTGTGGAGAAAATGTCTATTCAGGGGGAAGCCCAGAGGAGGTGACCCTACATGATATATGATATTTTAGAGATGAGACCAGAACACAAGGACATTGTCTTAGTGTGGCCACGGAAACAGTCACTGTCTTTTGTGCATTTTATAGATCACAGGTGTGCTTTTCACTGGGACTCACGTCTCTTGAACTTGAGGTTCTCTTTGCAGAGACCATGACGTACATACTAAGGGCCTTCCAATCAGTGGCTGTTTTAATAGAATATTATTTTGGAATCTAAAGAAAATATCTGTTTTAAAATGCAGAAGAACAAAATTGCTGATTGAAAAGTGAACTGTAAGTGACCACTTCACCAATGGAGCTAGAAAGAGTAAATAGAATGTTTGTAATCTCAGCTAAACATCCAGGCAGTGAGTATTCCCAGAGACTGAGGCAGAACTTGGAACATGTATTTTCAGGTTGCAGTGGAGACCCGTGAAGCAAGTTTTACATAGAATACAATTTCAGTTCCACAGGCACATTAGGGTTCTCCAGAGAAACAGAACCAACAGGATGCCTATAGATGGAAAGGGATGTATCATAAGAAATTGGCTCCCATGATTCTGGAGGCTGACAGTCCAAGATCTGCAGTGTGAGTCAGCAAGCTGGAGTCTCAGGAGAGCCAATGATGTAGGTCCAGTCCAAGTCAAAGGCCTGAGAACTAGGAAAGCTGATGGTAGAATTCTAGTCTGAATGCTGGCAGGCTTGAGACATCAGAAGAGTCAATCCTTTAGTTTGTGTCTGAAGGCAGGAAATGACTGATGTCCCAGCTTGAAAGCAGTCAAGCAGAAGAAAGTCCCTGTCACTCATGGCAAGGTCAGCCTTTTGTTCTAGCCAGGCTTTCAAAGGATTAGATGAAGCCCTTCCACAATGGGCAGGGCAAGCTGCCTTACTCAGTCTACCAATTCCAATGTTAATGTCATCCAGAAACACCCAGAAGAATGTTTGGCCAAATATCTGGGCACCCCATGGCCCAGTCAAGTTGACATATAGAATTAACCATCACAAAACATGTACACAGAGAGAAGTTTGGGAAAATGGAGTACCAGGAAATTGTTTGTTTTGTTTTGTTTTTTTGCATTTTGGTTTTTAGTTTTCAGAAGATTTTTGGGGACCAGGTGGTATTTGGTTACATGAATAAGTTCTTTAGGGGTGATTTCTGAGATTTTCATGCACCCATCACCCGAGCAGGGTACACTGTACCAAATGTGTAGTCTTTTCTCCCTCATCCCCCTCCCACCCTTTCCCCCGAGTCTCCAAAATCCATTGTATCAGTCTTATGCCTTTGCATCCTTGTAGCTTAGATTCCATTTATGAGTGAGAACATATGATGTTTCGTTTTCCATTCCTGAGTTACTTCACTTAGAGTAATGGTCTCCAGTTCCATCCAGGTTGCTGCAAATGCCATTATTTCATCCTTTTTATGGCTGAGTAGTATTCCATTGTGTGTGTGTGTGTGTGTGTGTGTGTGTGTATCTCACAATTTCTTTATCCACTCATTGATTGATGGACATTTGGGCTGGTTCCATATTTTTGCAATTGCAAATTGTGCTGCTATAAACACGCATGTGCAAGTATCTTTTTCATATAACGACTTCTTTTCCTCTGGGTAGATACCCAGTAGGGGGATCAAATGGTAGTTGTACTTTTCGTTCTTTAAGGAATCTCCACACTGTTTTCCATAGTGATTGTGCTAGTTTACATTCCCACCAGCAGTGTAAAAGTGTTCCCTTTTTACCACATCCATGCCAACTTCTCTTGGTTTTTGATTCTTTGATTGTGGCCATTCTTGCAGGAATAAGGTGGTATTGCATTATGGTTTTGATTTGCATTTCCCTGATCATTAGTGATGTTGAGCATTTTTTCATACGTTTGTTGGCCATTTGTATATCTTCTTTTGAGAATTGTCTATTCATGTTCTTAGCTCACTTTTTGATAGAATTGGTTTTTTTTCTTGCTGATTTGTTTGAGTTCCTTGTAAATTCCAGATATTAGTCCTTTGTTGAATGTATAGATTGTGAAGATTTTCTCCCACTCTGTGGGTTGTCTGTTTACTCTGCTGGCTGTTTCTTATGCTGTGCAGAAGTTTTTCAGTTTAATTAAGTCCCATCTATTTATCTTTATTTTTGTTGCATTTGCTTTTGGGTTCTTGGTCATAAAGTCTTTGCCTAAGCCAATGTCTAGAAGGGTTTTTCTCATGTTATCTTCTAGAATCTTTACGGTTTCAGGTCTTAGATTTAAGTCTTTGATCCATCTTGAGTTGATTTTTGTATAAAGCGAGAGATGAGGATCCTGTTTCATTCTTCTACATGTGGCTTGCCAATTATCTCAGCACCGTTTGTTGAATAGGGTGTCCTTTCTCCACTCTGTTTTTGTTTGCATTGTCAAAGATCAGTTGGCTGTAAGTAAGTGGCTTTAGTTATGGGTTCTGTATTCTGTTCCATTAGTCTATGTGCCTATTTTTATACCAGTACCATCCTGTTTTGCTGATTATGGTTTTATCGTATAGTTTGAAATCAGGTAATGTGATGCATCCAGATTTGTTCTTTTTGCTTAGTCTTGCTTTGTCTATGTGGGTTCATTTTTTGTTCCATATGAATTTTTGGATTTTTTTTCTGGTTCTGTGAGGAATAATAGTGGTATTTTGATGGAAATTGCATTGAATTTGTAGGTTGCTTTTGGCAGTATAATTATTTTCACAATATTGAATCTACCCATTCATAAGTATGGAATGTATTTCCATTTGTTTGTGTTGTCTATGACTTCTTCCAGCAGTGTTTTGTAGTTTTCCTTGTAGATGTTTTTCACCTCCTTGGTTAGGTATATTCCTACATATTTTATTTTGTTGCAGCTATTGTAAAAGGGGTTAAATTTTTTATTTGATTCTCAGCTTGGTCACTATTGGTGTATACCAGAGCTACTGATTTGTGTACGTTAATTTTGTATCTTGAAACTTTGCTAAAATCATCTATCAGATCTAGAAGCTTTAGGGTTTTCTAGGTATACAATCATATCATCAGCAAACAGCAACAGTTTGACTTCCTCTTTATGGATTTGGATGCCCTCTATTTATTTCTCTTGTCTGGTTGCTCTGGCTAGGACTTCTGGTACTATGTTGAATAGAAGTGGTACCAGGAAATCTTAAGAGAATTTTTCGTCATGTTGCAAACGGGTTGATTGCTTGTGTGTTCAGTTCTGCTTTGTGTTATATGGCCATCATTTTCAAATGCCTAACCGCAAATAAAGCTTGGGAGGTATACAATTAAGTTATATTCCAGTTAGAGCTGCCAGATTTAGTAAATAAAAATAGAGGAGGAAGCCCCCCAAAATTTGAATTTCAGATACACACTTTTTTTAGTATGTCCCAAATAGTGAATAAATATTCAAATTTAATTGGAGTCCTAAATTTTAACTGGCAATTCCAACTTCAATACAAGGTCAAGTTAAAAAAACTACCCTTAAGTTTATCTGTCCTAATTTTTGTGTATATTTACAAAATAAATTTACTTTTTAAAATTTGAATTTCCATTCCATTTCAATCTATAAAAATTTGAATTAAAAAATGAATTTTCTTTAAAAAGTAAAACTGGTAAATGACAATATCTTTGATGATCATAATAAAAAGTTGAAGGTCTTAAAAAAAAGTAATGACTGCAGTAGGAATTTCCATGGGAAGATTTCCCGAGAGGTCGAACAAGACTTTTCTGCCAACATTAACGTTATTTTGACTTGATTTTAAGTTGTCTTTTTTTTTTTTTTTTTTTTGCAAGCTTATGAGATGATTTTATTTTTAATGAATCCAAATGGTAGCAGGGAGCTGCTGTTGTGTTTGTGTATTGTACAGCAATTCATATCTAAAAGTAAAGTAACATATGGTTTTGTTATTATTTAGTTTAGGAATTTATGCACCTAAAGGAGTTTTGAGAGCTCTGGGTCTCATTCGGTGGTTGTCTTTAATATCAATGCTTGTGACTAAAGTCACCTCTATTTCAATGCCATACTACAACGTTGATAGAACCTTGGCAATACAAACCCACATATTCACTCCCTACACCCCATTACATCTGTTTGCTGTTTCAAGCCACTAAGTTTGTGCTCACCCAGTCCCTGCTACCAGGAATGCCTTCCACCCAGCCCATGTGGGGAAGCTCAATTTGCCCTTCAGGACTCAAGAGTAGGGGTTGAAACTGCCATTGCTGACATAACCCGTTCCATCCTGCTTCCAACCTCCAAGTCGTCCTTGTTCATTCCTGTCATAGGTCAAACTAATTTTGGGAGGAACTTAGTCCATAGTTTAACTTTAAAACAAAGATAGTAACAGCCTTTTCCCCAAACAAACCCCATTCCTGCCTGGGGACTAGGCTGCCTTTGTAGGACTAACAAATTAGCAACAAGATTCAAAATTATGGTTTAGGAGTCAGGCAGCGAGGGGCTACAAGATGCTGACCCTCCCCGAATTGCTCCTGGGGATAACATCACTATTACAAAACCTAAGATCAGTGCTTGGGATATTTTTGCAGACCCTGCACTTGATGGATCAGCTAGCACCACCCAGATCAATAAACTGACTCATCTGATCTTGTGGTCCCCACTCAGGAACTGACTCAGTGTAGGAGGACAGCTTCGACTCCCTATAATTTTATCTCTGACCCAGCCAATCAGCACTCCGAATTCACTGGACCCTACCCACCAAATTATCCTTAAAAACCCTAATCCCCGAGTCTTTGGAGAGACTGATTTGAGTAATAATAAAACTCTGGTCTCCCGTACAGTCAGCTCTGCATGAATTATACTCTTTCTCTATTGCAATTCCCCTGTCTTGATAAATGGACTCTGTCTAGGCAGTGGACGAGGAGAACCCATTGGGCAGTTATGTTGTCTCATAATGAAGTCTTCTGTGGGCTACATGCTACCGTGTAGATGGGCATAGCCCCCCTTCTCCAATTTTATTGTCCTCCCTGATTTACTCACTGACATTTCCCAACTCACTTGCAAGCTGTTTAGCTGTTTTCATAGAGCCTCAAGTATGTACTAGACAGAGTTTGCCGAAAGAAGGAAGACATAGGCCCGTTCATAATTTGGTAAGCTTTATTCAAGCCCCTCAAATATAACATCAATTCAGTAAAACAATAATTAATCTGCCTGATTTTTGTCCCTGTCTCAACTCTTTGAAAAATAATAACTCCAGCTTAATTAACCAGAAGCTGCTGTCTATTATTTTATGAGGCATGTCTGGTTTAATTTTAAAACACATTAATGGAGAGTTTGTTTTTCCTTCAGTTCTCCTCCTTGGTGAATAGTCAGGTTTCTTTCATGGTGGGACTTTTGCATTTAAATCATACAATTTACTAAACAGAAGAAGGCATGCAAAATGAGACAAATGTTTGAAGATGCATGGGGTTTTGCTTATTTTTCCTGTTATATTATTGGTTAACAAAATATTTGGTTGCTTGTTTAGTGTATTTCTAATGAGGATATGATAAGGGTGTCAGGTGGGCAAGAGTAAACCTGGAAATCAACCAGGTAATCTCAAGGCCAGGATAAAAATAAAAGTCAGTGAAAAGTCCAGATCCTTCCATTTTAATAGCAAACATTGTTTTTTTGCAACAAATATTGATGAAATATTTCAATTTTCTTGCAACAAATACTGATCAAACATTTCAATTTTCATATGGTTTCTTGGTGTGAGAACTAATACTTACTACTTACTGCATGCCACTGGCTTGTCAGGCCACAAGAAGTATCTGAGGGTGAGATGTGTCTCCTAAAAAACCACATATTTTTTAGCAGAAGAGAAAAAATATATATTTATAATCACCTTAGAGAGTTAAACATCACAGAAAGCGTGCATGTGTGTAAACATGGAAAAGGAATGAATTCATTTTGCCTAGGAATTAAGGAAAGATGAGCGAGCTGCTTAAGGATTATTAGGGGTTCCATGGGACAGGGGGAGAGAGCAAGGACACTGTGGGCAAAGGGACTGGCCCCAGCACAGTTGGCAAGGGATGGGAGGAGTTATGGAGATGAGAATGGAAAGATGAGCAGGGAGTTGGTGACCAGATGGTAAAGGATCTTGTATGCATGGTGAGAAATGTGGACTTTATCTTATATTCATGATATTTTAAGAATAATAAGGGGGCTGGGCGCGGTGGCTCAAGCCTGTAATCCCAGCACTTTGGGAGGCCGAGGCGGGTGGATCACGAGGTCAGGAGATCGAGACCATCCTGGCTAACATGGTGAAACCCCGTCTCTACTTAAAAAACACAAAAAACTAGCCGGGCGCGGTGGCGGGCGCCTGTAGTCTCAGCTACTTGGGAGGCTGAGGCGGGAGAATGGCGTGAACCGGGAGGCGGAGCTTGCAGTGAGCGGAGATCACGCCACTGCACTCCAGCCTGGGAGACAGAGCGAGACTCCGTCTCAAAAAAAAAAAAAAAAAAAAAAGAATAATAAGGGAACATTAAAAATGTAAGTAGGGTAGTAATGTAGGCAAAGGACTGGAGGAGGAGATGAGCTGAAGCAGTAGACACCAGTGTGACCCTTGGAGACAGATGTGGAGCAAGCAGAGAAAATGTACGGCACTGGGCTTCTGAGGACAGCCAGCCTCTCAGGGACAGGACAGGGGGAGGGACTCATCTTTTCAAGAATGTTCGTTGGTTTCCTTCTTCTTTCCTCTCTGTCTTTCTGACCTTCTGCCTGCTTTCCTTATTTTTCAAAGTACCAACATTTGGCTCTGTTGATCATTTCTATTGTTTTCTTTTCCTTTTTCCTTTTTTTTTTTTTTTTTTTTTTTTTTGAGACGGAGTCTCGCTCTGTCGCCCAGGCTGGAGTGCAGTGGCCGGATCTCAGCTCACTGCAAGCTCCGCCTCCCGAGTTTACCCCATTCTCCTGCCTCAGCCTCCCGAGTAGCTGGGACTACAGGCGCCCGCCACCTCGCCCGGCTAATTTTTTGTATTTTTTGGTAGAGACGGGGTTTCACCGTGTCAGCCAGGATGGTCTCGATCTCCTGACCTCGTGATCCGCCCGTCTCGGCCTCTGTCACCCAGGCTGGAGTATAATGGCGTGATCTTGGCTCACCGCAATCTCTGTCTCCTGGGTTCAAGCAATTCTCCTGCCTCAGCCTCCTGAGTAGCTGGGATTACAGGTGTGAGCCACTGCACCCGGCTAATTTATTTTTTATTTTTTATTTATTTTTTAGTAAAATGGGGTTTTGCCATGTTGGCCAGGCTGATCTTGAACTCCCGACCTCAGGTGATCTGTCTGCCTCAGTCTCCCAAAAGTGCTGGGATTACAGGCATGAGCCACCGCACCAGGCCTGTTTTTTATTTTATTAGTTTATTCTTACTGTTATGATCTCCATTCTTCTTGTTTTTTGAAATAATTTTTCTTTTATTTAAAATGTAACTGAATTATTTTGATACTCTTTTCTCTAAATAACTCATTAAACATACTGCTAAATATCTACTTCTATCAATCATCTCACAAGTAGTTTTTCTTTTTTGCTTGACAGGTTCTTACTGTGTTGCTCAGTATGGAATGTAGTGATTTGATCACTGCAGCCTCAGTCTTCTGGCCTTGAGCCATCCTCCTGCCTCAGCCTGTTGAGTTGCTGGGACTACAGTCATGCACCACCATGCCAGACTAATTTTTTTTTTTTTAGTAGAGATGAGGTCTCACTATGTTGCCCAAGCTGGTCTTGAACTCTGGAGCTCAAGTGATCCTCCTGCCCTGGCCTCCCAAAGTGCTGGGATTACAGGCGTGAACCACCATGCCTCACTACCAGCACTTTCACCATTGTTTGTTTCTATTCTGTCTTTAACCCATGCAATTTTTTTAAATTTTAATTTCAGAATGTTAAGAATGTATGCTAGTGTCCAAACATTTTTAATGATCTTTTATTGTTGATTTCTAATTTAATTGCGTTGTGATCAGAGAACATTATCTATATGATAAAAGGGCTTTTTTAAAATCATTGTTGAGATTTCCACTTAGGACCTAGACTGTGGTTAACTTACAAAATAAAATAAACCACTCTATTTTACTTGTAAAGACTATATATTATTATCATATTTGGTACATGCCTCTGTATCTATGATACCATGTTTGGTAATTTTGGTGTTCAAATCTATAACCTTACTAACCTTTCATTTTTTTTTGTCTGCTTGATCTACTAGGTGAAAGTGAGTTCAAACTGACTATTCTGTGGATTTCTTAAATGGATCTGTTTCTGTCAGTTTTTCTTTATTCCCTGTTGTTTGCAGTATTCCCGTATCTTCCTTATGGTCAATTATTTTTATTATTATGTTGGTTTCTTCTTTATCCATATTAGCATTGTTTACTTAAATTATATTTTTAAAAATTAACATCACTATAGCTTTGTTTTGGTTAGAATGTGCCTGCTATGTCTTCTTCTGTTTCTTTATTTTCAATTTTTTTTGAGGTCTTATTCTACATCTATTTCTTGTCAGCAACATATATCTAGATAAAAAATACATATCCAATCCTCTGTCTTTATTAGAAGAGTTCAACAATTTATATTTGTTATGATTAATTACATGTTTGGACTTAACTGCTGTCATCTTATTTTGTTTGCTGTTAACTATTTTTTCCCATTGTCCTTTTCTATTATCTGATAGGTCAGGAATAAGCAGTTATTTTCTATAAAGGGCAGATGGCAAACATTTTGGGCTTTGTGTACCAAGGGGCAGAGGCAAAGATGCATTGTGATGCTTACACAACAACAGAGAAAACAAGTTTCCACAAAATTCGTATTGATGGTGTTCGAATGGTAATATATAATTATAACAGAACAAAGTTGAGGACAAAAGCTAATACTTCTAAACAAGTTTATTTTTCCTAGACAACTTCTGGGCACATTTCTTCAACTGCTGCAATCAAATACGACTTAATTAACTTCCCATGGGTAAATGGTATTCCCGGCTTGGCCAACAAAGGAGACACTTGGAAACTTACTGTGGTCATAGCCTTTTTTCATTTTCTTTCTTTCTTTCCCTTCCTTCCTTCCTTCCTTCCTTCCTTCCTTCCTTCCTTCCTTCCTTCCTTCCTTCCTTCCTTCCTTCCTNTTCCTTCCTTCCTTCCTTCCTTCCTTCCTTCCTTCCTTCCTTCCTTCCTTCCTTCCTCTCTCTCTCTCTCTCTTTCTTTCTTTCTTTCTTTCTTTTTCTTTTCTTTGTTTTTTTTTTAGAGATATTTTTGCCATATTGCCCAGGCTGGTCTCAAACTCCTGGACTCAGGCCATCTGTCTGCCTCGGCCTCCCAAAGTGCTGGGATTACGTGTGTGAGCTACTGCACCCAGTCCATTTTCTTCACTCTGTAAAGAAATTGTACTGTGGTGAGAGAGAGCCTGTTCTAACGACCTTGTTTCCTCACCATAGCTGCCATGAGAAGCAGTGTTGTGAGGGGTGCCTAATCTGGCCATGCTGGTGGATGGTGGGTTCTTGGAGCTGCAGCATGACATCATTGCCTAAGAAACACAAGGCTTAGCTTAGCCAGCTGACTCAGTAGTACTCTACCTTGCCTTAAAATTGCAACTTGTGAAGTCCACTTTTTTCTTCTTTTCTTGTTTTGACGTGATGAGTATGCACCAGTATGCCATATGCTATAGCCACGACTGCAGCATATAAAGCTATATGCTACATGTTATATGCTATAGCATAGCATCTCAAGAGCCACATGTGTTGACAGGCCATGACTTTTGGTGACCTGTCCAGTATGGTGACAAGTCCTATTCCATTCAAAACTTTCCGTGTATGGCCAGGAGAAAGCCATGAGTTCCATGATGGGACTGCCCAATTCTGCCCACATAGCACTAAAGCAACCATGGATTGCCTACAAATGAATGGGCGTGCCATGTTCCAGCAAAACTATATTTATGGGCACCGGGATTTTAATTTCATAGAATTTTCACATGTCATGATGAAATATTCTTCTTTTGAGTTTTTTGTTTTTTGTTTCTGTTTGTTTGTTTGTTTGTTTGTTTTTAGGTGGAGACTCACTCTGTCACCCAGGCTGGAGTGCAGTGGTGTGATACTGGCTCACTGCAACCTCTGCCTGCTAAGTTCAAACAATTGTCGTGCCTCAGCCTCCCAAGTAGCTGAGATTATAGGCGCACACCATCAAACCCAGCTAATCTTTTGTATTTTTAGTAGAGATGGGGTTTCCTCATGTTGACCAGGCTGATCTTGAACTCCCAACCTCAAGTTACCCACCCATCTCAGCTTCCCAAAGTGTTGGGATTACAGGCATGAGCCACAGCGCCTGGACTTTGAGTTTTTTCAACCATTAAGAAATGTAATAACGACTCTTAGCTCATAGGCCATACAAAAATAGGTGGTAGGCCAGATATGATAAATAATTTAGAATTTCCTGCTGCAATTTTTTTGTTCCATCTCTCCTGTTTGGAAGCTATAGATTGTAATCATTTAGTAGTCTCTCTTAATTTTTAAAATCATGCCTACTATTTTTATAATAAAGAACAGTCATACTTCTATTTTTAAAACTAAATTATACTTGTTTATAATAAATCCAAAGTTAATCATGTTTCTATCCTGTATTTGATCTTTCATAAGAGGACACAACAGATTAAGGTCTCTAGATCAGAGCTTTAGGACCAGGAACACAGCGTTTCTCAGTCATCTCCATTTATTACATAGAAAGGCCATGCAGACAGCAGCAGGGAAAACATGAACTTTGGGGTCAGACAAGTCTGGCTTTAAATGTTAAATGTTGGTCCTCCCTATCCTCCCTAACTCATTTTATGAGGCCAGCATCATCCTGATACCAAAGCCTGGCAGAGACACAATTAAAAAACAGAATTTTACATCAATATCCCAGATGAACATCGATGCAAAAATCATCCGTAAAATACTGGCAAACTGAATCCAGCGGCACATCAAAAAGCTTATCCACCACCATCAAGTCTGCTTCATCCCTGGGATGCAAGGCTGGTTCAACATATGCAAATCAATAATTGTAATCCATCACATAAACAGAACCAATGGCAAAAACCACATGATTATCTCAATAGATGCAGAAAAGACCTTTGACAAAATTCAACAGCCCTTTATACTAAAAACTCTCAATAAACTAGGTATTGATGGAATGCATTTCAAAATGATAAGAGCTATTTATGACAAACTCACAGCCAATATCATACTGAATGGGCAAAAACTGGAAGCATTCCCTTTGAAAACCGGCACAAGACAGGGATGCCCTCTCTCATCACTCCTATTCAACATAGTGTTGGAAGTTCTGGCCAGGGCAATCAGGCAGGAGAAAGAAATAAAGCGTGTTTGATCCGGAAAAGAGGAAGTCAAATTGTCCCTGTTTGCAGATGACATGATTGTATATTTAGAAAACCCCATCATCTCAGCCCTAAATCTCTTTAAGCTGATAAGCAACTTCAGCAAAGTCTCAGGATACAAAATCAATGGCAAAAATCACAAGCATTCCTATACACCAATAACAGACCAACAGAGAGCCAAATCATCAGTGAACTCCCATTCACAATTGCTTCAAACAGAATAAAATACCTAGGAATCCAACTTACAAGGGATGTGAAGGACCTCTTCAAGGAGAACTACAAACCACTGCTCAATGAAATAAAAGAGGACATAAACAAATGGAAGAATATTTCATGCTCGTGGATAGGAAGAATCAATATCATGAAAAATGGCCATACTGCCCAAGGTAATTTATAGATTCAATGCCAACCCCATCAAGCTACCAATGACTTTCTTCACAAAATTGGAAAAAACTTCTTTAAAGTTCATATGGAACCAAAAAAGAGCCTGCATTGCCAAGACAATCCTAAGCCAAAAGAACAAAGCTGGAGGCATCACGCTGCCTGACTTCAAACTATACTACAAGGCTAGAGTAACCAAAACAGCATGGTACTAGTACCAAAACAGATATATATACAAATGGAACAGAATGGAGGCCTCAGAAACAACAGCACACATCTACAACCATCTGATCTTTGACAAACCTGACAAAAATAAGAAATGGGAAAGGGATTCCCCATTTAATAAATGGTGCTGGGAAAATTGGCTAGCCAGATGTAGAAAGCTAAAACTGGATCCCTTCTTTCCACCTTATACAAAAATTAATTCAAGATGGATTAAAGACTTAAATGTTAGACCTAAAAACATAAAAACCCTAGAAGAAAACCTAGGCAATAACATTCAGGACATAGGCATGTGTAAGGACTTCATGTCTAAAACACCAAAAGCAATGACAACAAAAGCCAAAATAGACAAATGGGATCTAATTAAACTAAAGAGCTTCCGCACAGCAAAAGAAACTACCATCAGAGTGAACAGGCAACTTACAGAAAGGGAGAAAATTTTTGCAATTTACCCATCTGACAAAGGGCTAATATCCAGAATCTACCAAGAACTTAAACAAATTTACAAGAAAAAAATAACCCCATCAAAAAGTGGGCAAAGGATATGAACAGACACTTCTCAAAAGAAGACATTTATGCAGCCAACAGACACATGAAAAAAATGCTCATCATCACTGGTCCTCAGAGAAATGCAAATCAAAACCACAATGAGATACCATCTCACACCAGTTAGAATGGCAATCATTAACAAGTCAGGAAACAACAGATGTTGGAGAGGATGTGGAGAAATAGGAACCCTTTTACATTGTTGGTGGGAGTGTAAACTAGTTCAATCATCATGGAAGACAGTGTGGAGATTCCTCAAGGATCTAGAACTAGAAATACCATTTGACCCAGTCATCCCATTACTGGGCATATACCAAAGGATTATGAATCATGCTGCTATAAAGACACATGCACACGTATGTTTATTGCAGCACTCTTCACAATAGCAAAGACTTAGAACCAACCCAAATGTCCATCAATGATAGACTGGATTAAGAAAATGCGGCACATATACACCATGGAATACTATGTAGCCATAAAAAAGGATGAGTTCATGTCCTTTGCAGGGACATGGATGAAGCTGGAAACCATCATTCTGAGCTAACTATCACAAGGACAGAAAACCAAACACTGCATATTCTCACTCATAGGTGGGAATTGAACAATGAGAACACTTGGACACAGGGTAGGGAAAATCACACCCCGGGGCCTGTTGTGGGGTGGGGGTTGGGGGGAGGGGGGGACAGCATTAGGAGAAATACCTAATGTAAATGATGAGTTAATGGGTGCAGCAAACCAGCATGGCACATGTATACCTATGTAACAAACCTGCATGTTGTGCACATGTACCCTGACACTTAAAGTATATTTATAAAAAAAACTACATATATCTAGTGAATTTCTAAAAACATGTTTGTGAGAAAAAATTAAAAGTAGAATTGTTACATTAAAAAAAAAATGTTAGTCCTCCCTAGTCCTTCCCCTTTGGGCAATTCACCTTACCTTTCTGAGCCCTAGTTTTTTTCATTTGTAAAGCTAAGCTAGTAATACTTAAATGGACTATGAGTTTTTATTAGAAATCATATCTATAAATCTCTGCTCTTAGTAGTCACTCACTGAAATGTCCTCATCACCCTAACTTTACTCAAGCCAGTGTGCTGCGTCTTAGAAACATTTAGCTGTAGCTGTAGGTGTCTGCATTCCTGAATACAACAATCCAGCTCTAAACTTTTGCTCTGTCTCGGAGATTTCACTCAGTCTGTTGTGCAAGAACATTTATAAAGCACACAACACATCACCCCTAAATGGGACATCTCCATTTCTCAAAGGCCACAACACGGTGTCTGGTTTTGTGAAAGACTGCTCTGGTGGATGGTAAACTGGACATCTCAGCAAAGACTCATCATTCTACACTCAGCTGTGCTAAAAGTCTGTTTCACTGTGTGCCCCCCATTAGGCCATCAAGGGAGCTTTGATGGGCTGTGTGAATGAACCTGTGTGAAATCTGAGCTCAAGAGTGGGTCCCTCCTGACAGGTCAGAATGTGCGAGCATCCATCTTACCAGTTACTTGAAAATGTATGGTTTTTTCCTGTTATAAATCTCATTTTCATTTTGTTCCTGCAGTGAATGCGGAGATGTGGTTATGCGTACTACAGCCTTACACATTCTCAACCTGAAAATGAAGAAAATATTCTCACCAATGATAACAAAAATAAACTTGCTAATAAAAGAGTATTATTGTTATAGATTCTTAAATTTTTATGTCTCAAATTTTCTTTCACCTATTATATATACTAAGCAGGGCATTGTAGAGAAATTAAAGCAATAGTGAATGGCAAAAAAAAAAAAAAAAAAGACTAGAAGCAAAGTATTTCTTCAGAACTGCATAGCAAATGATTATTTAAGTTTTCCCTCTTCCTCCCCTTGCAACTTCTTTCTTAGATGTTGCATTATTTAAACAGTATACCAAACTGCCTTTAATTTCCTCCAATTGAAATATGCAATATAGTCTATTCTTTTTAGCAAAAAGGAAAAAAAAATTTTTAAATCAAAGTAGTCAATTACAAATAGAGCAAGAAGGCAGTCTATACCATTCAGGATTACAAAAAGAACAGAGAATGAAGCTCCACACTTTTCAAGAATGCTGAAACAGAAACCTTCCATTAAAGTATTAATTCTACTCACTCCAGAAGTCCATCTTCTTCCCATAACCTGACCTGCCCTTCGGCTTCTCAGAGTAAAGTGGTCTCAGCCTAGCAAAGGGAGGTTCAGTCAAAGCGGGTGGAATTGTTTAGGTCAGGTGTCGAAGGGAACGAGTGCCTTAGGCAGATCGGAACCACCCGTGCATGCAGGTCTGGAGGCCTCAGTGCAGGTGATGGATTGCCAGACCGGATTAGGGGCCTGGGGACAGGCAACTCCTCAACACCTCTAGAAGGCAGTAAAAATGATCCCTTGCAAGCATCTTCAATGCCTCTCTCATCTTTCAGTCTGGTTGTGCTCTGGCCCTGTGAAAGGAGCACACAAGCTTGACTCCATTCCTGACCTCAAATTCTTCCTGCCTCCTTGGGAGCTAAGGCCTGTTCTGGGTGAGGAGGTTTAGATCCAGGCAGTGCAGCGGGAAAGGGGAAGGGTGATCTGGAAAATATTTGGATATCATTGGCAAATAACAAACCATCCCTCAGATAAAAATACACATATCTCTTTGGGAGGCCGAGGCGGGTGGATCATGAGGTCAGGAGGTCGAGACCATCCTGGCTAACACGGTGAAATCCCGTCTCTACTAAAAATACGAAAAATTAGCCAGGTACAGTGGCAGGCGCCTGTAGTCCCAGCTACCCAGGAGGCTGAGGAAGGAGAATGGCACGAACTCGGGAGGTGGAGCTTGCAGTGAACCAAGATCACGCCACTGCACTCCAAGCTGTGCGACAGAGCGAGACGCCGTCTCAAAAAAATAAAAAAACCAAAAAAAATATATATATATATACATATCTTACATGTCTGACCACTGATCAACACGTGAAAGCAGGGGTGTCAGCCTAGATTCTCAAGGACATAATTTACATTATTATGATTGCTTTCACGTTCGAAGTGAAACTTATATGGACTAACCAAACCCTATTGGCCTCACTGTCAATATTGTCTCTGAATATTCCTATCCCCCAGCTCTGCGCCCACTCCGAATTCCCCTAGCATGGCACACAGCCTTCCAGCATGGGTATTCAACAGCAATGGCCTCCTGGGCTTGGCCCACTCAGTGTTGTATCTATAGGGTCCAGCAGCAGGCCTGGCCCTGGGTAAGGAAGAATCAGACCCATCACAGGAGGCTGGGGGCTGGGTGGTGGGCAGAAGTGTTTATGAAAAGCTGAGGGTACAGGTGTACTCACTCACACATGTACTCATTCATTCATTCATTCCGTCAGTCAGTCAGTCAGTTAGTCAGTCCATCGTTCAACTGCTACCACCTGTCCACCGTCTCCCTGGCTCTAGGGATGTTACTCTAGAAGAAGGCAGGCCGGTCTCTTCCCACAGAAACCATAGGAGAAGAGGCAGGAAGGTACTCGGTCTTCTGCGGGTGTGATGCAATCCATCCAGGGCCCCCAGGAACACACCAAAGGGCACAGAACTTGGACCTGGATTGTCAGAAGGAGTCTGGAAAAGTGAGGTCTCTCTAGGACCTAAGGGATGAAGTGGGAAGCAGAAAAGTCAGGAATAGAGGGTAGGAAGGTTCCTACTGATGTATTTCAATATTATCTGTAGCCTCTGAGAAACAAGACACTTAACTGGTCTGAGCCTCAGTTTCCCCATAAGTAAAATGGGGATAATAATAGGGAAATCACTGGGTTGTTGTGAAGGCTTAATGAAAAATGCACAGGAAGCATCTAACACAGTCCCTGACACCTTCCTTGACCTTCAATCTGTCTGGTGGATGAATGGGTGACTCTTAGGGGTAGAGAAAGACTCAATGATTTATAAGTTTAATTTGTTCTAGATTACAGCAGGGACGCAACTCCAATTTTCTTTTCTTTCTTTTCTTGGTGAAGGTCCAATTTAATATACTATTTATTGCCCTCCATGAAATGGGTTAAACTAAAGATATTTTCCATTCTTTGTGTTCAGCCACTGATGAAATCTGACCAAAGAAAGCAGTTTATTCCAAGTACCCAGCAGTTAGCCCTGAATAACATTGGTTAGCAAATTCAAATTAGATTAAAAGAAAAAGAGCTCTAAAAACTTTACCCTATAGATGGGAGATGCACCAAAGGACTGCACACTCAGAAGCCCTGGGGAACGGCCAACTCTGGCCACATTAATTGCCTCCCCTGTCACTGCCAAATGACAGATCTTCTAATATGAGGATAGGTTTTAAGGTTCCTAAATGACACTGTGGAAAAGTGAACAGATGGGACCTACACCAGCCCGGGGCAGTGCTTAACTCCCTGCCTAAAATCACAGTGAAGTTATGAAACTGAGAAATCAAACACTTCCTGAGTTAGCAGGGTGTGGAACACACTGGGGTCTGCGTACAAGACATAATATGATACTTGTGTTTACAAGTGAGATGGTTGATGACTTGATCATCTATAAGTAATCCTTATAGAGCCACAAAGCCATGTCCAGTCTGTAATTCTTCACTCATCTTTGTTCCGACCACTGGATGGAGGCTCTGTGAGGGTAGCAACAGGCTCAGCTTATTCACTGCATGACTTAATACCACATAGTTAACACTCAAAAGAGATAGATTGAACAAGTCACATTTTATTAGGATACAAGTGACTCAACCTCTATTGCATTCTATGGTGGTTTCACATGTTACTCTCTTACCTGGAGTCAAATCCTGAACTCAATGGGTTATTTGAAAATACTATGCCTTTAGGTATGGAGGGTGGTTGGTGTCATTTGTGAAAATCCTCCCCAAGATGGGGCTCCGTGGGTGGGGTGTGTGTGTGGTGGCGGGGGTGGGTGTGTGTGTCCATCAGTAGATGCATTTCTGAATATGAGGCATGTAAAGGTTGCAGGTACATCTGGAGTCCCTTTTAGCTCTCATCAGTTTAGCTTCTGGAGATCATTTAGCCCCTTAACTTGGCTTTTCTATCTGCAAAATGGGGATGAACTTCAGCGTTCTGTTTCACTGAAGAGTTCTAATAATCACTATAATGGTATTTCTTTGAATGAAAAACGTCACTTGACCAGCGGATACATTTTAGGAGACTAAAGATTAAAGGTTGATTAATATCCCAAGGCAGCATTGCTAAAATGCAAAACTTTTTCATCAGAAATAAACATACTCTGTGTTTAATCAATATGTGAAATGGGCACCCCATCTTGAAATCCAATGTTCACTTTTAAAACACTATGGCACTTTAAAAAACATTTCTAACAAATGAATCTTCTTCATGAATGGTTCTTTTTTGTATGGGGATAATTTACCCAGTGACCAAATGTTTCTAGGGCAGATTACAGTTTCCTGTATTATTATTCTCTCTGATTTTCAGTCACTAGGAAATTCCACTGCTGCTTGGCAATGCAAAGAATTCCTAATCACCTGATATTTTGGCATGTTTTAATTGTCTTTCACTTCTGAATTTTGAAGCTTGCTCCTATATTTGAAACTATTCAGTGCCACCAAGTTGTTCATACTAAAAATTGGATATTCCAATAGCATACTGCCATGTGTCTATGCCATGATGCTGAGATATTCCTTTTGTTGAAGTCTCACAATTACTTTTGGAATTGGCTGCAGGATTCATGATTCCAAAGGCAAAAAAAGAAAAAAGAAAAAAAAAGGGACAGGGCAGGGGAGCAGATGGGGTCTGAGTGCCACAGTGGACTCAGAGCCCCGGGGTCAGAGCACCCTCCTAGCCTCCTGGCAGCAGTGCCCTGGCCGGACCAACAGGACCCGGTCCTTCTGCTGCCTGCGTGCAGTGAGCTCTAGGGACTGTGGTCAAGTTCACCAAGCCCTGGCCAGAAGAAAGTATTTAACCATAAAGTGACCACAAGCTGCATTGCTCTGTTTTCTTGTTTTGATTTCAACAGTTTCTTTGCTATGAGAAAATGCTTCTTTGGGATAATGAGTCTGAAGCTGACTGTGCCATGCCTGTGCCTATGAAATGCATTTTGGCCTGGCTTCCCATCTCCTAAACACATCCAGGCATGTGGGCTGTTTTGGAGGGGAGAATGGGTTCTTTTTGGCATCTAACCCCACCCATGTCCAAATACCTTGCACTGCTGGAAGTATTTTTAACCAAGCTTTTCTCATGAAGATTTCATCTATTTGCTTATATTATTACCTACTAATGGTATAAAGCTTTGAATAAATGAGCAACTTTCAAACGGTAAAAAATGATCTTTGGGCAAACAAACCAAAAGTTGAAAAATCTTAAATATTTTTTCCCCAATTTTAGCATAAAAACCATTGTTAGAAAAAAAAGCAGCTTCCCAACGTCTAGGAGTCATGCAGCCATGACGTTCCATGTTTACATCCATACGTGTCAGCCAGTTTTCTTGAAGCTCCACTGATTGTCCAGCTGTCCACTGTATTTTCTGATTGTTGTCAAATTTAATTAGAAAATGTTCTTTCCAATTTTTCTGCAAGTTCAGTCTCTGAAATGGGGATGTTGGTGACAGCAGTGGAATTCTTATACAAAATAGCATACACATGCAAGCTACGTATATTGATCTTTATTTTTAGCATTTTATTCTATTAAAATAAGTTCAAGATATAATTTTTAAAATGTATAAGCTAAGGAATTTCTTTTCCTTTCCTGGCCTTCTTTAACTGTATTACATATGGAGAGTGTCCCCCCAAGAGAGATTGTGGGTTGGTTGTGAGTTTGGTTAGCCAACATCATCAGCTTCGACACAACTGGCGCTCTGCTCACCTGCCTGTGGGGGGCAGCAGCATAGATGCCACACGGAGTTAAGAGCCACTGCTGATGAAACACATGACCAGGCACCAGGTTTATCCCAACTCCTGGCTCCTTCTCTCCATGTTCCCCTGCCTCCCTCCTTCTCCCTCCCTCTATGTCTTACACACACACACACACACACACACACACGCACACACCCCTCACTCTTCAGCAGGGCCATGATGAGTCAGCTCTAGGGACAGACAGGTGCGCTGCTCTCATTTCCAGCACTGGTGGCAGCAGCAGTGAGGGGAGCTGCGGGCAGCTTAGGAACACCTGTGTCTTAGGAATACCTGTGTCTTAGGAATACGTGTGTCTTAGGAACACCTGTGTGACTGGGGCTTAGGGTTGCTAAACCAGCTGTCCTACTCCAAACTAACAGTATCCTCTCTCCACTCTCTTCCTGGGAAGGTCCCCTCCCAACCTCCCCCAAAATACAGGGAAGATGGGTGCCCCCCATCAACAACAAGATGGGTACCCCCCCCACCAACGTGCCCATCTCCAGGGAGTCCCAGATGCCACAACGACTCAGGGCATCTGACTGGGGCACTTAGGACTTCTGAGGAGTACAGAGGCCAAAATTCCTCTTCCCAGTGACTGGGGGCTCCTTGTGCTTCACAAAGATACCATGTCTAAGAACGAACCGGGTGGGGCAGGGTTCAATTTACACAAGCTGCTGTTCAGGAGCTCTGAACACAGGCGCAGCTTTGGCCCATACTGTGGGTTTGGAGGGGAAAGAGACCAAAACAGGTGTGCCCTTTCATGAGCCTGTGTGAGTGTGGATGGGGTGGCACAAACCTGGACCCTCGGGGAACTCCTGGGTGCTGGGCATCACTCCTGTGGTCAGTGATGACGGGGCCCTGGGGAGTTGCCTTGTCCTACAGGGGAGTCATCAAGGACCTGAGCTGAGTGACAGGGGAGGGAGCTGGTATCCCAAGGGCGTTTTCTGCCCAGGCAGCCCTTCTCCCTCCCACCACCGGCAGTTTCAGCCCTTAGCAAGACCTTCCTTACACAGGACCCAATCCCAAAAGTCTCAGATCCCCTCACTGCAGGCTCCTGGCCCACCTGGACCCCACCACTGTGGCTGCTCCTGAGCTCTGTCCTCCAGCCCCGGCAGCAGCCTCCCTGAAGCAGGAGGGAAGGCCCTGAGCCAGGTGACCCAAGCTGGGTGGAGGTGGAAAGGGCCCCCACCCCCGGGCCGCTCTGGCAGCCCACCTTCCTCCCACCCGCTCTGAGGCTCTTTGGAGTCAGCCAGCCTGCTTGGGAAACGCTGGAGCTGAGCGCCAACCGCGCCGCCCCTTCAAGGCAAATCCCTGGAGAGCACAGGTTCTGGAGGCCCAGGAGGGATCGACTTAGAGGCAGAGCAGGGAAGCTCTGAAGGTTGCCTGGCTGAGGGGTGCACAGCAGACGGCCACCCACCCCGAGGCCCAAGAGCTGCTCAGCCCAGCTCCCTGCTGGCCAAGCCGCCCCCGGCTCTGCGCGTCCTCCCAGGGCACCCAGGCCTTCGGCGCCAACACGTGGGGCTGTCACCAGGGGAAACCGGAGGCCTGAGCTCAGCACCTTTGGACAGCGCACCCGGCTAGCCTCCAGCGTCCCTTCAAACTTCGGTCCCTTCCCGGCTGTAGAGGAGGTGACTGACGCGGAAGCCAGTGGCCGCGGTCTGGTGGCCAGGGGCGAAGCCAGGCGAGGGGCTAAGGGTCTGAGAAGCGTGGACGGCGACCGTCGGCGGCGGCCTTCCGAAAGAAAAGTCGCCCGCCAGGCCCCCGGGGAAGGTGCCAAGGCCGCCCGCCAGTGCGTTCATAGCGGAGGCGAAACCGGAGAAGCAGGTGGCGGCCTCGGGTGCGGATGGAGAGGGCGAAGCCTGCAGGTCCCGGCAAGCCGCGCCCGGGGGCTCCAGCGCGGGCGCCTCGGCCCCTCCCTCGCTCCTGGCCCCCGAGGGCGAGACCGCGCTGGCTTCAGCTCTCCTCTTCCTCTTCCTTCGGAAGTTCCCGTTGTCAAACATCTTCTCGCAGTTGGGGTCCAGGGTCCAGTAATTGCCTTTACCTGCATTAGAAGAAACAGCCCAGTTCAGAAAGTTCGAGCTTTGACGGACCCGTGTGAGCGAGCGAGGAGGTCAGCTTCAGAAAGATCCCCCGCTGGCCCTTGCAGTGGGTCTGAGCCCTCGCCCCCATCCCACCCTTGACGGACACTGTGTATCCAATGGGCCTCCACAGCCGGACTGGGAAGAAAGTGGCAATCCAGAAAGGAGGAGGAAGGGAGCCTTGGGAAAGGCCCGAGACCCGCTAAGGTGAAGGAAAGCCTGCGGGATGCGAACCGTGGGATTCCAGCCGCTCTGCCAAGGACATCGCAGACCACACCGGGCCCCCAGGGAGGCTCCAGAGCTTTCCAAATGGGCATCCTATTTGTTTTGCCTATCCTTGGGGTAGGCGCTGTCTTCCCCACTTTACCGGGTAGGGCACTGAGGCCCAGGTAGGTTGAGTCACTCCCAAGGTCACCCAGCGTGCTGGCTCTCCCGCTTCTTCCTCCGAAGGAGCGCACAGAGATTGAGAGCCCCGGGACCGCCGCACTGTAAACGCGGGCCTGTGGGCACTGCCGCTGTCTGAGAACTTGTTCATGGCTAAGCACATCTCCCCCTTCTCTCTCTCCCCCGGGTATCCCCAACGCGCAGGGAGGAATTAGGTTGTCCGAGGTCGCTGCCACCCGCCGAGTGCGCGCAGCGCGGCGGAAAGACCGGGAGTGCTAGACGGAGCGAGCCGGCGCGCCGCTGTTACCTGGGTCGTCCTCGTCGCGGGGCACCTTCTTGAAGCAGTCGTTGAGCGACAGGTTGTGGCGGATGGAGTTCTGCCAGCCCGCCTTGCTGCGCTTGTAGAAAGGGAAGTTGCCAGCCACGTACTGGTAGATCTGGCTGAGAGTCAGCCTCCGCAGGGGCGCGCTCTGGATGGCCATGGCGATGAGCGCCGAGTAGGAATAGGGCGGCCGCACCAGCCTCAGCAGCTCCTGCTGGCCGGAGAGGCTCAGCCAGGAGAGGTCGGCGCCCGCCAGGCCACCCGGGGCGCCAAGGAGCGGGCCGGGAGCCCCGTAGCCGGGGGCCGCGTAGGGCGGCACGGGCCCGGGACCTGAAGCGTAGGACTTGGATCTGAGCGCTGGCGCATTCACCCACAGGCGCGGGCCCCCGCCCACTGCGCCCAGATCACTATGCTCATAGGCCGGGGGGTGCGCGGTGGCCCGGGCCTGGCCGGGCGGGGCCGAGGAGGGGCCCGGGTCTTTGCAGTAGGTGGCCATGTCCAGCCGCGCCCGGGTCTGGGCCAGCGGTGCCGCACCGAGGCTCATGGGCGACCCATCCAGCTTGGCCACCAGCAGCCCCGGGGTGCGACCAGCCCGGCCCAGCCCTCCGTCCTTTAAACACCGTCGGGGCCAGAGCCCAAGGAGAGTGACGGTGGCGAGCCCCTCCCCTGGCAGCCCTGGAGGAGCGAAATTCTTGTCCTCGCCCCGGTGTCAGTTTTCTGCCCCGCCCAGGCCTGACACGTCCCCGACCGTACGCCCCTCTGATTCCCTCTTCCTCCTTTGTGCGATCCGTCCCGAGTCCACAGTCGCTCGCAGTCTTGGTTGCAGGGACCCTAAGTCCGTAGCCTCGTCTGATTTCATGGGCCCTGCAGCCCCGACTTTCCTAGACGGTACCACCACTCCTCAAGGCCCCCAGGGCTCTGGCTTGGGAGTCACATCCAATGCGCGGCCCCTTTTCTCGCCTGGGGACATCTTCCCCCAAAGAAACTCGCCTCGCCGGGGCCCCTGGGTTACGCGGGACTCGGGGCTAGGGTAGAGGGCAACTGCACTGCTCAAGAGATCGCAATGAAGTCCGTAGATCTCCAGGCTAGAGCCGCAGAGGGAGGTGGCACGGTGGAGAACGAGGGGCTGGGCGTGGACAGTAGCCCTGGGGTCGTCCGGAGTCCTCGCGCCCTCAACGCGCGAAGGCAGTGGACCGACATCTGCGCCGAAGTCGCGCGTACCCCAGGGAGGGTCGGGACCCTGGAAATTTCGGACGCCGCAGCCGTCCAGGGCAGTCATCGCTTTTCCCAAGCCTGGGAGTCCGGGGCCCCGCAGGGTTTCTCCGCGCTGTGGTCTCTGGAGCGCAGTGCGGAGGGAGTCAAGCTCTCTGCCGGCTGTCGGGGGACAAGCCGAAAACAGGGACGTCTCCGCAATGCGTCCGACGCCAGCCGTCCTGTCCTGCTGCCTCCGGGGGATGCTGCTGCCCGGGTTCTCCCGTCCCCCCACGCTGCCCGGCTCTCGGCCTCCCCTGCTCCCCGCGCTGTAGGGTGGCGGAGGATGGACCCAGGTTGACGCGCCGCGCTGGGCTGGGTACCTGGGAAGAGCGCCCGCCTCCCGGACTCGGAGTCGGGCACCTGTGAGAAAGAGGAGAAAATTGAGGCCTGGTGCTCAAGGCTCAGAGATGAGGAGACCTCCCCATCCCTCCAAATTCCTGCCCGCGGTGTTGGGGCTGACCTCCTGGAAGCTGGCCTCTCCCTGGGTATTCCCCAGCGTTACGCGGGGCTGTGGATCTAATTTCAATTCATTTGAAAAACAAAAGGACCAACCCTTCCTGACTTTTGGCGGTGGAGGAGGCTTTTAGGTTGGGGCCAGCGGTTTGATCGATCCAGGAAAGAGTTTGGGTTTGGGGGTTAAAGGGCCCAGGTTGAGTCAGCGACTTACTGGTGGTGCAGCCCCTAGGCCTCCCAGATCGTAGTTCCAAATTTTATGTAAAACAACTAATTTATGGAGCCATTTAACAAATGGCGGAAAGAAGTGAGAGACCCTCTGTTGGGACGTTGGCCTCTCCCCTTAGAAGTGAAGCCACTTCGGAAGTGGTGGGTGAACTGAAGGCAGTTCCCAAGCAGTGAAGAGAAAAGAAATACCCCGAAATGGTTCTTTGAGGTCGGCTCTTCGGCTGGACTCTGCCCCCTTTTTCCTTCCCCCTTTCCTAAAGATTTCTAATTTTTCGCAAAGGAATGCTAGTAGTGGGAGTCCCAGGTGCCTTTTACGAAGCCGCCCTCCCCCTCATCCTCATCACACAACCTTGGTGGAATAACACAATGATTTGATAGGAAGAACTAATGTTATCTGCAGTTAACTGCACTACTGTGAGAATAAAGTCAGAGATGTTTAATTTTTTTTTTTTTTTTTTTTTTTTTTTGAGACGGAGTCTCGCTCTGTCGCCCAGGCTGGAGTGCAGTGGCGCGATCTCGGCTCACTGCAAGCTCCGCCTCCCGGGTTTACGCCATTCTTCTGCCTCAGCCTCCCAAGTAGCTGGGACTACAGGCGCCCGCCACCTCGCCCGGCTAGTTTTTTGTGTTTTTTTAGTAGAGACGGGGTTTCACCGGGTTAGCCAGGATGGTCTCGATCTCCTGACCTCGTGATCCACCCGTCTCGGCCTCCCAAAGTGCTGGGATTACAGGCTTGAGCCACCGCGCCCGGCCCAGAGATGTTGAATTTTAAAGAATAGCTTAGGTCATCTTTTGCAATGTAAAGGAATTTTAAAAAAGGACGTCAGTTCCTTCCAAATTCTCTTGAATTTTAATAGCCTTTCTTTCTGTAAATACTATAACTCTGTAACACTCGTGAGTTCCAGGACCTCTAAGAAAATCAAATGAAACTTCCTGTAATTTCCCTCAATTATACTTTACAGAAATCATTAAAATTTGTGCCATGGATATATATGTCCATATCTTTTTCACCCTTCTTTGCTCTCTCAGCCTAATTTCCATCTTCCATCTCCACTGTAATAGTTTCCTTATCTTTCAACAGACTGGACTCATAAAATGAATTTCAGTAGAGGGACTGCAGTCATTTTGGAGGAAAATGTGTTAACCCTTAAATGGTCTTGCATGGAACTTTGATGAGAATTTTCCAGGAGAAAAAAAAAATCTCGGGAAAGAAATAACAAGGAAAAAGACTGTGCCCTGCCTGAGAGTCCTGCTGGGGTTCTCTAAACAGAACAGCCCTCCATACCTGCCTCAAGCCTCTAATCCATTTCTTTCTCCTTTATTTTCAAAAGTGATCCCTGATGCCTACATGGAGGATAAGTCTCCCCAGCATTCCACCTTTCAAACTGCCAAGCCCACCTGCAGCTGCACCTACACCTGTTGCTGGGGGCACCTCTTCTCCTTCTCCATCATCAGGCCAGTCTCTCCTGGGCAGGACTGGGACTCAGGTGCACACCTGGGATGCAGCACTTAGGGGGCACTTGCTGGCAGGGCCTGGAAGAGACATTGTGCCCTTAGTTCTGTTCTCACACTTTTCTCAGGGGCCTCACTCTGTGATCTGCTCCTCTCTCTTCTCCTTCCCATCAGCATTTGCAGATCTCAGTTCTCTCCATGGCAACAAATCCCTTCAGCCCACATCCCTTTTGAGGTGTCTCCAGGTCTTCAGAAGCCTGGTCTCCGGTGGCTGCTGCCCCAACCTCCTCTCTCAAGAGTGCACTCTTCACTCAGTGCAGACAGCTGTCCGCTCCCATGACTCAACTGAAACTGTTCAGGCACAGCCTCCGGTGGCCTCGGTCATCCTAAATCCAATGATGGTTTTTTACTCCTCATTTTGCTTGACTCGCAGCAGCCCTTGACACCTGCCAGAATCTACATCTCTTTCTCTGCCTGCTTTTCAGCACTGTGCATCTGGTTGGCCTCCCCTTCTCTGGCTTCTTCTCAGGCTCCGGGCTGGCTTCCGTTGCTCTGAGGCTGGGGTTCTGCAGGGCTCTGTTCTGGGCCCTCTTCTTCACTCCTGTGGCTTGAATGTCTGGCCTCTGACTCAGGGTTTGTCAGCCTCAGCACTATTGACATTTGGCAGCAAAACCTTTGCTGTCCTGTGTGTTGTGGGATTTTTTACTCCTGCTTTCTACCTGCTCAATGTGGATAACGCCTCCACTATTATGGCAACCAAAAATGTCTTCAGACATGGCCAAGTGTCCTCTGTGGAGCCAAATCACTCCATTGGAGAACCCCTGCGTTAACCAGTGATCCCCCATTTTTATCATCCATTTGGTTGTCTTCCTTTCAAACTCAACATGAAGAGGAATAATTCATTATCTTCCACTCCAAAACCTGTTTATCCATAGTATCTTTTTGGATGGCAACTTCACTTACTCAGTTGTTTGAGGCAAAACCTGGGAGTCCACCTTGACTCTCCCTCCCCTCCCTCACAACTAGTCAGCCAGCAAGAAGTCTTTATGCTGTGTCTAAATCATTTCTCACTCATCCAAAGCCCATTCCCCTGTCTTTCAGGATGATTGCCACAGCTTTTAGTAGATCCCCCTTGCTGTCTGTCTTGTCCCTCCCAATATGTTATCCACACTATGGCCAGACTGACCTTTCTAAAACCATGGAGGGAAGGATTCCAAAGATGACTCCCAAGATTCCCAGATTACTCACCAAACACTAACCTAGGTACTGCTGTGAGGGGATTTTGCAGACGTAAAGTCCCAAGTCAGTTGACCTTAAGATATAGAAGTTATTCCAGTGGGCCTGACCCAGCCAGGTGAACCCTTTAAAAGCAGAGTTTACTTTGGCTGCCAGTAGCAGCAGAAGTCGGAGAATTCTTTTTTTTTTTTTTTTTTTTGAGACAGAGTCTTGCTCCATTGCCCAGGCTGGAGTGCAGTGACACAATCTCAGCTCACTGCAACCTCTGCCTCCCGGGTTCATATGATTCTCCTGCCTCGGCCTCCCAAATATCTGGGATTACAGGCGTTTGCCACCATGCCTGGCTAACTTTTGTATTTTTAAGTAGAAACGGGGTTTCACCATGTTGACCAGTCTGGTCTTGAACTCCTGACCACAGGTGATCATCCCACCTTGGTCTCCCAAAGTGCTGGGATTACAGGCGTGAGTCACCGCACCTGGCCAGAAGTCAGAGAAGGATCTGATGCACTGTTGCTGGCTTAAATATGGAGGCCACAGGAGGAATGTGGGCAGCCTCCAGGAGCTGAGAGCGGTCCCAGCTAACAGCCAGAGAGGAAACAGGGACTTCAGTCCCACAGCCAAAAGGAAATGAATTCTGTCAATCACAAGAATAACCTTGGAAGGAGACCCCAAGCCCCAGATGAGAGCACAGTGGCTGACACTTTGACTTCAGTCTGAGCAGAGAACCCAGACATATCCTGCTGGACTTCTGACCTACAGAACTGTGAACTAATAAGTGAGTATTGCTTTAAGCCACTAAATATGTAGTAATTTGTCACAAAGCAATCAAAAACTAAAAAACAAATAAGGTCATGTACCCTCCAGGCCAGACGCTCCCCTTGTCTCAGAAGATTCCCACTTCTCAGTGTGACTGAGCCTCCCCAGGACACGGCTCTGCCCCTATAGCCTGAGTTCTCATCATCCCCTGTGTGGGATCCCAAGCAAGGTGTGTTTGCTGGCATTTACAGCTGATGTGCAGGAATTAACTTGGCTGGAGGAGTCTACTTAGTATTTTCAAACTTTCAAAATGTAGAGAGAGCTCAAGAGGCTTTTGTCTTAGAATGGATCATTTGCAACATCCGCAGATACTCTCCTTGACTTTTGCAGTTTTTTTCTTTCAAATTGTGTTGCAGGTTTTGGAATTTTATGTAGACTTCTGGTTTCTCACATTAGAAAGGATCGGGTCAGGGGCTACTGTGGCCAAGAGCTTAGTCTGGAGATACAACCAGATCTTGGTTTGAAGTTGGGCTCTAGCAATGAGATCCTAGGTCAACCATTCCATCCCACAGCCTCATTTTATCCCCTGCCTGTGAAGTGCTTTGACATAGTAAGTTTCTCAGTTAGCACAGGCATACCCTGTTTTATTATGCTTCACAGATACTGTGTTTTTTACAAATTAAATAATTGCAGCAACCCTAACTCAGAAAAGTCTATCAGCACCATTTTCCCAACAGCGTGTCCTCACTTCATGCCTCTGTGTCACATTTTGGCAATTTTTGAAATATGTCAAACTTTTTCATTATTATTAATCTGTTATAGTAATCTGTGTTCAGTGGTCTTTGATGTTACTATTGTAATTGTTTTGGGGAGCCATGAACCGTGCCCATATAGGATGATGAACTTAATAAATGTTGTGTGTGTTCTGACTGCTCCACTAACCAGCCATTCCCATCTCTGTCCCTCTCCTTGCGCCTCCATATTCCCTGAGACAAAATAATATTGAAATTAAGCCAATTAATAACCCTACAATGACTTCTAAGTTCAAGTGAAAGGAAGAGTTGCAAATCTCTTACTTTAAATCAAAAGCTAGAAATGATTAAGTTTAGTGAGGAAGGCATGTTGAAAGTTGAGACAGGCCAAAACGTAGGCCTGTTGTGCAAAATAGTTAACCAAATTGTGAATGCAAAGGAAAAATTCTTGAAGAAAATGAAAAGTGCTACTTCAGTGAACACATGAATAAGGATAGGACACTATCTCATTCCTTTTTATGACTGCATAGGATATTGTGAGGATGAAATGAGATAATGCATGCAAAACACTTAAGCACATGTATTAAGTACTTTATGTATAGTATTTATTGGTATTCTCTCTCTGTCTCTCTCTCTCTCTGCCTTTCTCTGTCAATCATTCATTGACCTAGAGAATGAATCTTATGTTTAAAGTTTGGCTCTCTATAAGTTAAATACACTCTTCTATTCAAATATGTTATCTATATTCTTGATACCAAACTGAGAAAAGACTTCACTTACAATATCTTTTCTCCAAATATACGGTAGTGCCCATTTACTAGGAAAAACTTGACTGTACCAAAATACAATGTTTAAGAGTATCCCATGTAATTGATTTCAAAACTATTTTAAATTATATATATTTGAACTTATATTCTAAAAAGTCTAGACATTAAATTTAAATTTGTAAATAATTGCTATATTTACTTCATCTCTGTTTATGTATGTATTTTGTGGTTGGAACCTTTACAAATATAAACTTTTAAATTTTTACCCTTAAACACTTAGGCATCCATCCAAAAAAAATTGAAGACATTCTCGTACATAATCACAACTAACGAATTAGCAGCATTCCCTAATACTATCTTATACACATTTTATATTTCAAATTTTTTAACTTCATGCCTTTTTTTTTCCAAATCAGAATCCAGTGTATTTATGGGACTGCTTGTGTATTTGTCATGTTCATTATGTTTCTTTTATTCTAGAAGAGTCCCTCCCCCCACCTCAAATATTTTATTTATAAAAAAAATTGTGGGTACATAGCAGGTGTGTGTATTTATGGGGTACATGAGATATTTTGATATAGGCATGCAATGTGAAATCAGCACTTGGGTAATGGGGGTATCAAATGGGGTATCCATCCCCTCTAGCATTTATCCTTTGAATTACAAACAATCCAATTACATTCTTTATTTTCAAATGTACAATTAAGTTATTATTGAATATAGTCACTCTGTTGTGCTATCAAATAGTAGGTCTAATTCATTCTTTTTCTTTTTTCTTTTCTTTTCTTTTTTTTCTTTTTTGTATCTGTTTACTATCCCTACCTCCACTCAGCCTCCATTACCCTTCTCAGTCTCTGGTAACCATCCTATTCTCTATGTCCATGAGTTCAATTGTTCTGATTTTTAGATCCCACAAATAAAAGAGAACATGCAATGTTTATCTTTCTGTGCCTGGCTTATTTCACATAACAAATCATCTCCAGTTTCATCCATATTGTTACAAATGACTGGATCTTGTCCTTTGTTATAGCTGAATAGTATTCCATTGGGTATAAGTACCACATTTTCTTCATCCATTCATTTATTGGTGGATACTTAGGTTGCTTCTAAATCTTAGCTATTGCAAACAGTACTGCAACAAACATAGAAGCACAGATATCTCTTTGATATACTGATTTCCTTTCTTTTGGGTATATACCCAGCAGTGGGATTGCTAGATCACATGGCAGCTTAATTTTTAGTTTTTTTGTGGAGCCTCCAAACTGTTCTCCATAGTAGTTGTACTAATTTACATTGCCACCAACAGTGTACATGGGTCCTCTTTTCTCCACATCCTCACGAGCATTTGTTATTGCCTTTTAGATATAAGTCATTTTAACTGGGGCAAGATGATATCTCATTGTAGTTTTTATTTACATTTCCCTGATGATTAATGATATTGAGCTCCTTTAAGCCTGTTTGCCATTTGTATGTCTTCTTTTGAGAAATGTCTATTCAAATCTTTTGTCCATTTTTAAGATCAGATTATTAGACTTTTTTCCTGTAGAGTTGATTGAGCTCTTTACGTATTTTGGTTATTAATTCCTTGTCAGATGAATAGTCAGCAAATATTTTCTCCCATTCTGTAAGTTGTCTCTTCACTTTTTTTATTGTATTCTTTGCTGTGCAGAAGCTGTTTAACTTGATGTGATCCCATTTGTTCATATTTGCTTTGGTTGTTTGTGCATGTGGGGTATTGCTCAAAAGATCTTTGCCCAGACCAATGTCCTGGAGATTTTCCTTAATGTTTTCTTGTGGTTGTTTTACAGTTTGAGGTCTTAGATTTAATCTTTAATCCATTTTTATTTGATTTTTGTATATGGTGATGGATATGGGTCTAGTTTCATTCTTCTGCATATGGATATTTAGTTTTCCCAGCACCATTAATTGAAGAGACTGTCTTTTCCCCAGTGTATGCTCTTGGCACCTTTGTGAAAAATGAGTACACTGTAGGTTGTGCATTTGTTTCTGGGTTCTGTATTCTGTTCCATTGATCCATGTGTCTGTTTTTATGCCAGTACCATGCTGTTTTGACTACTATAGCTCTGTAGTATAATTTGAAGTCAGGTAATGTGATTCCTCTAGTTTTGTTCTTTTTGCTTAGGATAGCTTTGGTTATTCTGGATCTTTTGTGGTTCCATATAAATTTCGGGTTTTTTTTTTTTTCTTCTATTTCTGTGAAGGCTGTCATTGGTATTTCCATAGAGATTGCAGTGAATCTGTAGATTGCTTTGGGTAGTATGGACATTTTAACAATATTGATTCTTCCAATTCATTAACATGGAATATTTTCCCATTGTTTGGTGCCCTATTCAGTTTCTTTAATCAATGTTTTATAGTTTCTATTATAGAGAGCTTTCACTCCTTTGGTTAAGTGAATTCCTAGGTATTTAATTTCATGTGTGGCTATTGTAAATGGGATTACTCTTAAATTTCTTTTTCAGACTGTTCACTGTTGGCACATAGAAATGCTACTGATTTTTATATGTTGATTTTGTATCCTGCAACTTTACTGGATTTGTTTATCAGTTCCAATAATTTTCCTGTGGAGTCTTCAGGTTTTTCCAAAAATAAGATCATATCATCTGCAAACAAGGATAATTTGACTTCTTCATTTCCAATTTGGATACTTTTTATATCTTTCTGTTGTCTCATTGCTCTAGAGAGGACTTCCAGTACTATGTTGAATAACAGTGGTGACAGTGGACATCCTCGTTGTGTTCCAGATCTTAGAGGAAAGGCTTTCAGTTTCTCCCCATTCAGTATGATACTCTCTGTGGGTCTGTCATATATGGCTTTTATTATGTTGAGCTATGTGTCTTCTATCACCAGTTTTTGAAGGTTTTTATTATGAAGGGATGTCGAGTTTTATCAAATGCTTTTTCAGCATCAATTGAAATGATCATATGGCTTTTATCCTTCATTTTGTTCATATAATGTATCACATTGATTGATTTGTGTATGTTGAACCATCCTTGCATCCCAGGGATAAATCCCTCTTGGTTGTGATAAATGATCTTTTGAATGTATTGTTGAATTCAGTTTCCTAGTATTTTGTTGAGGATTTTTGCTTCAGTATTCATCAGGTATATTTACTTGTAGATTTTGTTTTATGTGTCTTTGTCTGGTTTTGGTATCAGGGTAATACTGGCCTCATAGAATGAATTCATAAGTATTCCCTTCTCATCTATTGTTTTTAATAGTCTGTGTAGGATTAGTATTAATTCTTTTTTTTTTTTTTGAGACGGAGTCTCGCTCTGTCACCCAGGCTGGAGTGCAGTGGCCGGATCTCAGCTCACTGCAAGCTCCGCCTCCTGGGTTTACGCCATTCTCCTGCCTCAGCCTCCCAAGTAGCTGGGACTACAGGTGCCCGCCCCCTTGCCCGGCTAGTTTTTTGTATTTTTTTTAGTAGAGACGGGGTTTCACCGTGTTAGCCAGGATGGTCTCGATCTCCTGACCTCATGATCCGCCCGTCTCGGCCTCCCAAAGTGCTGGGATTACAGGCTTGAGCCACCGCGCCTGGCCAGGATTAGTATTAATTCTTCTTTAAATGTTTGGTAGAATTCATCAGTGAAGCCATCAGGTCCTGGGCTTCTCTTTAGTGAGAGACTTTTTATTATGTCTTTGATCTTGTTACTTGTTATTGGTCTATTCTGGTTTTGCATTTATTCTTAGTTCAATCTCGATAGGCATGTCACTAGGAATTTTTCCAGTTCTTCTAAATTTTCCAATTTGTTGGCATATAAATGCTTATAGTAGCTAATAATAATCATTTTAATTTCTGCAGTACCGGTTTTAATGTCTCCTTTTTCTTTTCTGATTTTATTTATTTGGATCTTCTCTCTTTTTTTCTTAGTCTGGTTAAAGGTCTGCCAATTTTGTTTAACATTTAAAGAAAACAACTTTTTGATTGGTTGATCTTTTGTATTATTTTTTTTCATTACAATTTCATTTCTTTCTGCTCTGATTTTTCTTATTTATTTTCTTTTACTAATTTTGGGTTTGGTTTGCTCTTGCTTTTCTAGTTCTTTAAGATGCATCATTTGAAGTTTTTCTTCTTTTTTGATGTAGGCACTTAGAGCTATAAATGTCCCTTTTAGTACTGCTTTTGCTGTATCCGATAGATTTTGGTATGTTGAGTTTCCATTATCTTTGTTTCAAGACATTTTTCAATTTCCTTCTTAATTTCTTCATTGATCCACTGGTCATTTAGGAGCATATTGCTTAATTTCCATGTATTTGTATGGCTTCAAAAGTTCTTTTGTTATTAATTTCTAGTTTTATTCCATTGTGGTCAGAGAAGATGTTTGATATTATTTCAATTTGTTTGAATGTTTTAAGACTTGTTTTGTAACCTAACATATGGTCTATCCTTGAGAATAATCCATGTCCTGAGGAAAAGAATGTGTATTCTACAGTTCTTGGATGAAATGTTCTGTAAATATCTATTAGATCCATTTGGTCTATAGTGCAGATTAAGTCTGATGTTTCTTTGTTGATTTTGTGCCTGGAAGATCTGTTCAATATTGAAAGTGGGGTGTTGAAGTATCCAGCTATTATTGTACTGGGGCTTCTCTCTCTTTATCTCTAATAACATATCCTTTATATATCTGGGTGCTCCAGTGTTAAGTGCATATACATTTAAAATTGTTATATCCTCTTGCTGAACTGACCCCTTTATCATTATAGAATGACCTGTTTTGTCTCTTCTTATAGTTTTTGTCTTGAAATCTATTTTCTATAATTTAAGTATAGTGACTTCTGCCCTTTTTTGGTTCTCATTGGCATGGAATATCTTTTTCCATCCTTTTATTTTCAGACTATGTGTGTCTTTATAGGTAAAGTATGTATCTTGTAGGCAACAGGTCTATGGGTCTTGATTTTTCATCCATTCAGCCAGTCTATGTCTTTTGACTGAAGAGGTTAGTGCATTTACATTCAATGTTATTATTGAAAAATAAGGACTTTTTTTCTGCCATTTTGTTATTTGTTTTCTGGTCTTCTATTCCTTCTCTCTTTTCTTCCTTTTCCTGTCCTCCTCTAGTGAAGGTGATTTTCTCTAGTGATGTGATTTAGTTTCTTGCTTTTTATGTTTTGTGTATCCATTGTATGTTTTTTGGTTTGAGGTTATCATAAGGCTTGCAAATACTACCTTATAACCCATTATTTTAACCTGAAAACACCTTAACATTATATGCGTAAACAAACAGGCAAAAATAAGTCTAATGAAAACTTTACATCTTAACTTCTGTTTAACTTTTTGTTGTTTCTATTTATATCTTATTGCACTGACTATGTCTTGAAAGGTTTTTGTAGTTATTATCTTTGACTGGTTCATAATTTAGTCTTCCTACTTAGGATAAGAGTAGTTTCTACACCACAGTTTCAGTGCGATAATATTCTGTGTTTTTCTGTGTACTTACTATTACCAGTGAGTTTTGCACCTTCAGGTGGTTATTTATTGCTCATCAATGTCCTTTTCTTGCTGATTGAAATACTCCCTTTAGCATTTCCTATAGGACAGGCCTGGCATTGATGAAATCTCTCAGCTTTTGTTTGTCTGGGAAAGTCTTCATTTCTTTTTCATGTTTGAAGGATATTTTTGCTGGATATACTATTCTAGGGTAAAAGTTATTTTCCTTCAGCACTTTGAATATGTCATAACACTCTCTTCTGGCCTGTAAGGTTTCCATTGAAAGGTCTGCTGCCTAACATATTGGAGCTCCATTGTATGTTATCTGATTTTTTTCCCTTGCTGCATTTAGTATCCTTTTCTTAATCCTTGACATATGGGAGCTTAATTATTAAATGCCTTGAGGTAGCTTTTGGGTTAAATCTGTTTGGTTTTCTTGATTAAGTCTGCTTGGTGCTCTTGGACTTGGATATTGATATCTTTCTCTCAGTCTGGGAAGTTCTCCGTTATTATCTCTTTGAATAAATTTTCTACTACTATCTCTTTCTCTACCTCTTCTTTAAGGACAATAACTCTCAGATTTGACCTTTTGAGGCTATGTTCTAGATCCAGTAGGCATGCTTCATTTTTTTTTTTTTTTATTCTTTTGGCCCCTCTGACTGTGTGTTTTCTAATAGCCTGTCTTTGAGCTTACTAATTATTTCTTCTGCTTGATCAGTTCTGCTACTAAAAGATGCTGATGCGTTCTTCAGTATGCCAACTGCATTCTTCAGCTCCAGAGTTTCTGCTTGCTGTTTAAAAATGTTTTCAATCTCCTTGTTAAATTTATCTAATAGAACTCTGAATTTCTTCTTCATGTTATCTTGATTTTCTTTGAGTTTCCCAATTGCTAGTGCTTTATATCCTTCATTTGGTGAGGTCATGTTTCCCTGGATGGCAATGATGCTAGCAGATGTTCTTTGGTGTCTGGTGATTGAGGAGTTAGGCATTTGTCGCAGTCTTCACGTCTGGGCTTGTTTGTAGTCATCCATTTTGGGAAGGCTTTCCATATATTTGAAAGGACTTAGATGCTGTAATATAAGTTGCATCTGCTTTAGGGGGCATCCCAGGCCAAGTAATGCTGTAGTTTTTGCAGACTCGCAGAGGTACCACCTTGATGATCTTGGACGAGACCTGGGAGCTTTCTCCGGATTACCACAGAGACTCTTGTTCTCTTCCTTTAATTTTTCCCACACATACAGAGTCTCTCTCTCTCTCTTTCTCTCTCTCTCTCTCTCTCTCGCTCTCTCTCTCCCTGTTCTGAACCACCTAAAGCTGGGGGTGGAGTGACACAGGAACCCCTGTGGACACCACTACTGTGACTGCACTGGGTCTGGTCCAAGGCCTGCTGTAACCACTCCCTGGCTACTGCCTATGTTCAGTCAAGGCCATGGGGTTCTACAGTCAGCAGGTGGCAAAGCTAACCAGGCCTGTCTCCTTCCCTTCAGGAAGGTGAGGTCCCCTAGGCCCTGGGTGAGATCAGAAGTGCCACTGGGGAGTCAGATGCCGTTGCAGAGTCAGGAACTAGAGTCAAAAACTGTAGATGTCTACCTGGTGTTCTACTGTATTACAGCTGAGCTGACACTCAAACCACAAGACACAGCTCTTCCGGCTCTTCCCTCCCCTTTCCAAAAGCAGAGGAGTCTCATCCTGTAGCCTCTGCCACCAAAGTCCACGAGGAGTACTGCCAGACTACTGCCCATGTTCCCTTAAGGCCCAAGGCTTCTTAAGTCAGTGTGTTATGAATGCTCCCTGACCCAGGACTTCCCCTTCAGGGCAGTGTACTCTTGCTTAGGGCAGGTCCAGAAATGCCATCCAAAAGTCAAGCCCTGGAATCTGGCACCCCAAGAGCCTGCTTGGTGCTTTACCCCCCTGTGGCTGTGCAGGTACCTAAGGTATAAGACAAAGTCCTCTTTACTGTTCCCTTTGCTTTTTTCAAGCAGAAAGAGTTTGCTCCATAGCCACTGCAGCTGGGAATGTGCTGAGTCTCACTCAAAGCCTGCAAGCCTCAGAGATACAAGACCCTGATGTAGTACCTGAGTTTCACTGTTGGTTATTCTGGGCCCAAGGGCCCTTCAGTTAGTAGGTGATGAATGCTGGCAGGATTGAGTCCTTCCTTTCAAGACAGCAGGTTCCCTTCTGGCACAGGGTGTGTCTAGAAATGCCATCTGGGAGGTAGGGTCTGGAATGGGGGCCTCATGACTGACCAGTTCCCTATTCTGCTGTGGCTGAGCTGGTATCCTAGATGCAAGACAATGTCCTCCCCAGTCTTCCCTCTGCTCTCCTCAAATGGAAGGAAGGGGTCTCTTGGAGCCTCCAGCTGTGCAGGCTGGGGTTAGGAGAGGGGTGATGCCAGCACTCCCTTGGCTGCCCCAGCTGGTGTCTCAGTGTGCCATGTGCCCCCTGAGTCCACTGTCTCTGAACCTAATTCTGCACTAGGACTTGACTGAGAGTTGCAGCTCTTACAGCCTAGACTCCCTTTCAAGTTTACTTGGAGACACAGAGCACTGTAGCCCTCAATGGCAGGGTTTTCAGGCACTCAAGTTTGGTCCCCTGGGGTGGGTAATTCCCCTCTGGCTGGGGCTGGTTTAAATGCTCCCTCCGTGGGCAGGCATCAGCTGAGTTTTCTCCAGGTTTCCTTTCTGCTCTAACAGCACAGCACTGAGTTCAACGCCTCACAATTGCTGTGCTGTCCACCCCCTGGCACCCAGAGAAGCTCTCAGCACCATGCCGCCACTGCCAGGGGTGGCATCGACAGTTCAGGACCGTTTATTCTATCTCTTCAGTGACTCTATGAGTGATATGAAGTTAAATCCACAGGCTGAGTACTCACCTGATTTTTGGTTCTTATGAAGGTGTTTCTTTCTGCATAGATAGTTAAATGGGTATACTTGCTGGGCTCAGGCTGGTGAGGGTGGGGAAGGCGGGGACAATCAGTGGAGCTTTCTATTCCACCATCTTGCTCCACATCTGTCTCAAACTTTTTATTTAAATGTGGTATTTTATTCATTTTTTTTTTTTTTTTTTTGAGACGGAGTCTCGCTCTGTCGCCCAGGCTGGAGTGCAGTGGCGCGATCTCGGCTCACTGCAAGCTCCGCCTCCCGGGTTCACGCCATTCTCCTGCCTCAGCCTCCCGAGTAGCTGGGACTACAGGCGCCCACAACCGCGCCCGGCTAATTTTTTTTTGTATTTTTAGTAGAGACGGGGTTTCACCGTGGTCTCGATCTCCTGACCTTGTGATCTGCCCGCCTCGGCCTCCCAAAGTGCTGGGATTACAGGCGTGAGCCACCGCGCCCGGCCCATTTTTTTTTTTTTTTTGAGACAGAGTTTCCCTCTTGTTGCTCAGGCAAAATGAGTTAATTTTTTGAAAAGAGCAGTCCACTCAACTCATAGAAGGTCCCACAATCTGGGTTGGGCGTGGTGGCTCATGCCTATAATCCCAGCACTTTGGTGAGGTGGGTGGATCACTTGAGGTCAGGAGTTCGAGACTAGCCTGGCCAACATGGTGAAACCCTGTCTCTACTGAAAATACAAAAATTAGCCCGGCATGCTGGTATATGCCTGTAGTTCCAGCTACTCAGGATGCTGAGGCAGGAGAATCGCTTGAACCTGGGAGGCAGGGGCTGCAGTGAGCAGAGATCGTGCCATTGCATTCTAGCCTGGGCAACAGAGTGAGTGAAATTCTGTCTCAAAAATAAGAGTTCCACAATCTGAAATTGTCTGATTGTTTCCTTGTGGGGATGTTTCACTTACTACCCTATCCTCTGGATTTTCTAGACACTGAAAGTTTAGTCTATCAAAAATAAAATCAGATAAAATAAAATTAGGATCATCTAAGGACTTTCAGGCTCATGGTAACCTTTGTTGTGCTGTATCTCCGCAGACAAGCAGACCCTTTCAGAGACTGAGAAGGAAGATGCTAAAGGTGCTTGACTTTGGCCATGAGAGAAAGTGTTTGAGATGTTAGCCTGTAGAATAAGATTGACTCAGACGTGAATCCTAGTCCTGTCAGTTATTACCTGTGTAATCCTGGATGAGTTAACTTGGACCCTCAATTTTCTTATCCGTAACAAAGTAATAATAATCATCTCACAGGGCTTCATTTCCCATCCGGGTTAAATGAAACAACACATATAAAGCACTTTGCGCGTTTCCCAGCACCATACACGTAGCTGGTGTTATTAGGGTGGCAAAAAAGAGTGCACTTTTTCTCTTATTATTCTATTGGTTTTTCAAAAAATGTTTTTATAATGAGCATGGTTTGCCTTCATAAAAGCAAACAAACAGCAAACTCCAATAATCTGGGGGTGGGGGTGAGAAGGAGAATGAACTCACTATGGTAGTTTTGTGTATCGATCATTCCTCTGTGAATTTTTCTGTCCTTAATTATGTGACTTTAATGCCATCTAGTGGAAGGTGACAGAGTCTATTTCCTCAAGTAGCCTCATTTGATAAGGAAAAAAATCCCATGTTTATTTTATGTAATAGATCGCTCAAGTTCTGTTCCTTCCTTATTAAAGAAATGTTCAGAATCCATAGTCATCAATAAAGATGTTTCTGATGAAATTTATTTTAAGGACATAGCCTTTAGTATTTTACGAGTGAAAAATTTCCTACAGAGAGGGTAGGTTTGTTTTATTCTAGAACTGTTCTCTTGTATTTTCGTATTTGTATTTAAGATTTTACATGTCAATTTTTATGATAAATCTACTAAATTTGTTTTAACATAATGCTAGCAAATACACAGCAGCTTGTGATAAGACTATTCTTTTTAAGAGAAAGGCCTGTTGTCATTAAACTTTTTTTTTATTTTGCCTTGATTTTGTTTTTAAATAATGAATGTGGAATGAATATCAAGTCTCACTGATCATGAACCTAAGCTCATCCAGTTTTGTGGTGGTGGCAGGGAGCGCCAGGGAACCAGGGGGCCAGGTTGGGCTCCTGCCTTTCCATCCAGTGTGACCTCGAATAGAGTCCCACCCCCGCTTCACGTGCACGTGGTCAGATGGGGTGAGAAGCTCTCTCACATTTCATCCTGTGGCATCCTTTAATCCTTAGCTTCCGGTTTGTAAAGGAGAGTAAGACCTGCTCTTTACCATTGTAGCTTACCAGTTATAGGGGAGTCTAAGTCCTGATTTTTACTTATAGTTATGGTAATCAATTCTTCCTGTTAGGATGCTCTTGGCTGCTGGGGCATTTCTACCCCTTCCTTGCTGCTACCCAGATATAACCCTGGCCACACCTTGTATTGACTAGACTTCAGAAAATTGTTTTATTTTTGAATTATTATACTTGTATTGCTTTAGTTGAATCAGTGTCTCCTGACTCCTGCCACCTTACTTTGGGTTTGGTGCTGAATTGGGCCAGCATATGCAGGAGGGCCCAGGGGGTCGGGCTCCCAACTTCCTGCCAGAGATGCAGATGGAGATCACGGGACACACCTTAAGCAGGGTACCATTGCTCCAGCATTGGCACGTGCTCTGTTTAGGTACCACAAAGAGAAAGTACAGCTGTCATATCCGAAGGTAATTGACTCTCCAGAAATGAGGAAGGCCTGTGTGGTCTTCTTGATCTTGCTGCCGCACAAATTGTTGATATCTGCCCCCTGTCCTGGCTCAGAGATGATCCCTTGTGGCAGGCATCAAAAGAACATGAGAACCTAAATGTTGTGCTAAGTGGCAGTGAAATTAGTGTTTACGTGTGGGCTCTGGATATTTGGGGGGTCCTGGCTCTGAATCTATTTCTTTGCTCTGTGCCCTTTCCTTGGTTACAAGCGATGAGCCTCACTAGCCCCGTGTGTAATGCACGTGTAATGACAGCACCTGCTTCCTCCAGCCACAGGAGGAAGCTCATACGTGCTAAACGGTTAGCATATTGCTTGACATCTGGTTATTAAAAGTTAACTGTTATATGTTATGTATATTAAATGAATCATATATTAATATATTAAATGGTTTTCATGTTAGTTATATGTTGTATAATATTATCGCATATAACTTACACAGTGTAATTGGATTATTTATAACTCAAAGGATAAATGCTTGAGGAGTCAGATACCCCATTCTCCATGAGGTGCTTATTTCACATTGCATGTCTGCATCAAAACATACGATGTATTATTTATTATATACTGTATTATTTAATATGTTCCATTAGATTAAAATTTTAATTATATATTATAGTGTGATACTAATAGGTTGAGATATATTTATTTATTTGGTTTTCTGGTATTCCTGGCTGAAGGAAATCATGCTTCCATTTCCACATGATGATTGCCTATAATTTGGTTTTTAGCTTTCCCCATTTCCCCGTGTCAGTTAAATAGGTCTGGTTCTTCTTCCTCTTGTTGCATTTTCCAGAACTGGAGGGTTTTTATGGGTTACTTCCCTGGAATTTGATAGCCCATGGCATATTTTGAAAATTTTGGATTTCTGCAATTTTGCCAATTTTGTATATAAAAGGTGGAGATGCTTTCGGAACAGATCAGTACACCCCCAGCTGGACCCCTCCCACTTCCATGGATTTCATCTGAAGAGCCTCCATACCCACGTCAGCTCAAGCTGAGCATCGTCTATGATGACGCAGAACTGAAATAAAATGTACTGTGTCCAAAGGAGTTCCACTCTGAGGTTCTTTTTTATTTGTTTAATTTTTGTGGGTACATAGTAGATGTATATATTTATGAGGTACATGAGATATTTTGGTACAGGCATGCAATGTGAAATAAGCTTATCATAGAGAATGGGGTATCCATCCCCTCAAGCATTTATCCTTTGAGCTACAAATAATTCAGTTACACTCTTTAAGTTATTTGAAAATATACAATTAAGTTATTATTGACTGTAGTCACCTGGTTGTGCTATCAAATAGTAGGTCTTATTCATTCTTTCTAACTATGTTTTTGATCCCCCTTAAACTGTCTCCTCCCCTACCTCTGGTTCCCCACTACGCTTTGCAGCCTCTGGTAACCATCCTTCTACTCTCTATGTCCATGAGTTCAATGAGGTTCTTTCCCACGCCACGCGTTGCTTTCTTCCCTGCCAATGGCTTGCCTTTTGCTCTGTGTTTCCATCAGACTCTTGCAGGGATGGTGGAAAAGAAGTAGTTTTCTGTAATGTTTTAGATATATCCCTTTCGTCTTTAATTACCTTTAGATAGCTACTAACAGAATGGCAGCTCTGGGGACATAAAGCCAAATGCCCAACATCTGTCTAGGTTTGTTATACATCTGTAGAGAATTGCATTAAGAAAATAAAACTAGGCTGGGCATGGTGACTCACGCCTGTAATCCCAGCACTTTGGGAGGCTGAGGCGGGTGGATCACCTGAGGTCAGGTGTTCAAGACCAGCCTGGCCAACATGGCAAAACCCCCGTCTCTACTAAAAATACAAAAATTAGCCAGGCATGCTGGTGCATGGCTGTAATCTTAGCTACTCGGGAGGCTGAAGTGGGAGAATTGCTTGAACCCAGGAGGCAGAGGTTGCAGTCAGCCAAGATCGCACCACTGCACTCCAGCCTGGGTGATAGAGCAAGACTCCGTCTCAATAAAAGGAGAGAGAGAGAGAGAGAGAGAGAGAGAGAGAAAGAAAGAAAGAAAGAAAGAAAGAAAGAAAGAAAGAAAGAAAGAANAAGAAAGAAAGAAAGAAAGAAAGAAAGAAAGAAAGAAAGAAAGAAAGAAAGAAAGAAGGAAGGAAGGAAGGAAGGAACGAAGGAAGGAAGGAAGGAAGGAAGGAAGGAAGGAAGGAAAGGAGGAAGGAAAGGAAGGAAGGAAGGAAGGAAAGAAAGAAAAGAAAACTAATCTAATTACAACATGGCAATCATCTGTGTATCTCTGCAGCACATGGTGTGGGTAGGGCATTGGGTATAAGGTTGACCAGTTCACTCTGAGGCACCACACTGGGCTGGTGGATCTCATTCACCCTTCTTAGTCTGTGAGGACCAGGTCTAGTAGTCATGGCCAGAGTCCCACACACAGTGCAGCTTCTTCTGTGTCCTGAGACTTTTACCATGCTGGAGACCCTAGAGAAACAACAGGAAGAGCTCTGACCAGGGAGCAAGTGGGTGGCCTTCAGATTCCTGCTTTACCAATTACCATCCAGGTACCCTCAGGCACAACCCTTAAACTTGCTTGAACCTCTGTTTCTCTGAATGGTGAAACGTGTCGTATCTCAGAAAGGCTTTATGAAGAATAAAAAGAGATGTGTCAAAGTACTTTGTGATGTGCTACACAAGGATATTGGTTTTGCTTTTTCTTCCACAGGAGACACTGAAGGAATATGTACATCTCTTAAAAAGAAATGATGGTCAATTAGCCTTTTATAAAAGCTGAAAAAATTTTAAAATTTACTCTTCTTTCACTTATTTTTTTTTTTTTTGAAGTCCCCTTAAAATGAACTGCAGCCTACTCGGTCTCACTTTCTCCTTAGATACCGGTGTGGTTACAATGACCAGGGCTGCATACATTTTAAAATAACAAGTATTCAAAACCGTGCCAGATATTGTCTGTAGCACTCATTTTTCCATCTGCTCTTCCAGGTCTTTGTATCTGCTCTTTTGTTCTGCGGGGACACAAACCTACAGGAGCAGCTGGGATTCCATTAGCTTCTGCCAATTTGAGACTTTTGCATTAGGCAGGAGAAGGTGGGAGCCATTCTCTTTCTGGTGGCACCTCTGGTGAGGCAGGGCTGTGGATCCCTGCTAGGGGCAGCAGCGGGGGACTGTGGGAAGCTGCAGGTCTGGCAGGAGCACCTGTTGTAGTGGCAGGTGCGTGGGGTTCTTCCTGCAAAGGTGGCAGCCGGCAGAAGACAGCTCCTGGAGCTCTGCACAGGATGGCAATGGGCACGGGATCAGGCGAGTTCCAGCTCCAGCAGAGAGGTGGCAGCTCTGCAATCCCTGATATCACTGTAAAGCGACGATGATCTGTAATATGTACTGTTTTGTATCTAGATCTTTCATTCAACAATGTCTGCTAAATTCTTCCATGTTGTTGCAAGTATTGATAGGTTTTTGTTGTTTGTTTGTTTGCTGTCATATATTCCATTGTGTCACTGTGCCATAATTTAATCATTCATCTCCCCCATTGGTGGATATTTGCATTGTGTCCAGTGTTTTGGCTATTAAATATAGCACTGCCAGGAACATCTTGTACAGTGCTTTTGAGGAATATATGTATGGCTTTCAAGGCGTAGAATTACCTAGTCGTAGGGTAAGTTTATGTTCAGATTTGTTAGATATTGACAGTTTTCCAAAATGATTGCACTAATTAACATACATATCATGTGTAACATTTCTATTATAATAGCTGCTCTGACCCTTACCAATTCTTGATATTGTCTAACTTTTCATCTTACTGATTCAATACACTTTGGGTGGGTGGAAAATGTAGGATTTTATCTTCAGGATTTATAATGGTCAAGGTCTATACATTGTATCTTGCCTTGAACCCTAATAGTCTGATTGGTAGTGGGCTTCGTTTTGCAGGATCGTATCACTGAATTTTAAAATCATTGACATTTTCTTCACGGAGAGCTCCTGTTTCTTTCTTTTCTGTTTTTTTTTCAGGACCTTTTTTTAAATGCCATCCAATACAAGTTTAATAAGAAAATAGTTTTTTTATTATTATTATACTTTAAGTTCTAGGGTACATGTGCACAACGTGCAGGTTTGTTACATATGGATACCTGTGCCATGTTGGTGTGCTGCACCCATTAACTCGTCATTTACATTAGGTATATCTCTTAATGCTATCCTTCCCCTCTCCCCCAACCCCACCACAGGCCCCAGTGTGATGTTCCCCACCCTGGGTCCTCATTGTTCAATTCCCACCAATGAGAGAGAACATGAGGTGTTTGGTTTTCTGTCCTTGTGATAGTTTGCTCAGAATGATGGTTTCCAGCTTCATCCATGTCCCTACAAAGGACATGAATTCATCATTTTTATGACTGCATAGTACTCCATGGTGTATATGTGCCACATTTTCTTAATACAGTCTATCATTGATGGACATTTGGGTTGGTTCCAAGTCTTTGATATTGTGAATAGTGCCGTAATAAACATATGTGTGCATGTGTCTTTATAGCAGCATGATTTATAATCCTCTGGGTATATACCCAGTAATGGGATGGCTGGGTCAAATGGTATTTCTAGTTTTAGATCCTTGAGGAATCACCACACTGCCTTCCATGATGGTTGAACTAGTTTACAGTCCCACCAACAGTGTAAAAGTGTTCCTATTTCTCCACATCCTCTCCAGCATCTGTTGTTTCCTGACTTGTTAATGATTGCCATTCTAACTGGTGTGAGATGGTATCTCATTGTGGTTTTGATTTGCATTTCTCTGATGGCCAGTGATGATGAGCATTTTTTCATGTGTCTGTTGGCTGCATAAGTGTCTTCTTTTGAGAAGTGTCTGTTCATATCCTTTGCCCACTTTTTGATGGGGTTGTTTGTTTTTTCTTGTAAATTTGTTTAAGTTCTTGGTAGATTCTGGATATTAGCCGTTTGTCAGATGGGTACATTGTAAAAATTTTCTCCCATTCTGTAGGTTGCCTGTTCACTCTGATGTAATTTCTTTTGCCATGCAGAAGCTCTTTAGTTTAATTAGATCCTATTTGTCTATTTTGGCTTTTGTTGCCATTGCTTTTGGTGTTTTAGTCATGAAGTCCTTGCCCATGCCTATGTCCTGAATGTTATTGCCTAGGTTTTCTTCTAGGGTTTTTATGGTTTTACGTCTAACATTTAAGTCTTTAATCCATCTTGAATTAATTTTTGTATAAGGTGGAAAGAAAGAATCCAGTTTCAGCTTTCTACGTCTGGCTAGCCAGTTTTCCCAGCACCATTTATTAAATAGGGAATCCTTTCCCCATTTCTTGTTTTTGTCAGATTTGTCAAAGATCAGATGGTTGTAGATGTGTGGGATTATTTCTGAGGGCTCTGTTCTGTTCTATGGGTCTATATCTCTGCTTTGGTACTAGTACCATGCTGTTTTGGTTACTGTATCCTTGTAGTATAGTTTGAAGTCAGGTAGCATGATGCCTCCAGCTTTGTTCTTTTGGCTTAGGATTGTCTTGGCAATGCGGGCTCTTTTTTGGTTCCATATGAACTTTAAAGTAGTTTTTTCCAATTCTGTGAAGAAAGTCATTGGTAGCTTGATGGGGTTGGCATTGAATCTATAAATTACCTTGGGTAGTATGGCCATTTTTACAATATTGATTCTTCCTATCAATGAGCATGGAATGTTCTTCCATTTGTTTGTGTCCTCTTTTATTTCATTGGGCAGTGGTTTGTAGTTCTCCTTGAAGAGGTCTTTCACATCCCTTGTAAGTTGGATTCCTAGGTATTTTATTCTCTTTGAAGCAATTGTGAATGGGAGTTCACTCATGATTTGACTCTCTGTTTGTCTGTTATTAGTGTATAGGAATGCTTGTGATTTTTGCACATTGAATTTGTATCCTGAGACTTTGCTGAAGTTGCTTATCAGCTTAAGGAGATTTGGGACTGAGACAATGGGGTTTTCTAAATATACAATCATGTCATCTGCAAATAGGGACAATTTGACTTCCTCTTTTCCTAACTGAATACACTTTATTTCTTTCTCCTGCCTGATTGCCCTGGCCAGAACTTCCAACACTATGTTGAATAGGAGTGGTGAGAGAGGCCAGCCTTTACAAAGGGAAAGCTTCCAGTTTTTGCCCATTCAGTATGATATTGGCTGTGGGTTTGTCATAAATAGCTCTTATTATTTTGAGATACGTCCCATCAGTACCTAGTTTATTGAGAGTTTTTGGCATGAAGGGCTGTTGAATTTTGTCGAGGGCCTTTTCTGCGTCTATTGAGATAACCATGTGGTTTTTGTCTTTGGTTCTGTTTATATGCTGGATTACTTTTATTGATTTGCGTATGTTTAACCAGCCTTGCATCCCAGGATGAAGCCAACTTGATCATGCTGGATAAGCTTTTGATGTGCTGCTGGATTCTGTTTGCCAATATTTTATTGAGGATTTTTGCATCAATATTCATCAGGGATATTGGTCTAAAATTCTCTTTTTTGTTGTTGTGTCTCTGCCAAGCTTTGGTATCAGGATGATGATGGCCTCATAAAATGAGTTAGGGATGATTCCCTCTTTTTCTATTGATTGGAATAGTTTCAGAAGGAATGGTACTGGCTCCTCTTTGTACCTCTGGTAGAATTTGACTGTGAATCTGTCTGGTCCTGGACTTTTTTTGGTTGGTAGGCTACTAATTACTGCCTCAATTTCAGAGCCTGTTATTGGTCTATTCAGGGCTTCAACTTCTTCCTGGTTTAGTCTTGGGAGGGCGTATGTGTCCAGGAATTTATCTGTTTCTTCTAGATTTTCTAGTTTATTTGCATAGAGGTGTTTATAGTATTCTCTGATGGTAGTTGGTATTTCTGTGGGATCAGTGGTGATATCCTCTTCATCATTTTTTATTGCGTCTATTTGATTCTTCTCTCTTTTCTTCGTTATTAGTCTTGCTAATGGTCTATCAATTCTGTTGATCTTTTCAAAAAACCAGCTCCTGGATTCATTGATTTTTTGATGAGTTTTTTGTGTCTCCATCTCCTTCAGTTCTGCTCTGATCTTAGTTATTTCTTGCCTTCTGCTAGCTTTTGAATGTGTTTGCTCTTGCTTCTCTAGTTCTTTTAATTGTGATGTTAGGGTGTTGATTTTAGACCTTCCCTGCTTTCTCTTGTGGGCATTTAGTGCTATAAATTTCCCTCTACACACTGCTTTAAATGTGTCCCAGAGATTCTGGTATGTTGTGTCTTTGTTCTCATTGGTTTCAAAGCACATCTTTATTTCTGCCTTCATTTCGTTATATACCCAGTCGTCATTCAGGAGCAGGTTGTTCAGTTCCCATGTAGTTTGGCGGTTTTGAGTGAGTTTCTTCATCCTGAGTTCTAGTGTGATTGCACTGTGGTCTGAGAGACACTTTGTTATAATTTCTGTTCTTTTACGTTTGCTGAGGAGTGCTTTACTTCCAACTATGTGGTCAATTTTGGAATAAGTGTGATGTAGTGCTGAGAAGAATGTATATTCTGTTGATTCGGGGTGGAGAGTTCTGTAAATGTCTATTAGGGCCACTTGGTGCAAAGCTGAGTTCAATTCCTGGATATCCTTGTTAACTTTCTGTCTCGTTGATCTGTCTAACATTGATGGTGGGATGTTAAAGTTTCCCATTATTATTGTCTACACCTCTCTGTAGGTGTCTAAGGACTTGCTTTATGAATCTGGGTGCTCCTGTATTGGGTGCATATATATTTACAATAGTTAGCTCTTCTTGTTGAATTGATCCCTTTACCATTATGTAATGGCCTTCTTTGTCTCTTTTGATTTTTGTTGGTTTACAGTCTGTTTTATCAGAGACTAGGATTGCAACCCCTGCTTTTTTTTTGTTTTCCATTTGCTTGGTAGATCTTCCTCCATACCTTTATTTTGAGCCTATGTGCGTCTCTGCACGTGAGATGGGTCTTCTGATTACAGCACACTGATGGGTCTTGACTCTTTATCCAATTTGCCAATCTGTGTCTTTTAATTGGAGCATTTAGCCCATTTACATTTAAGGTTAATATTGTTATTTGTGAATTTGGTCCTGTCGTTATGATTTTAGCTGGTTATTTTGCTCATTACTTGATGCAGTTTCTTCCTAGTATCGATGGGCTTTACAATTTGGCATGTTTTTTCAGTGGCTGGTGCCAGTTGTTCCTTTCCATGTTTAGTGCTTCCTTCAGGAGCTCTTGCAAGGCAGGCCTGGTGGTAACAAAATTTCTCAGCATTTGTTTGTCTGTAAAGGATTTTATTTCTCCTTCACCTATGAAGCTTAGTTTGGCTGGATATGAAATTCTGGGTTGAAAATTCTTTCCTTTAAGAATGTTGAATATTGGCCCCCACTCTCTTCTGGCTTGTAGTTTCTTCCAAGAGATCTGCTGTTACTCTGATGGGCTTCCCTTGTGGGTAACCCGACTTTTCTCTCTGGCTGCCCTTAACATTTTTTCCTTCATTTCAACTTTGGTGAATCTGACAATGAAGTGTCTTGGACTTGCTCTTCTCGAGGAGTATCTTTATGGTGTTCTCTGTATTTCCTGAATTTGAATGTTGGCCTGCCTTGCTAGGTTGGAGAAGTTCTCCTGGATAATATCCTGAAGAATGTTTTCCAACTTGGCTCCATTATCCCCGTCACTTTCAGGTACACCAATCAAACGTAGATTTGGTCTTTTTACATAGTCACATATTTCTTGGAGGTTTTGCTCGTTTCTTTTTACTCTTTTTTTTCTCTAACATTGTCTTCTCGCTTTATTTCATTAATTTGATCTTCAATCACCGATATCCTTTCTTCCACGTGATGAAATTGGCTATTGAATCTTTTGCATGCGTCACGAAGTTCTCATGCCATGGTTTTCAGCTCCATCAGGTCACTTAAGGTCTTCTCTACACTGTTTATTCTAGTTAGCCATTCATCTAATCTTTTTTCAAGGTTTTTAGCCCGTGGCTACAGCAGTCTCAACCCCCCAAACCCCTGTAGCTGCTGCAGGCTGGACCTCCAGCCTCTGAAATAAACATCAGTGATGCTTGAGTCAGTAACAGTGTTCCTCCTAAAAGAGAAGGTCAGGAGCTCAACCTTTGCTTAAGTAAGGTGGATGTACTTCGTTTTACTCTACAAAACTGCTGCTTCCTGGAAAATGTCAATAGCCATATCATGTTTCCTGTATGGTAACTGATTAAATGCTGTCAAAAACCAGACGGATCCGGCCGGGCACTGTGGCTCACGCCTGTAATTCCAGCACTTTGGGAGGCCGAGGTGGGCAGATCATGAGGTCGGGAGATCGAGACCATCCTGGCTAACACGGTGAAACCCCGTCTCAACTAAAAATACCAAAAAATAAAAAATAAAAAATTAACCAGACGAGGTGGCATGCGCCTGTAGTCCCAGCTACTCAGGAGGCTGAGGCAGGAGAATGGCATGAACCCAGGAGGCAGAGCTTGCAGTGAGCCGAGATCGCACCACTGCACTCCAGCCTGGGAGACAGAGCGAGACTCCGTCTCAAAACAAACAAACAAACAAAAAAACGCAGACGGATTCTTTTGGTTCTGATGTTATCTGACGCGTCATTGAAAAACACATACACTGCCAGGTTTAGTGTAGCAGTGCAGAAGTGTGCAGGGCAGCACACTTCTGGCTCAGGGCAGTGGCCTGAGACAGGTTCCTGTAGGCACTGCCCTGAGCCTACAAGATTGGGCGGGGAAAAGGACTAATTCTCCGCCCTCCCCCGGCAATCTTGTAGGAAGTGTGCCAAAACAAAGTGATTTATTTTTGCTTATTTATTTATTTATTTATTATTATTATTATTTTTTTGAGATGGAGTCTCGCTTTGTTGCCCAGGCTGGAGTGCAGTAGGGTGATTTTGGCTCACTGCAGCCCCTGCCTTCTTCGTTCAAGTGATTCTCCTACCTCAGCCACCCAAGTAACTGGGATTACAGGTGTGTGCCACCTTGCCTGGCTAATTTTTGTATTTTTTGTGGAGACAGGGTTTCACCATGTTGACCAGGCTGGTCTTGAACTCTTGACATCAAGTGATCCATTCACGTTGGCCTGTCAAAGTGCTGGGATTACAGGCATGAGCCACCACACCTGGCCCAAAACAAAGTGATTTTTTTTTTGAGACCGAGTCTCACTCTGTCGCCCAGGCTGGAGTGCAGTGGCACAATCTTGGCTCACTGCAATATCCACCTCCTGGGTTCACGCCATTCTCCTGCCTCAGCCTCCCGAGTAGCTGGGACTACAGGTGCCTACCACCACGCCCAGCTAATTTTTTGTATTTTTAGTAGAGATGGGGTTTCACTGTGTTAGCCAGGGTGGTCTTGAACTCCTGACCTCGTGATCCACCTGGCTTGGCCTCCCAAAGTGCTGGGATTATAGGTGTGAGCCACAGCGCCCTGCCAACAAAGAGATTTTTAAAGAGCTTTTTATTTATTGAAGCAGTATGATTTCCACACACTGCATTTCAAGGAAGGAGCCATAAATATTGTATAATTCCCTCTAAACACCAAATTACCTTTTTTCAAACAGGAAGAAAAAAGATTTTAAAAAGTATATCTCATAGTAATTTTTCTGGTGGATAAATGTATATGAAATTGCTGTGAAGGATGAGGTAATCAGAAGGCATTTTATAGGTTTAAAGATATAGGTTAAAATATATTTTTTTCATAGGTTAGTCATATTGAATAAAAGGATTTTTAAAAACCATCCATAACATTTCTTAGTGTAAGAGATTGTTGATTTTTTTCTTTTGGACTGAAGCCATTGGAGGGCAATTTAAATCAAGTTGGTAGAAATTTGCTCTTCTTTAAAATGGTGTTTTTAAAAATGTCCTATCCACTTTGCTAAAGTGGAGTGGCATTTTATTGCAGATTTATTTACATGTTGTTAATGTCTCCTTTTGAAATATTTTTTAAGAAATAAAATGTCCCAATCTGTTGATACGTTTCAGTCTCCTTTCCCTGAAGGTTCAGAGAAAAATAGGAAGTAGACACATCTATATTAATGTGTACATTCAAAATGAACAGTCAGCTCTAATTTTAGGCCTATCAACCTTGACAGCTCGTTTTTAATCACTTGGATTTGAACAGAAATGCAAATACAGGAATGAGAAGTAAAGAACTCACAATTTAGAAGTCACATCAGTGCTAAAATTGCTCGAGAAGTGCATAGGTTTGTAATTTGTTCATTACGTTCTGATTCCAGAAATCGATGGTTTTATTAAAAACGGAAAGCAGAAACCATCTAGAATGTGCCATTCCGTATAAATAGTGTGCTTCTCTGTAAATGTCCCATCTGAGAAGCCACAGATGTCTCCTACACAGAGATTCCTAAACTTGCCTGTGAATGGAGTGTTCGCCCACCCTCCAGCACTGAGACAGTGAAGGCTCGTAAGTAAATGAAGTCTTCTAGCATCTTTCTCCGTAATTCCTTGTTGGACGAGATAGGCCTTTTGGAAGCTCCATAAAGAGCTTTCAATATGTGAACGTCACCATTTCTTCACTCCCAGATCAAAGTTAGTGAAGTACTGTGTACCAGTTGAGTGATAATATAGTTTCACCATGACACAAATGGAGGATGGGATGTAAGAGTCCAAAATGTATACCTTCTGGAAGCCGAATGAAACTCAGTATTCTACAGTCATATGTGACATTAACACAGAAATGACAGAACGTTTAGCCTGGTGAGCCCTATATTTTATCTTCTAGAGGAAGCAGGACAGTGGGTGGCTGGGCGCAGTCTCCCAGTGTTTCATGAAACGCCTCTCTTTGAGCTCCTGATACCAGATCGCATGCCGCTGCCGGTCATCCATCTTCCAGGCTAGCAAACCCTGTATGACCAATTCCTCTGCAAAGCATGGTCATAAAATTTTTCAGCGGTAACTGCAGAATTCTCATTTCATGAAACATCATGAACTGATGCATTACGATCAATGTTTAATCAAAGGCAAGAATTAAAATATACAGCAATGGCATGTCGTGGAGGGAGAGACACTGTTGAAATGCCGGTGCTCACCTGTCGCAAAGCAGGTCCAGCTGGGTGGCTAACGGTCCTGGCCATGTTCATCGTGCGGCTTTTATGCAATGACTTCAGGCTTCGCTGGACACATCCTCCACCCCACTTCCACCCCACTCCACCCAGCTGGCCCTCGTCCTGTGAAAACTCCACATTAGCACTAATTCCTCTCTGCTGGAATTCTCTGACAATGGTGCTTGAACTCACCAGGCAGGGAGACCTAAGCCACCTACTCGAGAGCCAGCGCTAGGTGCTAGGTGTCTCAGATGCTAGATGTCTCAGAGACAGTGGCTCATGGAGGGTGCTCTGCGTTGGCCCCAAATTCCAGGGCAGAGTAGTGGCATTATTCCCTCTGCAACCTTTGAAGATAGAAGTTTAGGAGTGGGATGGCAGCCGCCCACTCTGGAAAGAGTTCCAGGGCAGTTGACGCCTCATTAGTGCTCAGCTTAGTCATAGAAGAACCCTGGAGAGAATTGGAATGCGTCATTATTTATATGGCCGATAGAAGGAAGACACATGTCACTTGTTTGGTGCCAGTTCTTCTTCATGTTTTATGAATAATGCTATAATAAGGGGAAAATTAAAACAACAGTGTGCCGCGAAGTACTCTGACTTAGGAGGGAATTCAGGAAGAAGGAAAGTCTCGCTTTAAAGGCCAAAGCCTGAAAATATCCAGGGCCCTGATGAATGCTGTCTATTTCAGCATTTCTCCCCATCTCCCCTGTGCTATATTTTCTAAGCCCTGCATTCAGGCCCCTTCTGCGCATTCCGCGCGGCTGTGATGGGTGTGCTCCTGTGATACGAATGGGCTGTCTCCACTCCCATTTTCCAACATGAGCCAGTGGTAGTTATAAGTTCTTGGTGGAGTTATTTTGGCAGTCGAGAGGCTGACAAGCCATTTTTTTCTCTGTCATCTAACACTTCCTTTCTCTTTTCTTTTCTTTTCTGCTTTCCCCTTCCCGAGGACTCCTGTACGCACACAGGTGTACTCGTGGCAGGGTCCTCTGGTGTGACACGTTCTTTTTAAAACACAATTCGATGACTTCATCTAGTTCTTCCTCAACAGGTAACTCCCTGCATCGTTGGCATTATATTTGATATGGGCAAAAGACTGCCATTGTTCCCTGATACCTTTCAGAGATGTTGTATCCTTGAACAAAAACACTTTTATGGGGAAATGCCTAAATCAGTATTTATGGAAGACTTGTGGTCTATTATTATAGAAAATGGCTAGACTTAATCTCTCTGTATATTAATATTTCTAAGTTAATGAGCCAATCATTTAAATTCCATTCTTGAGGTAAGTGGTTTTTTGTTTGTTAGTTTTTAAGAAAGAAATGTATATTTAAGCATTATCTACCACTACCAAATGTTCTCTAGGCCTTTAAGTTGCATCTCAGGGGCATTGGCATATTGACAAGATTATGGTAAACAGTATTTTTAAATGCCAGGTAATGTACTTTTGATATTAATGTAAACATTAATTTGATATTACTGTTTACATTAATATCAAAATTGAAAAAATACGTAAAGTACCATTTAAAATGCCATATTTGGTAAAACTTAAAATATATACATACACATCAGTTTATAAGAATATATGTATAAACACATACCTATATATAGGCATACATTTGCACATACACAAATGTATATGTACACGTAATTTTTAAAAAGGTTATGTCTTTTGCTTGGCATTTCCATTTTTGTGTTTCATAGGATCTCAGTCCTCTATCACTTTGCTGGAGTGGATTGGTTTCTTAGTGGGTTCCTACGGGGTTATTACCACTAGGGGGTTATTACTATTTTATTTGCTGGTGTTGAAACCCTGACTACTTTTTCTTGAGGATGGGTTTGAATGTAAATTAAAGATGTTAAATAGCAATAGGATAAATGACTCACATCCTCTGCAGATTTCAACATGTACTTTTATTTATTTTGTTTGATCTCTAATTCCTTTAACTTACACGTTTTAACTCATCCTACCAAGAATTAGATTTCATCTAAAAATAAAATTTCTGTGAATGTTTATAGCTAATTGAGCTGTGTCTTTCCTGCCTCCAAGTTACACTCTCTAGTGTGAATGCTTTTGCTTCTGAGTAAATGTCAGCAAACAAACATCTTGTGTTGAAATGAAATAAAGCGTCCTAAGAGCATACACTATTCAGTATTGTGTTTAAGTCTGTAATCTTTCTAAATGTTTTTTACTCTGTGCATCTAATTTCTCGCATATTTTAGTTTAGAGGTTTGTGGAATCTTTGTGATATTTATTTACTTAGCAAAAAAACTTATTATTATAAACTAAATTAATATTGTATTGATTACAATATTTTAAAATTCATATTGTGTTAAATTATTTTCAATTGAACTTTGATCATGATCACTTACTCTGATAACCAAAATATATCCCATAGGTCTTTTTATTTTATATTATTAGAGCTATTTTTGCTTAAAATATGGACTGGGAAAATGTCATTGAGCTTGTGTACAGGGAAGGGCAATTGCCTGGATACTCCACAACAGTGCTCTTCCATCCAAAAATGGCATCACCTCTTACTGGCCAGGTCGCTCTGAGGAATATCTTTAGCTTGTGAAGTGAGAAGCATGGGGACAGCTGGGGCTGACAGATGCACATTTGTCAGCACCAAGCTGCACATGCTGCAGCCCAGCACCTTTCATGTCTATGATTAAAATTAAGAAATGGAGAAAAATACTCATGGAAGTGAACTGGTCGACTGCAATGCATTTAAGGCAATTACTCCTTGAGGCTAGTGCTAATAGATATTAACGTGTAGATGAAGCCCCAATAATGAAAATAGGCCAGGTGCAGTGGCTCACGCCTGTAATCCCAGCACTTTGGCAGGCTGAGGTGGGCAGATCGCCTGAGGTCAGGAGTTCAAGACCAGCTTGACCAACATGGTGAAACCCCGTCCCTAATAAAAATACAAAAATTAGCTGGGCGTGGTGACACACACCTATAATCCCAGCTACTCAGGAGGCTGAGGCAGGAGAATCACTTGAACCAAGGAGGCAGAGGTTGCAGTGAGCCGAGATTATGCCACTGCACTCCAGTCAGGGCAACAGAGTGAGACTCTGTCTCAAAAAATAATAATAATAATCAAAATAATTTGGTTCTGAAAAAGCAATGAACAGCCAGTGGAACAGAACAGCAAGTTACTAAAAGAATCAACTAAAAAGGTAATTTACAATGTAATACAGATAAACTCTTCAAATAAATAGGGGAAAGAAGGATAATTTATGAAAATGCACAACAAAATTATAGACTGACCCTTCTTTCTTTATAAAGGCCAGTCTAAGTAAGGGAGCATGAGTCTGGGTGGGAAGAGAAATCTGTTTACTTCTTCTTTTTTTTTTTTCTTTCATACTTTAAGTTCTAGGGTACATGTGCACAATGTGCAGGTTTGTTACATATGTGTACATGTGCCATGTTGGTGTGCTGCACCCATTAACACGTCATTTACATTAGGTATATCTCCTAATGCTATCCCTCCCCCCTCCTCCAACTCTGCCACAGGCCCGGGTGTGTGATGTTCCCCACCCTGTGTCCAAGTGTTCTCATTGTTCAATTACCACCTATGAGTGTGAACATGCAGTGTTTGGTTTTCTGTCCTTGTGATAGTTTGCTCAGAATGATGGTTTCTAGCTTCATCCATGTCCCTACAAAGGACATGAACTCATCCTTTTTTATGCCTGTATGGTGCATATGTGCCACATTTTCTTAATCCAGTCTATCATTGATGGACATTTGGGTTAGTTCCAAGTCTTTCCTATTGTGAAGAGTGCTGCAATAAACATACCTGTGCATATGTCTTTAGAGTAGCATGACTTATAATCCTTTGGGAATTTACCCAGTAATGGGATGGCTGGGTCAAAAGGTATTTGTAGTTATACATCCTTGAGGAATCACCACACTGTCTTCCACAATGGTTGAACTAGTTTACACTCCCACCAACAGTGTAAAAGTGTTCCCATTTTGCCACATCTTCTGCAGGACCTATTGTTTCCTGACTTTTTAACAATCACCATTGTAACTGGTGTGAGCTGGTATCTCATTGTGGTTTAATTTGCATTTCTCTGATGACCAGTGATGATGAACATTTTTTCTTGTGTCTGTTGGCTGCATAAATGTCTTCTTTTGAGAAGTGTCTGTTCATATCCTTTGCCCACTTTTTGATAGGGTTGTTTGTTTTTTCTTGTAAATTTGTTTAAGTTCTTTGTAGATTCTGCATATTAGCCCTTTGTCAGATGGGTAAATTGCAAAAATTTTCTCCCATTCTGTAGGTTGCCTGTTCACTCTGATGTAATTTCTTTTGCTGTGCAGAAGCTCTTTAGTTTAATTAGATCCCATTTGTCTATTTTGGCTTTTGTTGCCATGTTTTTGGTGTTTTAGTCATGAAGTGCTCGCCCATGCCTATGTCCTGAATGTTATTGCCTAGGTTTTCTTCTAGGGTTTTTATGGTTTTAGGTCAAATATTTAAGTCCTTAATCCATCTTGAATTAATTTTTGTATAAGGTGGAAGGAAGGGATCCAGTTTCAGCTTTCTACATCTGGCTAGCCAGTTTTCCCAGCACCATTTATTAAATAGGGAATCTCTTCCCCATTTCTTATTTTTGTCAGGTTTGTCAAAGATCAGATGGTTGTAGATGTCTGGTGTTATTTGTGAGGCCTCTGTTCTGTTCCATTGGTCCAGGTATCTGTTTTGGTACTAGTACCATGCTGTTTTGGTTACAGTAGCCTTGTAGTATAGTTTGAAGTCAGGTAGCATGATGCCTCCAGCTTTGTTCCTTTTGCTTAGGATTGTCTTGGCAATGCAGGCTCTTTTTTAGTTCCATATGAATTTTAAGGTAGTCTTTTTCCAATGCTGTGAAGAAAGTCATTGGTAGCTTGATGGGGATGGCACTGAATCTATAAATTACCTTGGGTAGTATGGCCATTTGCATGATATTGATTCTTCCTATCCATGGGCATGGATTGTTCCTCCATTTGTTTGTGTCCTCTTTTATTTCATTGAGCAGTGGTTTGTAGTTCTCCTTGAAGAGGTCCTTCACATCCCTCGTAAGTTGGATTCCTAGGTATTTTATTCTCTTTGAAGCAATTGTGAATGGGAGTTCACTCAAGATTTGGCTCTCTGTTTGTCTGTTATTGGTGTATAGGAATGCTTGTGATTTTTGCACATTGATTTTGTATCCTGAGACTTTGCTGAAGTTGCTTATCAGCTTAAGGAGATTTAGGGTTGAGACAACGGGGTTTTCTAAATATACAATCATGTCATCTGCAAAGAGGGACCATTTGACTTCCTCTTTTCCTAACTGAATACCCTTTATTTCTTTCTCCTGTCTGATTGCCCTGGCCAGAACTTCCAACGTTATGTTGAATAGGAATGGTGAGAGAGGGCATCCCTGTCTTGTGCTAGTTTTTAAAGGGAATGCTTCCAGTTTTTGCCCATTCAGTATGATATTGGCTGTGGGTTTGTCATAAATATCTCTTATTATTTTGAGATACGTCCCATCAATATCTAGCTTATTGAGAGTTTTTAGCATGAAGCACTGTTGAATTTTGTCAAAGGCCTTTTGTGCATCTATTGAGATAAAACCATGTGGTTTTTGTCTTTGGTTCTGTTTATATGCTGGATTATGTTTACTGATTTGCGTACGTTGAATCAGCCTTGCATTCCAAGGATGAAGCCAACTTGATTGTGGTGGATAAGCATTTTGATGTGCTGCTGGATTCGGCTTGCCAGTATTTTATTGAGGATTTTTGCATGAATGTTCATCAGGGATATTGGTCTGAAATTTCCTTTTTTTGTTGTTGTCGTTGTTGTTGTTGTTGTTGTTGTTGTTGTTGTTGTTGTGTCTCTGCCAGGCTTTGGTATCAGGATGATGCTGGCTTCGTAAAATGAGTTAGGGACGATTCCCTTTTTTTCTATTGATTGGAATAGTTTCAGAAGGAATGGTGCCAACTCCTCTTTATACCTCTGGTAGAATTCGACTGTGAATCTCTCTGGTCCTGGACTTTTTTTGGTTGCTAGGCTATTAATTATTGCCTCAATTTCAGAGACTGTTATTGGTCTATTCAGGGATTCAACTTCTTCCTGGTTTAGTCTTGGGAGGGCATATGTGTCCAGGAATTTATTTGTTTCTTCTAGATTTTCTAGTTTATTTGCATAGAGGTGTTTATAGTATTCTCTGATGGTAGTTGGTATTTCTGTGGGATCAGTGGTGATATCCTCTTCATCATTTTTTATTGCGTCTATTTGATTCTTCTCTCTTTTCTTCTTTATTAGTCTTGCTAGTGGTCTATCAATTCTGTTGATCTTTTCAAAAAACCAGCTCCTGGATTCATTGATTTTTTGATGAGTTTTTGTGTCTCCATCTCCTTCAGTTCTGCTCTGATCTTAGTTATTTCTTGCCTTCTGCTAGCTTTTGAATGTGTTTGCTCTTGCTTCTCTAGTTCTTTTAATTGTGATGTTAGGGTGTCAATTTTAGACCTTTCCTGCTTTCTCTTGTGGGCATTTAGTGCTATAAATTTCCCTCTACACACTGCTTTAAATGTGTCCCAGAGATTCTGGTATGTTGTGTCTTTGTTCTCATTGGTTTCAAAGCACATCTTTATTTCTGCCTTCATTTCGTTATATACCCAGTCGTCATTCAGGAGCAGGTTGTTCAGTTCCCATGTAGTTTGGCGGTTTTGAGTGAGTTTCTTAATTCTGAGTTCTAGTTTGATTGCACTGTGGTCTGAGAGACAGTTTGTTATAATTTCTGTTCTTTTACGTTTGCTGAGGAGTGCTTTACTTCCAACTATGTGGTCAATTTTGGAATAAGTGTGATGTAGTGCTGAGAAGAATGTATATTCTGTTGATTTGGCGTGGAGAGTTCTGTAGATATCTATTAGGTCCACTTGGTGCAGAGCTGATTTCAAGTCCTGGATATCCTTGTTAACTTTCTGTCTCATTGATCTGTCTAACATTGATGGTGGGATGTTAAAGTTTCCCATTATTATTGTGTAGGAGTCTAAGTCTCTCTGTAGGTGTCTAAGGACTTGCCTTATGAATCTGGGTGCTCCTGTATTGGGTGCATATATATTTACGATAGTTAGCTCTTCTTGTTGAATTGATCCCTTTACCATTATGTAATGGCCTTCTTTGTCTCTTTTGATCTTTGTTGGTTTACAGTCTGTTTTATCAGAGACTAGGATTGCAACCCCTGCTTTTTTTTTGTTTTCCATTTGCTTGGTAGATCTTCCTCCATACCTTTGTTTTGAGCCTATGTGTGTCTCTACACATGAGATGGGTCTTTTGAATACAGCACACTGGTAGGTCTTGACTCTTTATCCAATTTCCAATCTGTGTCTTTTAATTGGAGCATTTAGCCCATCTACATATAAGGTTAATATCATTATGTGTGAATTTGATCCTGTCATTATGATATTAACTGGTTATTTTGCTCATTACTTGATGCAGTTTCTTCCTAGCATTGATGGTCTTTACAATTTGGCATGTTTTTTCAGTGGCTGGTGCCAGTTGTTCCTTTCCATGTTTAGTGCTTCCTTCAGGAGCTCTTGCAAGGCAGGCCTGGTGGTAACAAAATCTCTCAGCATTTGTTTGTCTGTAAAAGATTTTATTTCTCCTTCACCTATGAAGCTTAGTTTGGCTGGATATGAAATTCTGGGTTGAAAATTCTTTCCTTTAAGAATGTTGAATATTGGCCCCCACTCTCTTCTGGCTTGTAGAGTTTCTGCCGAGAGATCTTCTCTTTGTCTGATAGGCTTCCCTTTGTGGGTAACCCAACCTTTCTGTCTGGCTGCCCTTAAGATTTTTTCCTTCATTTCAACTTTGGTGAATCTGACAATTATGTGTCTTGGACTTGGTCTTCTCAAGGAGTATCTTTGTGGTGTTCTTTGTATGTCCTGAATTTGAATGTTGGCCTCCCTTGCTAGGTTGAGGAAGTTCTCCTGGATAATATCCTGAAGAGTGTTTCCCAACTTGGTTCCATTCTCCCCGTCACTTTCAGGTACATCAATCAAACGTAGATTTTGTCTTTTCACATAGTCCCATATTTCCTGGAGGGTTTGTTCATTTTTTTTTTAACTCTTTTTTCTCTAAACTTCTCTTCTCACTTCATTTCATTCATTTGAAATTCAGTCACTGATACCCTTTCTTCCACTTGATCGAATTGGCTACTGAAGCTTGTGCATGCATCACATAGTTCTCACGCCATGGTTTTTAGCTCTGTGAAGTCTTTTAAGGTCTTCTCTATGCTCTTTATTCTAGTTAGCCATTCGTCTAATCTTTTTTCAAGGTTTTTAGCTTCCTTGTAATGGGTTTGAACATCTTCCTTTAGCTCAGAGAAGTTTGTTATTACTGACCTTCTGAAGCCTAGTTTTGTCAACTCGTAAAAGTCATTCCCTGTCCAGCTTTGTTCTGTTGCTGGCAAGGACCTGTGATCCTTTGGAGTAGAAGAGGCACTCTGGTTTTAGAATTTTCAGCTTTTCTGCTCTGGTTTCTCCCCATCTTTGTGGTTTTATCTACCTTTGGTCTTTGATGTTGGTGACCTACAGATGGGGTTTTGGTGTGGATGTCCTTTTTGTTCATGTTGATGCTATTCCTTTCTGTTTCTTAGTTTTCCTTCTCAGTCAGGACCCTCAGCTGCAGGTCTGTTGGAGTTTGCAGGAGGTCCACTCCAGACCCTGTTTGCCTGGGTATCACCAGCGGAGGCTGCCAAACAGCAAATATTGCTGATTGATCCTTCCTCTGGAAGCTTCATGTCAGAGGGGTACCCGGCTGTGTGAGGTGTCATTTGGCCTAGGCTACATGGGGATCAGGGACCCACTTGAGGAGGCAGTCTGTCTGTTCTCAGAACTCAAACTCCAAGTTGGGAGAACTACTGCTCTCTTCAGAGCTGTCAGACAGGGAGGTTTAAGTCTGCAGAAGTTTCTGCTGCCTTTTGTTCAGCTATGCCCTGTGCCCAGAGGTGGAATCTACAGAGAGAGGCAGGCCTCATTGAGCTGCGGTGGGCTCCACCCACTTCGAGTTTCTGGCTGCTTTATTTACCTACTCAAGCCTCAGCAATGGCAGACACCCCTCCCCCAGCCCAGGCTGCAGCCTGGCAGTTTGATCTCAGACTGCTGCACTAGCAGTGAGCAGGGCTCTGTGGGCGTGGGACCAGTGGAGCCAGGCACAGGATATATCTCCTGGTGTGCTGTTTGCTAAGACCATTGGAAAAGTGCAGTATTAGGGTGACAGAGTGCCGATTTTCCAGGTACCATCTGTCACTGCTTCCTGTGATTAGGAAAGGGAAATCCCCCAATCCCTTGCTCTTCCCAGGTGAGGTGATGCCCCTCCCTGCTTTGGCTCACCCTCTGTGGTCTGCACCCACTGTCCAACCAGTCCCAGTGAGATGAACCAGGTACCTCAGTTGGAAATGCAGAAATCACCCATCTTCTGTGTCGATCCTGCTGGGAGCTGCTGACCGGAGCTGTTCCTATTTGTCCATTTTGGATCTAAGACTTAGTTGAAGGTATTTTTATCTCTCAAATTGGGATTTTCTTTTTCTAAAGTCAGTTTCACAAGAGGAGAAGCTGGAAGGCTTCAGTGGGCCCCTCATGGTACCTTAGCTTGGGTTCCAGGCAACTCCTTCAGGGTCTGAGTCTTCTCTGTGGCCCCACGTGTTTGGGCACCAGATTATTGTCAACAAAAAGAGTCAAACACTGTAAAATATTTGAAGAGATTTATTCTGAACCAAATATGAGTGACCATGGCCCGTGACACAGCCCTCAAGAGGTCCTGAGAATGTGTGCCCCCTGTTTACTTCTTACATCATAAGCAATTCTAGGCCTGTTGAGGAGTAAAGCAAAATAAAATAAAAATAAAATGAAATCAAGCCCTAAGAGACCAAAATTTAAAAATGTTATGCATGAATTTATTTAAAATCTTCCAATATGGAAAGTCTTTTAAGCAAGACACTAAACTCAAAAGCCATAAAAGAAAATTGAAATATTTTATTACTTATAAAATTAACATTTTAGCATGGGAAAAAAATCTTAACTAAAGTCAAACAACAAACGACAAACTGAGAAGCAGTATTTGTGACCTATATTGTGAATAAAGAGCTAATTTTCTTAATCTACAAAAAGCTCATAAAATAAATAAAAGACAAACAGCCCACTAGGAAATCAAGCAAAGTAATTCAACATGAATTCCATGTCAAAGAAAGTCTACTGACTGATTAACCTAAGAAAATCTTATGCATAGTTAAAGAAATGCAAATAAATATAATGACATACCATTATTTTCATCTAACTGGCTGAGAATTTGACAGCATCCACTGCTAGCCTAAATGTGAAATTTGAAACTGCAGCTGCTGTTGGTCAGAATATAACTTAGGACAACAATTTTTATGAGCTATATTCTAATATTTTAAAATAAAAAATTATAAACCAAGAGATCTGCTTTCAGCGATGAGAAAGCCCCTTGTTTCAGACTTAAGAGTTACAGTTAGATATAGTCAAATAACAGCTACAAGCATAGCAGTTACAGTATACATACATAACTGTTACAAAATATTTCTTAAACAACTATTTGAATACACTAGAAAGTGACCAAAATAAGGCAGAAAGTGGAAAGGGTTGATCTTTAAATGAAGGAAACACATTTGGTGAGATTTGCCTTTATATAGCCTTTTCCTTGAAGTTTTGTGCTGTGGGGTAGCTGGAGATGAAGCAGGAATCCACAGACTTAATTGGTGTGAGTATTCAGAGGATAGAATTCAGGCTTGCCCCTGTGGCTGGAAGGTAAGGGTGGGCTGGAAGAAGATATTCTGAAAAAGAGGGAGCTGCAGAGACCCAAAATCCAAATATGAACTCCATTCAAATTCTTCGTGAATATCTGAAATACCCATGCATAAGAAGGAGAACTGAGAGAAAGCAACAGATGGGAGATGGAAAAAAAATGAGTGGAGATTTTAGCTTCAGCCCACCCCAGGGAAGTCAGAGTCTACGGTTTAATTCAGCCACATTTATTGCATGCTAGGAAAAATATCAAAAATCTTCAAAGCAACAAAACAGAATCCAGAGTCTGTATGATTATCATCCACTTATTTGTTCAGCATATATTGAAAAGTTGCTAGACATGGGAAGAAACAGGCAGACATGACCCATAGTGAGGAGGAAATAAAGGCAATAGAACAAGAGAGCTTTATACAAAATTTGAAGCAGTTGATGTAAAAATGTTTAAAGACTTAAAGAAAAATGTAGCATTATTAATAAATTGATAGGAATCTTGGGAGAGAGGTGGAAACTTTAAAAACAGACGAACTGATAATTCCAGAACTGAAAACAATATCTGAAATATATAATTCACAGGTTAGACTTTACAGCAGATTGGCACCAGCAAGAAAAAAAAAATCGCTAAACTTGAAGACAAATGAAGGGAAATTATCCAGCTTAATTTTTAAACTGATTTATTTGCCTTCTTATTGAGCTGTCAAAGTTCTTTATGTGTTTTTACATACTTAATGTCCTCCCAGAGAAAGACATATTGACTAGATAATAAGGAAAACTAATACTTTATAAATGTTTTCCATCTATCTGAAAATATATGTAGCATTGTATACATGTACATTTTTACAAAAGAATAGAAAAATTTTTTAAATTTTAAAGTTGGGGTTACATTTTTCTAAATGATTAAATGATTGTGTGGGACTCTGGCAGCAATTAAATTCTTGTCTTCCAGCCATACGCACTCTACTTTCTCTGCTTTGTAATGCTGGGGCTGGGACCCAACAAACCGCATGTCTGTTTTGCCAGCTGCTCCCTGTGGGAACTGCCAATAGAGGGCGCTAGCGGGAGGATGCAAGGCTGAGAGATGGAGACTGTTGATGGACTCTGTTTCTTGTTCCTGTCAGCATCAGTCTGTTCCAGAAGAAGCAGCTGATTCGTTTTCAGTTCTTCCACCGACGTCCCCAGAATCAGCCTCACCATGTCACCTCTAAGGTTACCTGCCCCACCAGCCAAGCAGCCCCTCCTGCTTAAAAATCCGGGTACCAGTCCCACAGAGACCTTCCTCCAAGCTTCTAAGCTTTGATAATTCTGCTTCCTTTTGTTCTCCGCTCTCTAAACCTTCATGTATACTTTTTGTCTTTTCAGTTCTATAATACCTGGTTAATTATTTATATTAAATTTCCTTGTTAAAATAACTGGAGTGCCATTTGCAGGTCCAGCTCCTGACTGGACCCTGACTGCTAGGCCATCTGGATCACAGGTCGAATTCTTCGATTTTCATTTCCACCCTCGGTCTACTTGCCATTTTAATAAGCACCAAGGAGCAAGGTGTCTTTTGACTTCTCTTGGTTTAGTCTCCAGTTGGCAAAGGAGTAAAGCAATGTGGAGCTGGTGGTGAGGAATCGAACGCTCATCCCTGAGGGATTCTGTGGTTGTCTCTGTCTTCACCAGAGTTTCAAATATGAGAATTCTCTCAATCCAGAGGGCAGTTTTAAAGGGGCTATTCTGAACCTGGTTAGAATTAAATCTCAGACTCACCAGGGCATTATCATGCTACCTCTTCAATAGTTCCAGCAGTCTGGACTGAGGTTGGACTAAATAAGAAAAATAATACCCCGTCTCTACTAAAAATACAAAAATTAGCCGGGCGTGGTGGTGGGCGCCTGTAGTCCCAGCTATTCAGCAGGCTGAGGCAGGAGAATGGCGTGAACCCGGGAGGCAGAGCTTACAGTGAGCCGAGATCGCGCCACTGCACTCCAGCCTGGGCGACAGAGCGAGACTCCGTCTCAAAAAAAAAAAAAAAGAAAAGAGAAATAATAACTAATTATTTCTGATTCTGCCTGGCCTCCTCTGTTACTCCCTCATCCCACCCCACCATTTACTGTCCTGCCTCTTTGAATTAGCTTTCATAAAGCACTGAGGAATTTTTATTTTATTTTATTTTATTTTATTTTATTTTATTTATTTTTTTGAGACAAGTTCTCACTCCCATGCCCAGGCTGGAGTGCAGTGTTGCCATCATGGTTCACTGTACCCTTAACTTCCCGGGTTCAGGTGATCCTCCCACCTCAGCCTCCCAAGGAGCTTGGGCTACAGGCGTGCACCACCATGCCTGGCTACATTTTTGTTTTGTTTTGTTTTGTGAGATGGGGTTTCACCACATTGCCCAGGGTGGTCTCAAACTCCTGGGCTCAAGCGACTCAGCCTGACTCAGCCTCCCAAAGTGCTGGGATTACAAGCGTGAGCCACCATGCCCGGCCCACCTTGGATCCTTTCAAACTGCAATTCTGATCACTTTGTTCTCCTGCTTCAGAGCTTTAGGCTGTGTCTATTTACATTTAAGAAAAAACTACAGATCTATGCCATATCCAAAAGGCCCTGCCTGGTTGGCTCCTGGTCCCGCTGCTGCCATGTCACCTGCTAGCCACTGTTGCTCCCTTCCCAAGCCCCAGACATACCGCTGGCCTTCCAGCACCTTAAACTGCACCAGGTCCTCCACTCATGAAACCCATCAGCCTTGAATGTTCTGCTCCTAGGATTTACCCGCCCACTCTTACTCATTCTTCAGGTCTCAACTTAAAAGTCACTCCTCAGAGCAGGCATCCACGACCCCCACCTTCTGGAAACAGTCCCTCTGTAACCCCCTTAGCACCTTGTCTTTCCCTTTGATAACCTGTATTGCAACTTGCAATGGTGTATTTATTTGTGTGGTTATTATTTGTGGAAGATATCTGTCTTCTTCAGGTGACTGTGAGCACCCCACCAGGACAGGGACTAGGCAAATTCTGTTCTTCACTGTATTCCCAGTACTCAGTGTGGGCCCTGGTGTGTGTTCAGAGGTCTGGTAATCACTGAATGAATGAAGGTATGCATGAGGCAGATGTAGCTCCCCCTAGAATAATCTACAAACAGCCCCTCTGCCCAGGACTTTCAGGTTTTAAGAACTGACCAAGATTCAATGTCACAACAGGCTATCCTGAGGGTGAACAGAAGTGGGCATCGGGGCCTTGCTCTCCCCCATTGACTCTACTCAGTCCCGTTCCCGAGGCTCTCGTCAGTTCAGTGGTTTCTGGTGTTGATTTCCCTGAGCAAGACGACGTCATGGTTCGTGCCATGGCCTTGATGTGTCCTTCCCAATGTCGCTAGCAATCAGTTTGTTTCCTGATTACCTTTATCCACCATGAATAATTATTAATGTTATTATTAGACCTAAAATGTTACGAATAAACAGCCCTCTTAAAAGTCCTCTTACATGGTGTATAAAGATCCTCAAGGTGCTGTTGACATTAGGTTGACAAGGCTTGGAGCTCTCCACAAACTGCCTTTGAGGATTGGAGAGGGAGTAAGCTCTTTAGAGGTACTAAGACCTTGCCTCTACAAGGTGAGTAGTGATAAGTTCTGTCATCTAATTTTATATGAGTGTTCATCATCTGCTGATCAAGGGGTCAAGCAGTTTCCACATTAATACTTCATTTAATCTTTGTTGTAACCCAACCGCAGGTACGTGATGCTGTTCTTGCCATTTTATAGGTGAGGAAGCGAGCTGAATGCAGTGAGATGACTTGCTCCAAGACTCTCAGAAAATAAGTGGCAGATCTAGCCAGGGCAAGCATAGTCCAGAATCCCCTCCCCAAAACAATTTTATGTGTTGAATTTAAGAAATAATTTTCTATTCCCTGAAACTATGGAAACCCATTACAACAAGATCCAGGCATGATTAGGAAGCCTCAGTAAGGTCATGGCTATGACTCTGTTAAGCACATTTGGGAATGGGGGCTGTTGGAAGCATCCAGACCGCACCTGCATCTCCTGTAGCAAAGACCTCCTCACTTTCCCATGGGGTGGATTCCACAAACAAGACCCTTACATGGCCCGGTAAGCAAAGCAATCATTTTCATCTATTTTATTCCTCAAAAGTGGTTAAAATATATGACATTAAAAATACAATTCTTCTTTTAGAGCTCAGATTTTATGATCTACCCCATGGGATACCAGAAAACCTCAATTAAAATAGGTTATTGTTTACAAGGGGGGAAATGTGCAAAGCAAGTAATTATAAATTTCTCCTAAAAGGTAAAATTTATTTATTTAAAGGAGCACGAATATCGATGATGGTACAATTAGTGAAATGCTCCAGGAGCTAATTTTAATATCAGGGAAGGTAGATTAATTATTTTCAAATTGTGAGGATATTAGGAAAAAAGCGAGAGTAAGGAATCTCAGGGCTCAGCATGACCTTTAAGAAACCCCAGCCCAATGCACTTGTGTTCATTTCCCACACACACACCTATGCAGTCTTTACCGCAGAGCTCTGCTGCCAAGAGATGATTCTAATGTTTATCAAGTAACAATGGGTTAAAAATGGCAGAACTAGAGAGACTGTCTGGGATTCTATTTCACTTAGCTAATGACCTGTGTTCAACTCCCTTAAAGGGGAAGGATCCTGGAATATCTGTTTGTTTGTTTGTTTTGTTTTGTTTTGTTTTGTTTTGTTTTTGAGACGGAGTCTCACTCTGTCACCCAGGCTGGAGTGCAGTGGCCGATCTCGGCTCACTGCAAGCTCCGCCTCCCGGGTTCACGCCATTCTCCTTCCTCAGTCTCCGAAGTAGCTGGGACTACAGGCGCCGCCACCATGCCCGGCTAACTTTTTTGTGTTTTTAGTAAGGACGGGGTTTCGCCGTGTCAGCCAGGGTGGTCTCCATCTCCTGACCTCGTGATCCACCCGCCTGGGCCTCCCAAAGTGCTGGGATTACAGGCGTGAGCCAACAAGCCCGGCTGAATAGTTGTTCTTTTACAATGTAACTAAAGTGTCAGGCTAGATTTTTGTACTGCTTTGTGAAGCATTTTTCTAGAAGCAACCATGTACTCCTCATCCTGAAAAATCCAGCAACTTGTTGAAGGCAGATATATAACAGAGAAGTTGAAGCCAGAAGATCCAAAGAGGCAAAAGAAAAATAAATCATTTTTAGCCCAAATGTTACTGATAACCTTAGTAGATAAAAATGTATTCTATGAGCATTTTTATTTGCAAGAAAGCTACAAAGTAGTTTATATATTTTAGTTGAAAAAAAAGGTTGATTTAATATATTACCTAAATAGAAGTCAGTATTTTTAAAACTTTCTATTTTCGCTACTTAAAAACAATGGTCTCACCTACTGTTACTCAGAGTGATTCTTGAGTACAGATAAATAAATTAATTGGGTTTTGTTTATTTGTTTGCTTTTACTGTATATTATAATGATCAGTACTCTGAGTCCAAAACCAAATACATAAAAATTCCAAACTAGATATCCACTCTTCTCATTAGATTTTTTAGTGTGGAAAATTAATATGTTCTCGTTTGAATCACATTTCACATGATGCATTTTTTCCCTTAGTTTTCAATTCTTTGTCAGAGCTATGTATTACAGAGTCATTTAAAACAGACTTGAGCTGGGCAATGACCAAATAAACTCATTTTGAAGAGAGAAGATGTATTCTGCTGTGCATTTTGGAATTATACCTTTTACTCATATTTTCCCACATGCTGCATAACCAGTAACAAGTCACAAGACGGATTGTACTCTTGGGCATTTTTGAAGGGAAAAAAATCAAGGACATTACTTGCTAGAAAAATGTTTTCACATGAGGCAGAATCTATTTGTGTTGTTCCATGGAAACTTCTTTCTCACTAGAGCTTCTCCCTCAAAATCACTTTGCAGGAACTGCGCTTTCCACCTTCTTCCTACCTTCCCCAGCACCTAGAATGAGCCCCAGGGCCATGGTGGTGCTTAATAGCTCTCAGTGCCGACTCCTTTAGCAAAGGACTGAAACACTGGATACAGGACCTCACACAAGAGGGTTTTCAGGTTCCATCTCTCCCGGATTAAGCTGCCTCAGACCTGAGTGCAGCAAGTGAATTCCAAGGGAGACAAGGAAGCTTAGTTTTCAGGCCCACTGAATCTCTGGCCTCTTTTTAAGACCTAACAGCCCTCAGTAGAGCTTTCTGACAGGTTAGGAGAATTTTTTGTGCGTATGGCAGCCTCCTGTCTAGTGGATCATGATAAAGTTTTGAGGGGGATCCTGGTTGTCTACATGGGCAGTGTTCTGTCAGTGACAACTTGGGCTAGCTTTCAAGTAATTAAGATTTCAACGAATGCCAGACATAGGAGAAAGGGAAAAAATTCCAATTTCCAGGAATATGAATTTTAACAGGGTTGGTGTACAGGAACAAGGGGAGCAGTAAGGTGGATTAACCCATAGAAGGTTGAAACTAGAAGGGCTTCAGAGAGTATCTACAGCTTCTGTTCCATTTTATGGGCAAGGAAATCCAGTTGCTGTGGGGAAGTAACTTGATGGTTATGTATCATGGCATAGCATGTCACTCTTTTTGATTGTATACCAATCTTGTTCAACACTGAATATAAAGGCTTGAACCTCCTACAAGTTTTAGAGACTAGATGTGGCAAGGGGATCTGGAGGCATGGCAACAGCGATTGCAAGCTTAACTGCCGAACAAAGTCTGGTGTGCTAAGGAGTAAATTGAGCCAGGCATAAGGTGACTCTTAATCTCAATGTCGGGGGTGGGCAATAGGGAGTGGAGAGGATTTGTAAGTTGGAGCACTCATGTCCTATCCAAAGGGGACAGCTGCCACCAAGCACCAGCCATCATTGCCCTATAGGAGGGCAGGCCCAGGGTGGCAGTTATTCCTACTTTTCAAAAGAAGCCAGAAGTCACATATTTGTGTGAAATTATAGTTGACTCTTTTTTTTTTTTTTTTTAATACGGAGTCTCACTGTGTTGCCCAGGTTGGAGTACTGTGGTGCAATCTTGGCTCACTTCAACTTCCGCCTCCCAGGCTCAAGTGATTCTCCTGCCTCAGCCTCCTGAGTAGCTGGGATTACCGGTGCATGCCATTATGCAGGGCTAATTTTTGTGTTTTTAGTGGAGATAGAGTTTCACCATGTTGGCCAGGCTGGTCTCGAACTTCTGACCTCAAGTGATCCGCCCACCTTGGCCTCCTAAAGTGCTGCAATTACAGGCGTAAGCCACTGCGCCCAGCCTATAGTTGATTCTTAAACAGTGTGGGTTCACTTGTACTTGGATTTCCTTCTGCCTTTGCTACACCTGAGACAGCAAGACCAAAACCTCCTCTTCCTCCTCCTCTGTGGCCTATGCAGTGTGAAGACCACAAGGATGAAGAGTTTTATGATGATCCACTTCCACTGAATGAATAGCAGATATATTTTCTCTTCCTTATGATTTTCTGAACAGTTCTTTTCTCTAGATTACTTTATTGTAAGAATACAGTATATAACACATATAATATACAAAATATGTGTTCATTGACTATGCTATTGATAAGGCTTCCAGTCAACAGTAAGCTATTAGTAGTTAAGCTTTTGGGGAGTCAAAAGTAATATGCCAAGTTTTGACTGTGTGAGTAGGGATAGGATGCAGTGTCCCTAATCCCTGTGTTGTTCAAGGATCAATTGTGTTGTGAATTTAAAATGTGATCCCCATTGTGGGGGTCAAACAAAACACCTCTGCAGGCTAAGTTAGCTCATGAACTGTAGTTGGAGACCTCTGGTTTAGAGAATGAACTGGACTTGCATTCCAGAAACCCTGTCTCCTCCAGGCCTGCCAGGCTGTGGACTGACCAACTCTTCAGGCACAGAGATCTTAATCTTAGCCCGCTGGCTATCATGAGTCGCATCTTGAGAGATGAGTCATAGCCTCTTGACACTGAGAAGAAACTTGGTCTGCTGTTCTTTCTTTAAGCTGAGGCTGTCCAAGCGATGCCACAGGCGCTAAGAAAACCTCCCTATCATCTTGTCATGGCTTAGCCCAGGGAGGTTTCCATCCATTTGTGCTGTTGGACAGGGCAGAATTAGAGCCCCAGTCCTGGACACAGAGCAGGGGTGCAAGAGGAGCTATTGCTAGGTGACTACATGTTTTCTGTGTCCCTGGGATCCTTATACTTTTGGTTAAAAATGTTTTCATGTTATGTTGAGAAAAAATGTAGAATGCTACTCTGCTTCCAGGGAAAGAAGGAACATTTTAGTCCTTTTTAAAATGACTCTCAAATAATGAAATGCCATAGGGTTTCTTAAATTACAAAATATGTTTACACATTACACAGATTTACAATTATTTTTCCACCCTCCAGACAGAAACAAAACAATAAATACTAAAATAGTCACATCCAGTTGTTATCAATGCATGAAACTCCATGTTTTACATTCTTGACTCTTCTCTTGTTTTCTTCTTTTCCCTGCGTGTTTTTTTTCCCTCTTCAGCTACTTCATATTCTAGCAATTCCACCCTTCAGAACTTGAACTGATGTTCAACGGACCTTGCAATAGGACGTTTTCCTTATCCCTAACCCAAGAGCCCGCTTTAATGGGTTAAGCCTTTGTTTACTTTTTCAAAGAGACTGAAAATATGTTGAGAGCCCTGGGCTTTAATTCCACGTGTGCTGTCATCAACCAACTGTGAGACTAGGAGATTCCCTAACCTTTCTGGGATCCATTTTCTCTGTGTAGAATGGATCAGTAGAAATATGCTGCCATGCAAGCTAATATGAGAATGCAGGCGGGGAGTATAACTGTGCAGGCAAAGAATTTGCTGCTGCAGCCTCAGCGGGAATAGCGTCTGGAACATGTATTTGCTGATTATATGAATAAATTGGAAAAACAGTTCAATAGGTGCATATGGAACAGATCGTCTGGAAGCACATTTATATAGAAAAGGTAGAATATTACATTCAGGATTTTATTACCATAACTTTTAAACTAAATTACAGCCTAGTTCCTCTGATTTATTCTCCAGGCCATTTTATATCTTCTTCATGACTTTCTTATGGAGCCTGCTAAAAATTATCTATATTTTTCCAATTTTTTTCTAAAATAATTTTACTTCATCTTCAAATGAAACTTCAAATAGACAAGAATTGCACTTATATCCTACAATTTACAAGCAATTATTTTATTTGTCTCTGTTACAAATATTTATTCATGTATAAAATGACTTATGTAATCATGATAAGCATTTTGTGTTTTAACTTATTAAATCAATATTTAGCAACAAAATGCCTTTTAAACTTTATTTCCTCTTTCAGAAATTTTTATGTCAGCAGAGTATCTCTCGCAGGTTAATACATCATAATTCCTAAAACACTCTCCTGTTAGTGGATATTTAGATGTTTCCCATATTTTAACTTCTTGGACCTGACTACAAATGCCAAGAGGGCAAAATCATCTTACTTACCATATATAACTGTTAAATTTCAATGCGAACCAAAAGCAGGTTGGGCACGTTGGCTCACACCTGTAATCCCAGCACTTTGGGAGGCCGAGGTGGGTGGATCACTTGAAGTCAGGAGTTTGAGACCAGCCTGGTCAACATGGTGAAACCTCGTTTCTACTAAAAATATAAAAATTAGCCAGGTGTGGTGGCAGGCTCCTGTAATCCCAGCTACTCAGGAGGCTTAGGCAGGAGAATCGCTTGAACCTGATAGGTGAAGGTCGCAGTGAGCCAAGGTCATGCCACTGCACTCCAGTCTGGGCGATAGAGTGAGACTGTGTTTCAAAAAATAAAAATAAAATAATAATAATAATAATTTAAAAAGCAAGTCAAAAGCACTCTAAGTATTTTAAACAGAAAGGGGCTTAATACAGGAATGTGGTGCTCACAAAGGTGTCATAAAGGCTAAAGGCTAAAGACAGAGGAATCCGAAGACTATCAGGAACTACTATTTTCAAGAAGAGAACACTGCAGGAAGCTGGGTTAGAAAGCTGCTCCTGCCACTGCTACCCCACCTCTTAAGACCTGCAACCCTACAGCCTGGCCTAACAGTGGAATGGCCCAAAAGCAGAACTAAGAATGGCCTCCACCCACCTTCTGCTTTCCAAGTTTCACATACGTGCATCTAACTTTTGGGACCTAATTTGCACCAAGATTCCTAGCTGCCGGGGACTTTTAAAAGTGTTAGTTCTTACTTGTCCAGCCTCTGCAGTAAAGAAAGGCACACTGGAAGGAGGTAGGCATGGATACTGAAAGCCCACTCACCGCGTCCATCAACAATTCCTTCTCTGGCGCCAGGAACAGTGCTGGGCATATGTAACATGAATATATTAGCAGCTAGGTCTCTGCTGGGAAGGTGCATAGAGTCTATCTGGGAAAAGGGTGTGAAATGATCTAAATGCAATAAGACCAACGAAACAATTTCTTGAGCAGTAAGTGACAATTATTTGATTAGGAAGACAGAAATGCATTTTGTTGAGGGCTACTATTAATCATTTATCACACCAAAACATAATTAGAGGTGACTGCAGACAAGTTCTTGGCTTATCTGTCTGCCTGCCTTATGTGGCATTAAGGCAGAAAGCTATCAAAAGGCCAGCCATTTGTTGATGGATTTTTGTTATCCCTGTTGTCCCAACTAATGTTTTTGGAAGACAACCTTACATACCAACTTCCTCTAATAGGACTTAGTCCCAATTATGTGTACAATTTAGATAGTTGGGGATCATCAGAATATTGTGTAGAATTTAGTGCTGCTATTACACACACTGGACTCTCAAAGACCAAGATAAGACCACTAGGTAATCTGTCAGAAAAGTTTTTTCTCTCTCCTTGTTACATGGGCACTGCCAAGGTGAAGGAGAGGAGAGTACTGAATGTGGAGGAAGCTGAAGGAAATGTTTTAACATCCTAGTTTATGGGACCTTTGTGGACACTTATCTCACGTTGGCCTTGGGCAGGACTGGACTGAGCCGCGTGATTGGTAAATTGTAACATTCTTCATGAAATGGTCCTGTGTGTTACCCTAGCTGTTCGTCAACACAGGAAGGAATATTTGACATATGGTGGGATTTTAGCAGCTGGAACGAGACGAGCAAGTTTCAAGGCAAGAAAGTTCATGGTCTATTCATGGATGGTGCTAAGTTCGCTGGGTTTTAACATAAAGATTGTTTGACAAGGTGCTATAAATTGAATTGCATTTCCCCCTAAAAGTCCTAGCCCTCAGTACCTCAGAATGCCACCTTATCATTACAGATGTAATTAGTTAGAATATCATACTTCAGGAGGGAGGACCCCTAATCCAACATGACTGGAGTCCATGTGAAATGGGGGATATTTGGACGCAGACACACACACGGGGAGAACGTCATGTCAGCATGAAGCTGGCCCCCTACGAGCCAAGGAGAGAGGCCTGGCACAGATCCTTCCCTCTGAAGGATCAACCCTACGGACCCTCTGATCTTGCACTCCTAGTATCCAGAACTGTGAGACAATAAATGACTATGATTTAAGGCATCAAGTTTGTGGCAGCCTTGGCAAAAAAATACAGGAGTGGCATAAGAGGATAGGTGGTTGAGAAAGGCAATTTGGGGCCATATCAAGAAATTTGGATATTTTGTATAGAAATGACCTGTAGAGAGGAGAAAAGACAAGACTGGTAGTTTGGGTGTAGAAAAGAGAAGGGTGTGCCTTGTGTTCCGGGAAGATGGCAGGGGGAGACCTCATTGGCATGGGCAGGATGGAAGGTTGGGAGCCCTGTGGGCTTCCCTGTGGTCTAGGCAGGAGATGCAGGGCCTGGGCAGAGGCAGATCGGTAGGACAGGAGACTTGGTTGCTGATGAACTTGAGTGTGCTGGTGGGGAGATGGTGAACCAGGCTCAGAGGTCCCAGCCTGGCCAGAGCAAGGAGGAGAGGTTGCTGGGGCTTCATTTGGAATTTGGAATTTTGTGAAAAAAAAAACTTTCCATATGGAAAGTTCTCAGATGGTTGTAAGTTTGGAACAGACCCTCAAGGCAATGCTGGAGGTGTCTGTTCCAGAGTTGGTAGCTTTGGGGTGAAGCTGAAGCCGCCACTGTGGACAAAAGCACCAAGTGGGAAATGCAGTGAGGGAGGAGAGTGCAGAGTCTGCCTTCAAATGGGTCCCTCAGGAGAGATGCTGAGAAGCGATATGAGTGGGCCAGTCCTGTGCATATTTTTATGCTCTTACTATGTGTTGCCAAATGACTTTCCCAAAGGACTGTACCATTTTATAATGCCACAAACTAGCACTGGACAAGGAGATCTTTTCCCACTGGATTTTAAAATCTGTTTGTGTTCAGTACTTCAAGCCATCTTGATTTGCTGGGATAAAACTTGCTTCATCGAGATAAATAAGTCTTTGAATGCATGACTGAATTTCCTTTATGAGAACGGTGCTGTGGCTCACTTTTTTTTTGGTTGTTCCATGCACCGTCAGCATCACCATCACTCTCACCATCAGCACCACTGTCGTGTTCGCTGGAGAGCTGGGGCTCACCCAGTGTTCTGTGGCAGGTTGCCAGGGAAGCTGTCAGTCCATGGGAGCAGTGAAAGTTTCTGTATCTGTTCCCTATCCTTCCCAGCCTCTGGTTTATTCAGGGACCCTATGTGATGAGGAACCTGGAGCCAGGCTGGTTGCACAAGGAACTGGAGTGAGGTTGGCTGGGAGCCTCAAAAAAAGGGAGTGGAAGCTGAGGCAGCCAAGGAAGAGAAAGCCAGGCAGGAAGGACCCTGAGGTAGTGATAGTGCCCAGAGCATGGCCTCCCTGACACCACAGTTCTGTTCCACTAGAGTGCCCTCTGTAGACAAACAAGCATGAAAGGATATTTCCATGGTTTCACACTTTCTTAGAATATTACCTGTGATTACCAGCCTAAAGCACTATCCATTAGGTCAATGGTCCTGGACTGTTTTCCTAAGAATGCAGCACACAGCACACAGCCCAAGCATGGTCCAGGAGGCCTGTTACAGGTGCACTTGGAGGAAGAGGCTGAGGCTTGAGTGAGAAGGAACAGCACAGCCCAGCCTCACCGAGGGAGGCATTCTGAGAATGATTGGACTGGCATGCTGCTCGTTCTCTGATGCTGTGCCTCCTTCACCGCAGTCACAGGCCTAATTCATTGCCAGGCACAGACAAATGCCCCCACCATCGTAAACACTGCCTAATGCACTCACCTCTACCATGACAGCAATTATGTGCACAGAGAACAATTTGTAGGGTGAACTTTTTCACTTGCTGTGAGGCTTCTATTAGTCTTTACCAAGTGCAGTTATTACAATGTAAATGCTATGCTTTAATTAGTTTTTGTGTATCTGTTTACCCAATTAGCAGAATTTTTCCAGGAGCATGATTGGTGGAGTTCGGCTAATGATGCACACATGCGCACACAGAGCGAGGAAGATAATTGATGATCACACACATGTGGCCAATAAAACATTTGACAGGCAATCTTCTGTTTTTAATAACATGAAACATTTTAAGGGAAGAGAAACAGGGGGGAAAACAAATCTATTTTTATAGAGCAGGAGATGCAACGAAACATCGTATGAGTAGGCCAAGTATGTGTTCAATAAAATTATCATTATAGGTGATTTCAATTATTTCAAACTAATTGGGAATCTCTAAGGAATTCTGCACCACAGGCTCCCTAAGAAAGAGACACACAGAGAGTATAGCTATCTTCTGATTCAGAAACTCCTCAGAGCAAAATCCCATATTTCTCAATGCCAACCAAGATGGTGCCTGCAAATTAGAATTAGCCAAGACACCAAGGTCAAATAGGGCTGCAGATTTATTACAAAGATGACAGGAGGTTTAATTTAAAACCGGTATTCCTCTCTGCTGCTGAGAAAGTGGCTTCCATTGAATGGTGCTTGCTGGCTGACTTTAGATTTGGTGGAAACCTTCCAGTCGCCTCCAAAGGTATCAGGCGCTTCCTGGAACCTCGCCTCCTTAAGTAGGGCCATCTTTTGAGTAATATATCATCGGCGTGTCCTGTGCAGATTATTCCACTAATATATCATTAGAGCAACAACTTGCTCTGGTGATGGATGGCTAATAGAGTCTGGGAGGTGCCGTTCTCTCCATGATGGACTGCTCCCTTATTCTAATATATACTCACAGTACTGCCCATGGGTCTTCGTGAAGGGGAAGGGACAGGTTGCTGATTGGGCTTTGTTTACAGAAGCACAAATGAAGCTCTTTCCAGTGGAGGTTCCTTGTGGATCATCCCAGATGAAATCATATAAATCCTGCATCCAGCAAGAGTCTAAAAAGCCAGGATCTTGGGTAAGCAATACTGAATGTTTGAAAGACAGTCACCTCTGTGGGAGATAGATGCCTCGGCTATTGGAGCAACAATGGATTATCTTTGATTTTCAATGAATGTGTTACTCTTGGTATCCCATATACCCCTATACCCATTTTCAAACAGAATTCTATTAGCCCTATTTTCTAACAGATGAGCACCACTCTTAGGTAAGCAGGACATTCTGCAAAGCCCAACTCCATCAGTCATAAGCAGGGCTTGAATTTCTGCCTTGCTTAGCTGTAGATTACAGGCAGATCCTGGGGTTCAGAAAGAGGGGTGCCATATTCATTTGTGGGTGCCATTTATACCCCATCAAGTCTCTTGCTGCCAATAATCATCCAGCATGTCATTTAACAGGTCAACTAATGTTTCCCCAAATCTCCATGCAATTCTTTTAAAAGGGGCTGGTAGTGCGAGGCCAAACTTGGAGCATCTTTCTTCCCACTTTGGATGTTGCTCTATAGCTGTAGTTTAAGACTATTTCAAGGGGTATTTTAATATATTGGCCTGCACATTTTGAATCACCTCTAAAATGATTAAGAGCAACAGTAGCCTCCTGGTATAGAGGGTTTTAAATTCTAAAAGCATAGTCACATCGTTATGCAATGTGGATGGCTCTCCTGCACATCCACCTATCACATAGATTGGGCCAGTATTACAACCCCCATTACAGGGAAGGGGCTGACACCACGCCCCTTTGGGCAGACTAAGCACTGGACATACGCCTCCATGGCACCAAGCCCCGCCTCTTCCCATTCTGCCACCTGCCTGCCCCTTTCACTAATGAATCATTTCAGTATCCCTGAAACTTTTAACAATCCTTCAAAGCAAAATCCCTGGGAGAATCAGCCGCAGCTTTGTGAAATAAAATCACGCATAGGGGCATGTTGCTGGAGTTAGTGGAGTTATTTTAGCTGAAGCTGAAATTTCTAAAGCAAAGTAACCAGGGACCTCAAAGCACCTGAAGGACCTCAAAGCTGCTGAAACCACAATTGGAGTGAAATACCTGCAGATTTAAAATCCCTGTTGTATCCAGCTAAAAATATATTCTTTTTTCACTTAGAAATATTCTTGAGACTTGACAGGCTGACATCATCCTGCTCTGCCCCTTATGGATAAATAATGCCCAAGTCTTGGACACCACAGGCTCTGCTTCTGTTTAACTAAGGTATGTTGAGGGTTGACTGATCCTTCCTCTGGCTGGCTTCCCTGGATCGGATCCTGCCTGGGGCCAGTCTCCCCTGCTAAGCATCACCGCCCAGGTATAGCTCATGGTACTCCAGGCTTACCACTAAACTGTCCTGGGTGCCTGGGAATTTCTACCCACTGGAAATGAGGGCCCTCCACCCTGATACATGACTGTTCAGTGTCACTCCGGCTACCATCTTGTCCCCGCTAGCTGGAAGAAAGTAGACTCACTGGGCTCAGCATCCATGTCTCTCTCCTTTCTCTCTTGCCCTCAGGCAAGTGGTTGCTTGTGTAGAGGAGGCAAAAATAATTGTTCCTTTACCCTTCATAGTTCTTAGCTGGGACCCCCATTACAAAAGCAGATTAACAAGAGAAAAACGAGGAGACATTTATTCGCGTGTATACCTCATGTATGCATGGCAGATACCCAAGGAATAAACAGTAAATCTCAAAGAGGTGGCCTAGATCTCTGGCTTATACAGCATCTTCGACTAAAACAAAAAAAGAAGGGTGTTAGGGAGGCGAGTTATGGGAAACTCAAGGTGGATAAATGCCACTTACTAAAGTTTGTTACTGGAAGTCCTGGGGTGCTGCCTCCAGACTGATGAGGGTATCAGGTTTCTGGTGAGTGATCAACTTTTGTCCTTCTGTGATAAGAGGGGAGAAGGGAAATATTTAAAGTTATGTCCCATCTTAAGCAAATAGTGGGGAGGACAAACAGCTTTTCTTGTGTCTGCTTCACAGGTGCCTGCAGCTCAAACCAATCCTTCTGCCAAAGTGGCGTATTCTGGGGGGAGCATATTCTGCTGCCTTCACTTAGTCTAGGAGGACCCAGTGTCAATGCCCACAAAGGCAAGCCCACCATCCTGGAATGGTTGTGGAATCCACATTTTGGTTCAGGCAGTCATTTAAATTTATCCAACAATTCAACTTCAATCCTTGGAACAAAGTTAATTTTACACCTTTCATTTATTTATTTATTTATTTTTGAGACAGGGTTTCACTCTGTTGGTCAGTGGTGAAATCACACCTCACTTCAGCCTCAAACTGCTGGGCTCAAGTGATCCTCCTGCCTCAGCCTCCTGAGTAGCTGGAACTACAGATGCGTGCCACTATACCCAGCTACTTTTTTAAAACTTTTTTTTTTTTTTTTTAACAAATGGAGTCTCACTATGTTGCCCAGGCTGGTTTTGAACTCCTGGGTTCAAATGATCCTCCTGACTAGGCCTCCCCAAAGTGCTGGGATTACAAGTGTAAACCACTGCATCTGGCCTAATTTTACACTTTTAAAAAAGTATTAAAAATACATAGTCCAAAGTTACAGGGTAATAATGAACTTTTAAAAATGCAGTCTTGTCCCCATCTCCTCCCAGAGGCAAGCTCTTAGAACTAGTTCTGTTTTAGTTATTTCTAAGGTTACCTTCGTAGCCCTCGGCAATATGCATATGCCTTCATTTCTTGGCAAATCAACATTAAATATCTTCTCCACTGTTAGGTTTTTAGTCAGAAATTCTTTTGTCATTTATAACAATTACAACAGAGATCAAAATGTGCACCATTCACTTATTACAATCCACCCTTGATGTGGCTTGGCTGTGTCCCTACCCAAACTTCATCTTGAATTGAATTCCCATAATTCCCATGTGTTGTGGGAGGGACCCCGTGGGAGATAATTTGAATCATGGGGGCGGTTCCCTGTACTGTTCTCATGATAGTGAGTAAGTCTCACAAGATCTGATGGTTTTGTCAGGGATTTCCACTTTTGCATCTTCCTTATTTTCTCTTGCCACTGCCATGTAAGAAGTGCCTTTCACCTCCCACCATGATTCTGAGGCCTCCCCAGCCATGTGGAACTCTAAGTCCAATTAAACCTCTTTTTCTTCCCAGCCCTGGGTATATCTTTATCAGCAGCATGAGCACGAACTAATACAACCTTTATTTGGTACTTTTAACACTTTCTGGATACTGGAGGGACTGTACTGTTCCATCTCCCCCATCCCATCCCTTGTGCGTTTGTCATCGATTTTTCTTCTCCATATGCTCTAAATGCCAGGAGACATTGTTTTGAATGTTGCCTTAAACAGGCCATATTAATTTATATTTACTCACATATTCATCCTTTCTGAAGCTCTCCCTTCCTTCTTGCAGTTCTTCGCTTCCATCCAATGTGACTTTCCTTTAGCCTGGATAAATTCCTTTGGTATGTTTTTAGTATGGTTCTGTTGGTAATAAAAACCTCTCCATTTTTTATTTATCTGAAAATGTCTTTACTTTGCCCTCATTTTTTCTTTAATCCTTAAAGCGTCTCTTTTGATTTATTTTTAAATTGAGTATTTCTTAGGTATAGTTATGTGCACAAATCTTAAGCGTATAGCTTGATACATTTCTAATATGTCGCCGAGATCCAGAATAAAACATAGAGCATTTGTAGTGCCCCAAAACGCTCTCTCAAGCCTCTTGCAGTTGCTAGTCCTTCAAAGGAAAGTACCATTCGATTATCACCCTAGGCTAGTTTTGTCTGGTTTTGTACTTCGTAGAAAAGGAATCCAGAATATGCAGTCTTTTCTGTCTGGCATCTCTCCCTCCACATTACGTCTGTGAGATCCATCCATGCTGTAGCCTGAAGTCATGGGCCGTTCCTTTTTATGGCTGTGCAGTATTCCATAGAGTAGCTATACCGCAATTTATGTATCTATTTTACTCCGGATGGACACTTGGATTCTTTCCAGTTTTAACTATTATGAATAATGTGGCTATAAACATATTCATACATGTCATTTGTTGAACATCTGCACTAATTTCTCCAGCAGTGAGATGGCTGGGTTATAGGGTTAACATATCTTTAGCTTTGGTGAATACTATCAAAGAATTTAAGAACATGATTGCTTCTCTTCAGGGACCCACCGCCAACGTGAGCATTGTGGTTAATCCTCATTCTCATCAGTATTTGGTGCTGCCAGTCCTTTTTAGGTTCAATCATTGCAAACCAGAAATAAAATTCGAAGCCCCCCAACCAACTGAATGGACCCCTCTTCTTGGCCAAGGGTGTTCTAAAGTAAACCCAGTGTTAATATTAAAACACAGACCTTAAGACTGACAAAACAGGGTCTTTGTAGCAATAAGATACCAACATGACGGATAGCAGGTCCTGAAAGAAATTGAAGTATTTTACCCTAAAATATATTTCCTTGACATGTTTTGAAATGGTCCTGCGAAGCTGTCTCTCATGGGGAACGTCTACATTCAATAGAGAATCTGTCTCCCTTCCCAGGTCCTTTTTTTTCGGATCCAGGAGAAAATTAACTAAGAGTGTGGCACTCTGATAAGAATCATTTACTATGTATTCTCTCTGAAGCCTGTTACCCAGAGCCTTCATCTGCATAATAAGAATCTTGGTCTCTACAACCTTTTATCTTAACCCAGATACTCCCTTCTATTGATTCCAGGCCTTTAGATAATACCTTAACTCTTTCAATCAATTGCAAATCAGAAAATCTTTGAGTCCAGCTATGATCTGGAAGGCACCCCGCCTCACTGCACTCGGATGCCCCACCTCCCCACCAGCACTTCAAGTGGTCCTGCCTTTCCAGATGGAACCAATGTACATCTTACATGTATTGATGGATGTCTTATGTCTCCTTAAAATGTATAAAGCCAGGCTGTAGCCTGGCCACTTTGGGTGCATGTTCTCTGGATCTCTTGGGCTGTGTCACAGGCCATGGTCACTCACATTTGGCTCATAATAAATGTCTTCAAGTATTTTACGGAGTTTCACTACTTTCATTAATGTCAACACCATTATAGATGGGGTGTAGGGGGAGCCCTTGTGATTTGACTCTTTTTTTCCCTGATGGCCAAAGATGGCCGAGCTGTTTTAGACTCCACTGGGATGTCACCCTTAATGAAATGCCTGTACAAACCTTCTTCTCGATTTTTGATTAGGATACCTGTTTTTTTCTGTTTGTAGGAGCTCTTGGCATAAAAGCTCTTTTAAAAAAAGTAATCTTTATCTATCCAAGGTCATAACAAAATTCCCCTATGTGTTCTTCTAGAAGCTTGCTTTATTGTTCATATCAGGTCTCTGATACATCTTGAACTCATTTTAAATCATACTGGAGTTTTCATTTGAATTTCCCTGGTGGCTAAAATAATGTTGAGCATCTTTTTATGTGCTTATTGACCCTTCGTATATTTTCTTTTTCTTTTTCTTTTCTTTTTTTTTTGAGACAGTGTCCCGCTTGTCACCCAGGCTGGAGTGTAATGGCACAGTCTCAGTTCACTGCAACCTCCGCCTCTTGGGTTCAAGTGATTCTCCTGCCTTAGCCTCTCGAGTAGCTGGCATTACAGGCGCCCACCACCACACCCAACTAATTTTTGTGTTTTTAATAGAGATGGGGTTTCACCACATGGACCAGGCTGGTCTTGAACTTCTGACCTCACGATCTGCCTGTCTTGGCCTCCCAAAGTGTTAGGATTACAGGCGTGAGCCACTGCGCCTGGCTCATATATTTTCTCTGTGATATGTTGTTTTAAATGTTTTGCCCATGTTAATGAAGTGGTTTTGTAATTACTGAATTGTAAGAGTTCTTTTTATGTTCTGGTTACAGAAACATTATCAGACGTATGTTTCACAAATATTTGCTCTCATTCTGTGACTTTTCTTTTTATTTTCTGAAATATATCTCTGTGTGTGTGTGTATAAATATATTTTTAGACAGTCTCACTCTATCACCCAGGCTGGAGTGCAGTGACACAATCTTGGCTCACTGCAACCTCCACCTACCAGGTTTGAGTGATTCTCGTGCCTCGGCCTCCCAAGTAGCTGGGGTTACCGGTGTATGCCACCACACCTGGCTAATTTTTGTATTTTTAGTAGAGATGAGGTTTCACCATGTTGGCCAGGCTGGTCTCAAACTCCTGACCTCAGGTAGTGCGCCCCCCTTGGCCTCCCAAAGTGCTGGGATTACAGGCGTGAGCCACCACACCCAGCCTGAATAATATATTTTAAAGAGGAGAATCTTTTAATTTTTCATGAAGTCCAATTTATCAGGTTTTTGATAATTTGTGCATTTCGATCTATTTAACCCATGGTCATAATGATATTCTATTCTGTGGTGTTCTTCTACAGGTTTTGCAGCTTTAGCTCTTATGTTTAGGTCTATGATGCAATTTCAGGTACTGTTTGTGAATGAGGTAAGGGTAGGGGTTCATGTTTTTGCATATAGCTATCCCTTTGTTTCAGCACCAGTTTTGAAAAAAAAATTATTATTTTCTCATATTGAATTTCCTTGGAATTTTTATCAAAAAATCAGCTGAACATGACTTTGAGTCTGTTTCTGGATTCTTTATTTCATTGATCCATATGTGTATATTCATAGCAATTTCAGTTTGTCATGAATACTGTAGCTTTACAGTATTTCTTGATGTCAAGTTTTTCACCTTTGTTCTTTTTCAAAGTTTTTTTTTAGTTATTCTAGGTTATCTGTATTTTTATTTAAAATGTAAAATCAGTTTGTCATATGGAATTTTGTTCTATATATTGTTGGATTCAAATTGTTAAAACCTTATCATTTTCCAGTCTACATTGATGAGTTACATCGATCAATTGTTTTTCTTGTAAAGTCCTTGTCCGCTTTGAGTGTCAGAGTTATGCTAGCTCTATCAAATGAATTAGGATATTTTCCTCCGTCTTGTATTTTCTGATAGAATTTATGTAATATTAGCATTATATATAATTCTATATGTAATATATATGCAACATTTATTGCATATGCACTATAATATGTGTGTATATATATATTTGTGACAGGATCTCAGTCTGTCACCCAGACTAGAGTACAGTGGCACTGTAATGGCTCACTGAATCCTTGAACTCCTGGGCTCAAGCAATATTCCTACCTCAGTACCCCAAATTGTTGGGATTACAGGTGTGAGCCACCACGCCTGGCCCCCTTAGTACTTTATTAAGTGTTTAACATAATTCACTAATGAAGCCATTTTAGCTTGGAGTTTTCTTTGTAGAAAAGTTTTTGGTTATAAGCTCAATTTGTTCAATGGATATAGAACTATTTATGTACTGAAATATTTTTCTTGTTTCAATTTTGGTAATTTATTTTCAAAGAACTTGCCCATTTCATCTAATTGTAAAATTTGTTGCTATAAAATTGTTTGCAATATAACCTTAATATATGTAATTACTTTTGTCTATAGCAATGGCCTCTTTTATATTTCTATATTTTACTTTGTTTTTTTTTTTTTTTCTCTTTAAATGTCTTTAAAAGTTTGGTAATATTCCCCTATGAAACCATCTGATCTTGGTGCTTCTTTGTGAAATAGTTCCTTGTTAACTTTTTATATTGCTTCCACAAATATTAATCTGATTAAGTATTTTTCTTTAATAGGATCAATTTTGGCAAACTATGTTTTTCAAGTAAGTTAGGGATTTCATCTGGGTTTCCAGCTCATTTATTTAAAGTCTGATTAATATCTTAATTTAAATTTTTTTCAGTTCCAATGGTTGTCTCCTTTAGTTATTTCTTATTTTATAAAGTCTTTTCTCCTTTTTTGATTATATTAGCTAGTGACTTTGCAGTTTTGTTAATAAAAAACAGTATTTTGATCTATTAATTAGATATATTGCTTTTTTCTTTTCTACCTCATCAATTTCTACTTTTATCCTTATTGTTTTCTTCCATATTCCTTCTATGGGTTGCTTTATTCTCATTTTTAGTTTTTTGGGGTTAGAAATTTAATTTATTTTTATCCTCTTATTTTAAAACATAAGTATTTAAGGCTGTACACTTCACTTTAATACCTATTTTAAATGTGTTTCATACAAACAGATATGCACTGTTTTCATTAACGTTATTTTTCAAAAATTTTGTAACTTCTGTATTTACAGTTTTACTCAGGAGTTATTTAAGAGAAGGCTCCTTACTTTCCAGGTGGTAAGGTCTTTTTAAGTTCTGTTATTATTTCTAGTCTTGCTGAATTATAATGAAACAGTATTGCTTATAATATTACTATTTTTTAGAAAATTTACGGAATCTGTCTTTGTAAGTTAACATATGATTACTCTTTGTGAATTGCATTAGTGTGCTCAGGCTGCCATAACAAAATATCACAAACTGAGGGGCTTAAACACAATTCTGGAGGCTGGAAGTCCAAGATCAGTGTGCCAGCATGGTGGGTTTCTGGTGAGGGCTCTCTTCCTGGCTTGTAGATGGCAACCTTCTGCCTGTGTCCTCACATGGCCTTTCCTCTGTGCATGCACACTGCGTTGGTGTCTCTTCTTATAAGGACACTAATTGTATGCACCAGAGCTCTACCCTTATGACCTTACTTCATGTAACTTTACTTCCAACATGGTCCTGTCTCCAAATACAGTCACATTGGGGATTAGGACTTCAACACATGAGTTGGAGTGTGGGAGAAGAAGACACACACATTCAGTCCATAACACAAGTATCCCCTTAGCACTTGAGAACTACCATACACCACCCCCTGCATCCTTGGAGTTACCGTCCAAGACCCCCAGTGGATGTCTGAAACCACAGATAGTGCTGAACCCTGTGTATGCTTTGCTGTACAGTATCAGAGGCAACCTGTCTTTCCATATTTCATGCCCTGGTGCCTCTTTTGCACTTTAAAAAATGTTATTTCTAGTGGGCATCTTCTTCCAGTACAGCTCACTTCAATTGAAGACTTGCTTTAGATGGTATCCTTTCTCCTTGATCAACTTCAGCTCTGCTGGAAGCGTGGCAGCAGCTTCTTCATCAGCCGATGCAGCCTTTCCAGTAATTTTTATATTTTTCAGTCCACACCTGAATCTGTGTAATTATTCCTTACTTGCAATAAATGGCTTGGTGTTACTCTTTTCAAGGGATCTCTTGCTGAAGTCTTCATATAGGCTCAGTACTTTCTGGTGCAACACATTGTCATCATCAGTTGGAACTTTTATCTTCCACCCACAAATGTAATGCCTTTTCCATCTTAATTAACTTATCACACACTGCAACTTTTGTGATTTGAGGTGTGACAGCAAAACTGGGATAATTTTTTCCTTTACAATTTAACCAATAGAAGATTCATTCTTACTTGAGATCTTAGCAACTTCAGCATAGGATTTTTAAAAATTTTCTTACTAAGTTGAGAACTTTCACCTTTTCACTTAAAGGAAGCACATTATGGTTTCTCTTTGGCAAGTCTGAATTGCCATCATTACTACTTTTGCATTTGAGGCCAGTATTAAGGAAAATAAGAGTTAGTTGGACACGAACACTACCATCCCATCACAGCCGATCTGACAGTCCAGATAGCTATGAAGTGATCAGTGGGCAGGTGGCGTAGACATCAAGGGTACGCTGGACAAAAGGATAATTCCCGTCCTGGGTGGGATGCAGCGGGACTGCATGAGATTTCATCTCACTACCCAGAACAGCATCAATTTTAAACTTACAAATTGTTAATTTCTGAAATTTTCCATTTCATAAGTTCAGACTTCCACTGACTTTGGATAACAGAAATTGTGTGAATCCAAAGATGAGAGGGGCCTACCAAATTCTCTGTTTTATTGTATAAACTTTGATACAGTGAGAGAGAAAAATAGAGAGGACACACCTCACCATATTGTATTGTGTTTAAGTATTATACATCCTTACTAAATTTATTTTGTCCTCTTGATCTAACTTGTACTAAGAGTGATATTTTAAAGACTCCATTTATTGATGTGTTTGTTTCTGTCCCCTAATACCACCTGTAGGATACACTTTATAAAAGTGGAGATTCTGGATATTAGCCCTTTGTTAGACGGGTAGATTGCAACAATTTTCTCTCATTCTGTAGGTTGCCTGTTCACTCTGGTGGTAGTTTCTTTTGCTGTGCAGAAGCTCTTTAGTTTAATTAAGTCCCATTTGTCTATTTTGGCTTTTGTTGCCATTGCTTTGGTGTTTTAGTCATGAAGAATCTACAAAGAACTTAAACAAATTTACAAGAAAAAAAACAACCCCATCAAAAAGTGGGCAAAGGAAATGAACAGACACTTCTCAGAAGAAGACATTCATGCAGCCAAGAGACACATGAAAAAATGCTCATCCTCACTAGTCATCAGAGAAATGCAAATCAAAACCACAATGAGATACCATCTCACGCCAGTTAGAATGGTGATCATTAAAAAGTCAGGAAACAACGGATGCTGGAGAGGATGTGGAGAAATAGGAATGCTTTTACACTGTTGGTGGGACTGTAAATTAGTTCAACCATTGTGGAAGACAGTGTGGTGATTCCTCAAGAATGTATAACTGGAAATACCATTTGACCCAGTGATCCCATTACTGGGTATATACCCAAAGAATTATAAATCATGCCACTGTAAAGACACATGCACACATATGTTTATTGTGGTACTATTCACAATAGCAAAGACTTGGAACCAACCCAAATGTCCATCAATGACAGACTGTATTAAGAAAATGTGGCACATACACACCATGGAATACTATGCAGTAATAAAAAAGGATGAGTTCATGTCCTTTGCAGGGACATGGATGCAGCAGGAAACCATCATTCTCAGCAAACTGTCGCAAGAACAGAAAACCAAACACCACATGTTCTCACTCATAGGTGGGAATTGAACAATGAGAACACTTGGACACAGGGTGGGGAACATGACACACCGGGGCCTGTCGTGGGGTGGGGGACTGGGGGAAGTATAGCATTATGAGAAACTCCTAATGTAAATGATGAGTTGATAGGTGCAAGAAACCAACATGGCACATGTATACCTATGTAACAAACCTGCACATTGTGCACATGTACCCTAGAACTTAAAGTATAATAATAAAATAATAAATACATAAAATAATACATAAATACATAAAAATATATACACTCTAAAAATAGTGGAAGTGCTTGCTCTACTTTTTTCATCCACAGGCATTTGTGGTTTTTGTCTTTATTATTAATTATGGTATTTTTTAACACTCAAAAGTATCTTTTGTCATATTTCACTTTTTTTTTAGCTTTAATTCCACTTTTTTCTAAGATCAGGAATACAAGCACTGATTTCTTATTTCTGCCATTTGACTAGTATTCTTTTGCCTTCCTAAATAACAGGGTTCTACGTGTGCTTTGACAGGTATCCTTTATATACATTATAAGGTTGGGTCTTTCTTTGTGAGAAAAGCCAAGAATCTTTTGCTTTAACACGTGGGTTAAATCTATTCACATTTACTAATATTACTGGTATGTTTGGTCTCACCTTTGTCATACTCTACGTTATAATTGCAATATGTATTATGTAATATTTGCTGCGTTTTTGTCTCCACAGGATGTGTTTTAATTGCTTTTTTCTTTTGGTATTTAGAAGAGTCTGTTTTTGTTTGAATGCTTGCTTTAATGTACTTAGTTCCCTGGATTTTTACAATTTAATTGCTGTCTGGTTATTATTTTTTCACGGTATCCTTGACTCCCACTTAGTACCTACACAATTAAAAATGAGCTTGTTCTACTTTCTCTTGCCGTCTTCCTTGTGTCCTTATTTTTAACAGCATTATTTCTGCCTCCTCCTATCGTATAACATCTGGATATTACTTTTCCACCTAGTGTTAATGTTACATCTATAAATTAAATGCACACAGTCAATTCTTTTGCTGCTGTTTTCCCCAGCATTTTGTGAGTTGTTGCATGTTCAAAATTTTTCCTATGGCTTTGATATTTGAAGGACAGCATGACTGGAAATCACAATTTGGGCTCATAATTTATTTCCTTAAGTTTCTTGACAACGCTATTCAATTTTGCTTCTCTTTGCATACTACTATTTAGAAGTCTGGTGCTAGTTAAATTATCTTGCCCTTGTAAGCAATTTGATATTTTTATTTGAAGAGCCTTTGAATATTTTTCTTTATCTTTAAAATCTAACAATTTGGCTGGGCACGGTGCCTCATGCCTATAATCCCAGCACTTTGGGAGGCTGAGGCGGGTGGATCATGAGGTCAGGCGATTGAGACCATCTTCGCTAACACGGTGAAACCCCATCTGTACTAAAAATACAAAAAATTAGCCGGGCGTGGTGGCAGGCGCCTACAGTCCCAGCTACTCTGGAGGCTGAGGTAGGAGAATGCCATGAACCCGGGAGACAGAGCTTGCAGTGAGCAGAGATTGCGCCACTGCACTCCAGCCTGGGCGACAGAGCGAGACTCCATCTCAAAAAAAAAAAAAAAAAAAATCTAACAATTTTACTCAAATAGGTTAGTATCAGAATTCATCATTTTGAGTCAATTGTCCCAGGTACCCTGGGAGCTCTTTCCTATACGGGGCAAGGTCTTTTCTTTCCAGAAAGTTTAAATGGAGTATTGTTTTAAATATTAGCTCTTTTTCATTATTTGGTTTCCAAATTCAGGAACCCCAATAGTATGTATGTTGGCCTTCTTCGCCTGTCTTCCATTTCAATCACTTTCCCTCTAAACATTTCTCTTTCTCCTCTTTTTTTCTCTTTTTTAATCTCAATTTTTTCCCTCTCAGCTTTTTAATTTTCTTTTCCTGTATACTCCTTATTAAATTTCCATTCAAATACATTCTCTCTCAGGCACCATGAACCTGAAATATTATTTTTGATATGATGTTTGTCTTTTTTAATATTTATTTTCTGAGTTTAGCCAACCCTTGCTTTACATCTTCCTGTTTTTAATCTTAGAAAATTTATTTCTCATGATGTTTTTTGTGTCTCTCAGTACTGGTTTAATGATACTAAATTCAGTTCAGAATTTTTTTCTTACGTTTTTTCCTCTGCTTTATGGCTCTTTGGGACAGAGAGGAGGAAACTTCCTATCAGGTGACATACTTTGATTTTTTGTTGTTGTTTGCTTCTTAGAGGAGCTTTAGAGATGAAGATTCCTTGTGTTCCCATCATACATGTACATGGTTGGTGGTTTGGGATAATTTACGAAATCATTCTCTTCTTATGTGTAGTGCAGGTTTTTCAACGGATGGCTTCTTTCTGGGGAGAGGGTGTGTATGCTTTGATTTTATTTTTATTTCATTTAGTCTTGCAGAGCTCTAAATTTTCTTTCTTGTTTATTTTTCCTTCCTCATCCAGTCTCCAAAGCCTCTTTCTTTTTATTCTTTTTCCTTCAGAAACATTATTGTTTTTTTCAAACTGCCCATAAAAGTCCCATGCCCACTTTCAGTGTGTTTTCTCTGGTTAGCACTCTTATCTACAAGGATTCTTTTTCAGTGTTATCACACTTACAGTGAACTTTCTATTTCTGAGGGATTGATCTCAGTTCACCTTGTTCAATCTTAAGCAGCTTTTCCAGAGCCTCTACCAGTTCTCTTAGCAAAGGCTTGTGGTAGAAATTCAAGAAATAATCTGATGTCTGTTTTTTGAATTTTGATTTTGTGTGTGTGTGTGTAATTAGAAGTATTCAGGATTCTTTATTTTTTTAATTTTGCAGAAAGCATGAGATTTATATGATTTTATTTGCTTTTTTTGTAATTTGGTAATGTTTCTGGGGTATGTGTGGAGAGATTCTTATTTAATTAGTCTCTACTACCTTGGCTACCAGGAAATGTCCTCAATGAAATTTTAATTCACACGTATTCCCTCTTTAGTTTTTGTTTGTTCATGCAAGACTGCTGTAGAAGGGGAAACGTTTTTATATATACAGAATAAATAAAGATATATTTTTCAAAATTTGATTGTATAACAGTAAAAATGTTTGATAGTAAGACACAAAATTTGTATAAACAAATGTAATTTAACATATAACAAATGCAATGTTTAATACAATTAAGATAGATAATATTGTGTATTTAAAAACTCATAATCAGATGCTTCATTCATATTTCTGTGTTTTGTGACATTTCAAATTCTAGACTGCATGTGAATTCTCTCTAAAGTAGTTAAACTAGGTCTCAATACAAGCTTTGTTAATATAATATTTATCATGCTGTCTAGAGATAGGTAACAGTAGTGGAAACAGAAAGGAATAAATAGGATTAAACCATACAATCTGTAGGATTTAACCTTGCTGATTTTTTTTTTCAGTGTTACATGCTCATAAATAATTTCTTAACAGTGACTAGAATTTTGTTTATATCATATAATTACATTGTATAATGAGTCTTCCCATTATGCAGTAATAAAGACAACTGGGAATGTACTTTGGAGAAAGTGCTGAAGTTTAATAAATATTTAAATTATGGATTCAACAAATGCAAAATAATAAGTTTGAACCATATTGTTTATGTACTCAAGTAATTATTTTCTTATTTTATTCTAATATCCCATTGTTACTATAAATTTTATGCCTTATTAATCTTCCTTGAAATCTTCCTACAGTGTAACATTACTATTAAACACACACAAGTTTCCTTGTGCACACAGATATTCACACACAAACAGGCACCTCATGGGAATCATTACAAGCATTGATAGTGAGTAGTAATAAAATTGATATGCAGTGGAGATAACAGACATGTTTCTAACCATATAATGGACTATCCTCCAGCTTTATTCTAAATACATGAATTAGGAAAATTAAACATGAAGGAAATCCTTGTACAGGTAAAATACATGAATACAAGCTGAAGTGATATTTTTTGCATGAATCTTTGAGTTTGGCAGTAATTCAGATTAACATGATTTTGAACAACACGTGGCAGCCTGAAGGTTCCTGCGTGTTTCTTTCTAGCCGCAGAGAAGTCTTGATTAAATGCATCTTCCTTATGGACCCTCAGAATTCCTTGTGAGATGTGTGATTAGCATAATGTCACTCGAGGAAGGAGGTTAACCTTATTGACTGAAAGGCAGTACCTATACGTGACATTTATTCTCTGACCATGAATAATCAAGTGTTGACTAAAGGATCAATTCACCCGATATTAAATCATACCTTTTCCCGAAATATTCAGAAAATGTATAGGCACAGGGAGGCAGATAGGAAATGTTTAGCTGCATATCCTTTCTGTGATACTTTGGATTTTTTAAAGTGTTTTATGAACACTTTCAAATGCTCTACCTGGACTTACGTAAAATAGGCATTATCATCCCCTATTTGATAGATGGGGAATCTGAAACTAAGTGACTTGCTAAGATCACTTGTTAGCCTAAGATAACTGGGCTCAGGGAAGAGATCTTCTGTCCCCTCAACCAGCATTCTCTCAACTACAACCCTCAGCTTCATTGCTTGCAAATTAGTGCAGTACTCTCTACTTAGTATGTATTTAGAAAGTTAGGACTAAAGTATTACAACCAAGGCATCTTTATTCACTTAGCTTCTAAATTGTTTATACTTCATGGAGAGGTTGTGAAATGAAGAGCGGAAAACAGTGAGTGAAGGAATGGAAGTAATTATTGATCACCCAACTGTGGAAGATACATTTAATCCTCACGTAAACCCAGAATGTCAGGTTGGAGTTACTCTCATTTTGTGAAGGAGCTGCAATTAGGATGCTCCATCAAAGAGCCAAAAGTCCTTGAAATTCTGGGCTTCTAAAACCATGCCTAGCCATTTTTTCAGTCAACAGAGGAAGCGCAATTTTCAACAAAGGCTTCAATGTCTAAAATCATTGAGTGCATTTCCTTCCAAACTGCTTTCTGGACCAAATTTCACCTCTGCTCATAAGTTTTGATCAGATCAATATGAACCCAGTGCTCACACTTTCTGACACATTCATCTAAATCATTTTTATGTTTTTCACTATGGAAAAATCTATCTTTAAAACAGGGAAAAGTGTATTTCCCAAGTCAAAATAGTTCACACCGAAAGTCATATTTTTTTGTCATGTGTAATAGACACTTATTATTTTCACCCAAAGAAGAGTCAGATTTGATTTCTGCAAAAGAAGGGTCAGTAATAAGAAGTTGATGAGTTTCAAATCTGTAGTCAGAGTTCTTTAAGCAAGGTCAGTGCTGAAAGATCTGGTCCATGGTCTGAAACCCAGTGTACAAGAGCATGTGCATGCGTGCACACACACACACACGAATACACACACACACATGCACTCACACAAGTGAATAAGGATAAAGAGACTCAGAGTAAAAAAAACCAGATTCAGTATTACAGCATTTTTACACTGACTTACACCATAATTTAGGCTTTAATGTCAGTATTTCAGAGAAAATATTCAGGGAAGTAAAGATAGTTATTGTTATTTCTTTTACACTACACCAGGATATGTGCACTGGAAGTTAAGGCCCGATTTCTGGATTCATAGCTTACTCATAGGAATATGTTTCAGACAGATATTTGACACAGAGTATAACTCTTGATTTATCAGAATTGAATTTATGCATTTTTCAGAGATAGCAATTTCGTATTTGAAAATTCAGGACCAAGTACGTTAGACAAGTCACATTATTGCCGGCTGTGCTATAATGGCAGCTATAATTAATATTTTTAAGTGGATGTCTCCAGGATGTTTTGGAATAGTATTTTGATCTAAGCTTACAAATATAAAAATCCTGTTTTCTCTACTGTTCCAAAAGCAAAGATAATTCAAGGGCAAAGACACATTTTCTTTGTGTATGCAGCATGCTCATCTCACAAAAGATATGTATGCTTATTGATATCCATTAAGTTTACTTTTTTGGAAGAGCAAGGCTTTCAATTTATACATAGGTCTTGAAATAGCTTTGACAGCATTCTATGTAGTTAGGTTAAAACTGAATCACTAAAATTTTGAAATTGTGGCTGGAATTCTTTTAATCAAGAAAATTCTCTGTGGAAAACCCTAATTTTAAAAAAAGAAAAAGAAAAAAAAATCATTTCCGGAAGGTTGGACTTCGGCATTCTCGTACATGTGATAAGCTGAAAATGATAGGAAAAAAGTAAGTGGGTACAAATACACCTTTGTGTTACAGCAGGTTGGATAATTTAGACAGTTGATGGTAGTTTTTTTCTTCTACAACTTGAAAATTGTGTGTGTGCGTGTTTAATTTTGATGAAATATAATACTTTGTAATTTTAAATCTTTCTTAAATGTAGGCTATAAATATGTCTTTTTAAAATCTCCTTTGAATACTATTAGAATTCTGTTGGACTATTTCTACCTTTAAAATTTTATGTTTGATATAACTCAATTTATATCACTGGTCTCTCTAAGTTAGAAACTTTTATTTTTCCGGGATCATTTTTCATCTTTCCTGAATTGATCCTCCAACTGCATTTAGAGACCTGGACTCTGGCATAAATATTGTCTTCTCAAGTCTCAAAAACCTGCCTTTGGGTCTGAGTATGTTTTAAATCTCCCTCCCTTATTCCCCAGTCAGCCATCCCTAAGGTTTCATTATTATTTCGGCAATATGAGTTCCACAGGCTGTGAACATTTGAGACTTTAAGCCAGTTGAGACTCTAACCTCCCCCCAAAATTGAAAAACAACGTATCCTCTGAAATAGTTTTAATTCAACACCCAAATGCATTCATCATATATATAAAAGGTGCAAATAGGTATAACTTCAAAAAGGTTATAAGTATTCACATTTTAAAATAAAATAATTTTATCATTCTTTTTAATGAACCTAATGGAATCTGATACCATAGTAATTTGATATCTACCATGATACATTTAAGAGGTATACAAGTTATCTTTTAACATCTAGAAATTTTATATTTTTTATCTAAACTTGTGTCATCATTCCACTTCTACTTAGAATATTCTCTGTCTAATTTAGTATGACTGAAAAATCTGTTATTGATCAATCTATAACTCTTTTTTGCAAAAAACGTATGTATATTTAAATTTAAATTTTAAAAAATTTTATTGTGACTATAAGTCTTCATTAAAATATTCTGGCTAAAGCTACTATTAAACGTATTATTAATATGAAATTGACCAACACAGCATTTATTTTTTTGAGACAGGGTCTCACTTTGTCACCCAGTCTGGAGTGCAGTGACACAAACATGGCTCCTGGGCTCAAGCGCTCTCCCACCTCAGCCTCCTGTGTAGCTGGGACCACAGGTGTGTGCCACCATGCCCAGGTAATTTTTTTACTTTTTGTACAGATGGAGGGGTCTCACCATGTTGCCCAGGCTGGTCTTGAACTCCTGGTCTCAAGCAATCCTCCGCCTCAGCCTCCCAAAGTGCTGGGATTACAAGTGTGAGTCACTACACCTGGCCCACATGTAACTTTTAAGTAATTATTAATTATACATAAAATTTTATTGGAAATATGAGTCTTACTAAAATGGATGGGGATTTTCCCAGTTGGTTTATATATGCATGAGCGAATATGGATGAGAATGACATCAGTAAAGTGCAGCGGAGTTAATCTTACACTTTAAAGTAGATGTAAGTGCTGAGAGCACCTGTTAACATAAATACATAGATAAAAGGAGCTTTGTGATAGCAATTCTTTGAAATGCTTCTGGGTTATATGCCAAAAATTAGACCAATTAAAATTTTTTTTTTAAATGAATGATCTCTCAGCTGACAGCTCTATTAGTTTCTCCTTCAGTTCTGTTAAAAGCAAAGGTTTGGGGCCAGGCGCGGTGGCTCATGCCTGTAATCCCAGCACTTTGGGAGGCCAAGGCGGGTGGATCACTTGAGGTCGGGAGTTTGAGACCAGCCTGGCCAACATAGTGAAACCCCGTCTCTACTAAAAATACAAAAATTAGCCAGGTGTGATGGTGTGCGCCTGTAATCCCAGCCACTCGGGAGGCTGAGGCAGGAGAATTGCTTGAACCTGGAAGGTGGAGGTTGTGGTGAGTGGAGATCTTGCCACTGCACTCCAGCCTGGGAGGCAGAACAAGACTCTGTCTTGAAAAAAAAAGGGGGGGTTGGAAAACATCTGAATTGAAAGAGAAATTGGAACCCACTCATTAAAGTCATTCACTTTCTCAACAGCAATATGAACTTTTCCAGTCATTCCTCGTGTGGGGCTGGCTTCACACCCCAGAGCAACATACCAAAGAAAGAGATGCGTCTTTTTTTTCTGTTAAATAAGGGAAAGGGAAGGAAAGAAGAACCTACATTTTCAAGACCAATTTCAGGAAAGGGTAGATGTGGGGTTGACATTTTCTTAAAACAGTAATCGCTTGTGTATTCCTTGGGAACCCCGGGTGTCTAATAACCCCATCTGAAGATGGCCACACTAAGGCAAGGTGAGGACACTCTTGAGGTTCAAAAGCTTCAGCGTGTAAGCAAAGGGACTGGATTTGGGCCAGGAAGAGCTGGTTAAATAAGTCTGTGGCCAAGTCCCCTCTTCCCCTTATCCTGTATTCTCATTAATGTTTGGATTTGGTAAGTCTGGGAGGCAGCCCAGGAATCTGCAGTTGACAGCACCCCTGGGTGATTTTGTTGCAGGGAGGCCACGGATAAGGCACCCTTTGAGGAACTCTGGACCACGGGAAAACAGATGGACTTTGGAATCACCTGGTCCCAGCCCGGGATCTTCACTCTCTGTCTAGTAGCTGTGTGGATCTTAGGCCCATAGCTAGACCTCTCAGCCTCGTCATCTTCATGATTTATCATTGTGAGAATTTAGTGAAATAATGTAAGTAAGGCTGATACAGTGTCTGGGCATTTAGCAAATGCTTGATAAGTGTTATTTTACTTCTCCTTTTCTTACCTAGTCTTCCAATCCTTTCATTTCTTTACTTGAGGCAGGGAATATACAACTTATATTTATCCTCTAGTTGTTAGCATTCAGTGACTTAAGAGAAATTTCTGAATAAAAGTTGATAAAAATGAGAATTATAAACAAAATAGAGTTAAAAATCAGCTTGGAAAGTTCCTTCTATATTGATAGAGGTCTTTCCATCAATATTGAGGAGAACAGCATTAAATGCATCCAGCTGTTCACACAATTTACCTAATAAAACTAGTATCCATATTCTATTTCTCCACCTTGTCTCCAAGGATAGAAGGATATAAAGGTTTGATATGCCACATCTTTAAGTTCTCAACTTTTCCAGTCTTAAGAAAGCAGTACGTGCCTTTCAATAGGCTCTTATGAACTCTCAGTGAATAGCCATCATATTGTACACCATGGTCCAGGCACATGAGCTACCAAGGAGTACCAGATGCTCTTCCTTTCTTGGGAACAATATGGCTTACCTTCCTCTAAGTCACTATACTCTGCCCCTCCCAGGCGATTCAAGTTGTCTTTTAAGTAGCCGACTCCAGCATCTCATCCAAGAATAATGTTGAGGTCACCTTTCTTCCAACGTCTGAAGATCTGAAATTTGCCATACTTGCTCAGAGATGACGCAGTGGTGTCACAGTGGGGGACAGCACAGGCTGAACAGTTGAGCTACCTATATTCAAATCCAATTGCTCCTTCTTTCCAGTCGAGTTCCTGTCTGTGTCTGAATTCTCCCAAAAGCAGGGCCTGAGACAAAGTCTTGTATCAAGGAGCTTATTTGGGAAGTGATCCCAGGAAGCAGGAGTAAGACAATAAAGGAGCGAAGAGTACAGCTGCTTTATGGAGTTGGCCACTGGTGGGATAGCCAATGTTCTGTCCTGCAGAGACTTTCGGAGGCGCCCTATAAACGATGTTTCCTAGTCACCCACCTGTGCTCAAAACTCAGGAGCACCTCTGGGAATGCTAATTTCTCACACTTGTGGTGTGTGCAGGTGAGGTCACTAGTGGATTATGGACCACAATCCACACCCTGGGGCTGTGGACCACAATCCACACCCAGGCAGCAAGAGGTAATATGAGCACTCAGAAACCACACCTCCACCAAGATCCTGGTACCTAAATGGTCTCAGTCCAAGACTTGATGTCTTTTAGAACACCTTAGTGTTCTCTTTTAAAATGTCTGTTTCCATCTTGATTTTCAGTTCCTCTGACCAGGCTTCATTCTACTCATTTCCATCAGAAGATCCTCCCCTTATGACAAAGAGGGTAGCAATGTGGGACCTGCATGGCCACAGTTGCATCGTCAGCACTGAGGGGCTGGTCATTTTGTTTCCTGCTTGTCTCTTTGCTTTCTTTGTAACTCTAGAAGCTCTTTGTTGACCTTAACATTGAGTAGGGGTCAGTGTTTTCTTCCATTCTCTATTGTTCCTTTCAGTCTTAGCTCAAGAGCCACCTTCTTATTGAGAACACGTCTGTCACAATTAAAATTGCAATCCACACCTCTCACCACCCCTTCCTCTCTTCTACTTAAAAAATAGTACTTAGCATCTTCTAATATACTTCAATTTACTTATTATATTTATAGTGCATTTTAAGCTCCACAAGGTCAGGGACTTTGACTTTTGGGCTCACTAACGTATCCCAAACAGCGTAACAGTTTCTACCACTTAGTAGATGCTCAATAAATATTTGTTGATTGAATGAATACATTATGAATGGTTCAGGCATATTCCTTGGTAAATAAAAGCAGGGTTTGATGTTCAAGAAGAATGTTGGAATTTTCTACAGACTGCAGTTCAATCAATGTATTTACTCTAGTCAATGAAGAAGGCTTTACTTGAATTAATAGCTTGTCTTGAGAATAAAAACTTGAAGAGAGACTTAGCTAATATTATTTTATGACCATTCGCCACTAGAAAAAGATAAGAGAGCCAGTGTGGGTTGCTAGGTCCCTTCCCCATATGAATTAAAGATGCTAAGAAAGGGAGACTAATCTCTATGGCTTTAGAGAAGGGAAAAAAGCCCATGAGGACCCCCAGAGACCAGATGGAGTTGTGGCCTGTTGTGGGGAGAAAACAGCATTGAGGCTGAGGAGGAGCAGGTAGTGGGCTGGGAGGAGCCGGGGAGCTAAATGGGGCAAGAGCTGGTTAGTTGTGCTATTTTCTCTTTGTTGCACTGCCCTAGGTTGGTCATTGTCTTCCCCATCACCAGTGTGAGACAGAAAAACAGCAGTAACAGCCCAGCACTACAGGGTCAAGGGTGAGAGACTAATATTGGAATAGCAGGAGCCCTCCTGCAGCAGGCAGGGGCATTCTGGAAGGCCCTTCACCCTTTGCATGCTGGGTTATTAAAATGAAGAAGGAATGTCTCTCTAAAGAGAGTAGAAATGGGCTGGAGGCAAAGAGAGGCCATGAGTGTTAGAGTCCCGTATAAAGGGACAGCAAATAGAGCATCAATTTCGGGTTGTGTCTTCATGGGCTGTAGTCCCTGGATAGACTAGGGACTAGTTTCCTCCCTTCTTTAATTCACCAGCAGCAGGGCAAGCTATAAGCTTAGCCTCATACTCCAGGATAAAAATTACCTCTTTAAAAAGCTGATATTCCCAAGGGGGAAATGATTCCAAAGGCGAAGTTAACCAGATGCCTGATGATACCATCAGATTAAAAAGAAAAGAAAAACTGAACAATATGTACTGGATGAACAAGAACAAATGGGGCAGAGTGATCAAGACTTTAAAATAAATGCAACAAGAGTTGAAGAGGATATTGGTAACACGAAGCAGGAGCAAGAAGAGCTAAATGGAAATACTCTTTGTAGAAAATGTAATGGTTGAAATGAATAAGAAAACACAAGAATAAATGAAAGAGTGGGTGCAGTCAAATAATATATCAGTGATCTAGAAATTCAAATTGAGAAAATCATCCAAGGCATCAGGAAAGAATAAAAAGATGAAAAAACACAATAGAAAAATTGAGATGCAAAGAATAGTGTAGATATATATGTAAAAAAGAGCATATATATGATGAAAAGAGGGCATATATATATGTGATGTCCCAGAAAAAAAAGAGAAAAACAGAATGAAAATATGTATTTTGAAATCAGTAAAAATTTTACAGAAGCAAAAACTTCAAGATCTCAGATTGCAAAGACTGATAGAATCTAGACTTTATGAATAAGAACAAATCCCACACACACGCAATTTAAGACCATCAAAGACAAATTTAAAAATCTAAGAGCTTCTGTGTAGAAAGAGCTCATGGCCCGCAGGCTAACAAGGGTCAGATTGACTCTCAATTTCCCAACAGCAGTCTTGGAAACAAGAACTTACTTCATAGGCAGCTAAGTTATAAGTTATATGGCTGCGAGGACACCGTAAATACATTCTAAGACATAGAAAGCTGAGAACGCTTATTTCTCAAAGATCTTCTTTAAAAACACTCTTGGTGGACGTCATCCAGTAAGAGGATAAATAAGTTCAGGACCATGTCATGAACCTTGTGGGAAATATGGGTGAATAAATAACAAGGTAAAATAAATAACCAAATAAATATTATTGAGATCTAAACGTTAAGAAAAAAAAAAGAAGAAGAAGAAGGAAAGGAAGGAAAGAAGGAACAGAGGAAGGGAGGGAGGAAGAAAAAGAGAAAAGAAACCATATTCAATTCCTTCAGAAATAAAAATCTAGAAGACGCTAAATTTCAAAAATACTTTCATTGAGTTGACCTTTGATTTAGAAATGATTAAGTTTATTAAATGTTCTGATTTCTTTAAACGTGTCTACAAAACATTCCTTCTTAGTGCTTTTGATCAAAGTTTAGCTTTTTAACCAGAACATTCAGGAAGAGCTTCTGGGAAGTTGGCCAAGTATATTGATACTTGCTTTTACCTTTCAATACGTGAAGCCTCTTCACGTTTGTCCAGGCTGCAGTGCTGGAGAGAGGAGTGGTAGAGGGACACAGGTGAGGTGATAAGTCTATCAGACTTTAGAGGTATCTATATAGCAATATGATGACAAGGCTGGCCCTGCAGAGACGAGACTGATTGTCCGTTTTCCCTTGGTTCGTTTGATTTCTGGCCACACTGTGTTCACAGGGAAGCTGTGTATGGGCTCAATCCCAGCACCTCCAAGCAGAGTGGGGCTCCTGGGGGTGCCGAGCAGAGGGTGGCTTCTGGGACTAATCAACAGACTCTCTGTCAGAGTTAATGAAGGCATTCCAGTCATAGAGAATATGACTGGCAGATCAGCCTAACACAAAACGAGGCCTTTGATGTCATCAGTATGCAGTGCATGGTGCACTGGGCTGTGAGTCAGCCATCCAGGTCTTAGTCTTGCCTGGCCTGGTATGAATGCTGGGTAAACTGTTGTAACCAGCCCAGGTCTTACTGTACACATTTGCTAAATGAAGGTATTGGGCAGATCAAGCTCCAGGATCTCTTCTAGCTTTAATGTCCTTGGGCTCCACAAATTGAAGAAGAGATTTGGGCTTAGACTGCAGTTGAATACTAACAAAACAACTACACTAACTTTAGACTGAGATAAGTATGATCTCCCATCTTTGATGTTTCCTATGAACTCAAATAATAAAAGCTACCATTTGCTGAACTCCTAATATGCACTCTGTGCTTGACATTCATCATTCTGTTTAATGTTAACATTGACTTTACAAAATAAATGGCAAGGTGCAGTGGCTCATGCCACTGCATTTGGCACTTTGGGTGGCCAAGGTGGAAGAATCTCTTAAGGCCAGGAGTTCAAGACAAGAATAGATGGCAATCTACTCATTTTTCAAAGGGGAATTGTGAAGTTTGAAATGGGAATGAGGGTGGCAAGTGTCAGAAAAAGGACTTGAACTCTAGACCCAATCAATGACAATGGCCCTGATTTTCCCCCTGCAAGCAACTTGCACTTTCCCCTACCTGATGTAGATTATGTGCTGCTGTGTAAAAAGCCACCTCAAAACTCAATGGCTTATGACTTCTATGAATAAGGAATCCAGGAGTGAATCTGTGGACTGTTCTGACTTGAGATCTTTCATGTGATTCAGTTAGAGATTGGCTGGGACCATGCTCATCTGATGGCCCGACCAGGTCTGAAGGATGTGTGCTCCCATGAGCAGAAAGCTGGTGCTGGCTGTTGGTGGGAGGCCTCAGTCCTTTCCCCATGGGCCTCTCCACAGGGCTGCCGAGTGCCTTCACAGCATGGCCTCCGTCTTCCCTCAGAACAAGGGATCTAAGAGCAAGAAAGCCAGGCAGAAGGCATATTCACAATGACCTATCCTTGAAAATGACATAGTATCACTTCCACCACATTCTCCTTAGTAAATGGGAGGCATGAAGTCTGGTCCACATTCAAGGAGAGAAAAATTAGACTCTAGCATTTAAATTGGAGGGGGGAGTGTCAAAAGAATAAATATGTATTTTTAACTCAATATTTTTAAAGTATTTTTAAAATTGTGGCTAAAAAACTCATAACGTAAAACTGACCATCTTAACTATTTTTGAGTGTATAATTCAGTAGTGTTAATTATATTCCCATTGTTGTATAATAGATTTCCAGAATTTTTTCATCTTACAAAACTGAAACTCTGCAAGCCAGCACAGGTGAACTCAATTAACAAAAGCCAAGAAACAGAAGGTGGCATTGTTGTTTCACTCACCTTTATGACTCCAGTGTGACAACAGGGTATGATCCATGCGAGAGCTCAGAAAACATGTGCTAGGTGAACAGTAAGAGTCAGACAGAAAGGAGATGAGAGGCACTGGATCCGGAAAGCTGAAACCGTCTCACGTCTCACTCACACTGCATCCCTTCCTCACCCCAGTGTGCAGCAAAGGGGCCCGTGAGGTCCTTTGTAGATATTTGAAACAATGAACTAGATGATGTTAGCCATGGCCACTTGAATCCTTTGATCTTAAAATCTTTGATACGGTTTGGCTGTGTCCCCACCCAAATCTCATCTTGAATTGGAGCTCCCATAATTCCCACATGTTGTGGGAGGGACCCCGCAGGAGATAATTGAATCATGGGGGTGGTTTGCCCCATACTGTTCTTGTGGTAGTGAATAAGTCTCACGAGACCTGATGGTTTTATAAGCGGTTTCCCCTTTCACTTCATTCTCATTCTCTCCTGCCTCCCACCACGTAAGAGTCCCCTTGCTCTTCAGCCATGATTGTGAGGCCTCCCAGCCAGGTGGAACTGTGAGTCCATTAAACCTCTTTCCTTTATAAATTACCCAGTTTATTAAAAAACCGAAGTATGTGTCTATTAGCAGCGTGAGAATGGACTAATACAATATTTTTTTTAAAACTGTATGTAAACAATAACCAAAAAAGGTTTGAAAAGAAGGGCAGATTTAGTTTCAAAATTGAGATTCAAAGCTGCAGTTTTAAACAATAGCCATATTTTCAGGTTACCAAAAGAAAAATCAAAGATCAGTATTTACAACTGGTGTAAAATGGATATTCCCTCATATGTGCATATTTCACGTAAAGGTTTTGTGAGCATTCTGTCTCTTTGATTCAGATTTATTTATTTCCAGGGTTTACATTTGAAAGTAATCTTTCTATCTACTGTAAGGTAGATTTATATCTAGAAAAGTATATTTTTCACAGGGCTCATTTATTAGGCTGTAATGTATTATCTAATGCACAGAGAGAGAGAGAGACTGATTTTTGGTAAAAGCTTAAAAACAACCAAAAGTATCCTTTTAAATTTATCCATTTTTCTCAAATATTTTTTAGTTTGTCATCTGGTTTTTAAAAATTCAGATAAACAGTAGACAGTTTATGATACTTTAAACCTGGCAGTTGACCATAAAATAAATTGTATTTAGTAAATTTCAAAACTGCTTATTTTGAACGTTTGTAAATGATACATCGTTTCAGTGAAAACGATTATTTTTAACAAAAGGAGCCAACCAAACATTCTGTATGAGCACATTTGATTAGATTGTTAGAACCAACTCCACAATAGTCATACTAGTCATGTACATGGACATTCCCATCATGAAGATAAAGTGCACCCTTCAGGTCCTAAAACCTCAGTGGGATGTGCATTTGAAAGCATCCCACATCAGTAACTCCCAGCGTGCTAACATCCCAAGGAAGAAAACGACAGGTTCTGAACTTAGGTGTCTCAGGAGCCTGCTAAGGGCTGCTTTTGCTTCTAGAATAACAGCTTCTAAGTGTTATTATAATTATTTTTATGCATAAACTCCCCAACCTCCTATTTCAAACACTTTTTTAAGGCATTCAGTAAGGAAAGGAAATAAATATGGGGATTACTGAAAACTCTTTAAGTGGTTCTAAAATATAGTCCCCTCAGTATTTAACACAGCAAGTAATTTAGCATCGAATGAATAGAACAGCCTGGAACAAAAAAGTGGGACATTTTTTGACAAGGTGAGTATTCCCCGTGCCCCAAAGAAAGGTTATATAAAACAAAAGCTTCTAAAAATGTGAAGCGCAGCCAATCCGCTTGGGTCACACTTGTCTCACTTGACACTGTGTCCTATAAATTTCTAAAATATCAGAGAAAATGATGGGTTTTGGTTTGATGTAGGTCAGTTTTCTATTCTCTCTCCCCTTTCCTAAACATGCTACATATTTTTTTAAATAAAAGTAATATAAGCACATTTATTTAAAAATTGAAAATACTGAAAACCACCCAAAGTCATATGGCCCTAACAAAAGACCTATCCCAACTTTGGAATATTTCGGTCACTTCTTTCCCTTGTTGCCTAGATTAAAACACACACACACACACACACACACACACACTCTTAAGTATAAGTTTTCAGGATTGCATAGGAGTTTATTCAGGCTGGCTGCAGTGGCTCACACCTGTAATCCCGGTACTTTGGGAGGCCGAGATGGGCAGATCACTTGAGACCAAGAGTTCAAGACCAGCCTGGCTAACATGGTTAAACCCTGTCTCTACTAAAAATACAAAAATTAGCCAGGTGTGGTCATTCATGCCTGTGGTCCCAGCTACTTGGGAGGCTGATATGGGAGAATCACTTGAACCTGGGAGGCAGAGGTTACAGTGAGCCGAGATCTCACCACTACACTCCTGGGCGACAGAGTAAGCCTGGGCAACAGAGTAAAACCCTGCCTCAAAAAAAAAAATAATAATAATAATAATTCAATTCTCCCCAGAGTGCTCAGCCTATAAATTATTTTTAGATTTTTCTAAATTATTAATAATGCTGTATTGTATATCTTTAGGGACACAGGTTCTCTTCCTCTCTCCCCCTTATCCATATTTAGAATTGTTACTTTGGGCTAAATTTCAAGTAGAATTATAGAGTCAAGGAGTATGAACATTTAACATTTTAATACATATTAGAAAATTGCTTTCAAAGCAGTTGTACCATTTTACACTGTCCCCAACAATGCATGAGTCTGCTCATGGCACCTCACCCTCACCAGCAGCAGAAAATATAAGTGTCCCTTATTAAATGGTGCTAAATGGAGCCCATTCATTTAGTACACTTTTATTAATTATCTGCTAGCAACCATGGTTGCTGTCCTTGAGGGACTTACTATCTAATATGTTGCAGACAGGAAGCTTCCAGAAGGGTATTGGGGTGGCCTCCTAGTAATTCAGGTGTGAGCCTCCCTTCTCCCTTCCAAGGGAGCTCTTCCCAATCCCACAGGGCTGAGCAGGGAGTTCTCACTTGTTTTCCATCTCAAGGCTGCTCCCTGCTGAAAGGTTCGCTTGCGGATTTTCTCACTGTTCCCAGATCTGTTGAGGAGGAGGAAGGGAAATGGAGCATCAACTCCTGTGGTCAGAAGAGGACACAGATTCTCCTGGCTGGATTCCTTTGCAGTGTTCCAGCAGTCCAGCTGCCTGCGCAGCACACAAACCCACCTATGAGCAGGTGCATCCCTCCCCAAACCAGTTCCTCATTTTTTAGAATAATCCAGTGCAGATGCAGTTTGAGAAGGAGCTGGCTTCCTTTCCTTGGCCCCACTGTTCTATAGAATGGTGTTTGCTTCTTTCCTGACTCTCCCACCAGCTGCCTGAGCAAAGAAGGTAAGGGATAGTGCTGCACAGATGTAGAAGGAGGATGACGTTGACCCAAATGTATTGACATGAGGTTACCGAACAGAGATTCTGCATTTCATGTTGCAGTTCAGGGAAGCCGAAGAGGCTCTAAGAGTTTGTTTACTTGGTTGGCTGAAGCATGGACCAGAACTGGCCCACAGTGAGTGACTTAGAAGTGTAGGAGCTGTCTTGAGTTACTGTGGAGGAAGGAATTCAAAGGCTTAGAGAGACTGGAATGTTAGCACGGATTTGTCACTTAAGATTACTCAAGCACACTGGGAGGGTCCAGAAAACATACCTCTCACCACAACTATAAGAGGGAAGCACTCAATCCCAAAAGGCAGGTGGGCGTAGTGACCGTAGGGGACAACAGCGTTCCAGCAGCAGTCAGAATAGAGCAGTCTGACTTGAGCAGACCTTTGGCATCGGCAGATTGATCCATTATGGTGATCCTAAATGAAATAGATATAGGAAGACTACTAAATTCCTACTTGATCTGTATAAACAGAAAAGTTCTAGGTCAAGTGAATAAAAGTCTAATTTGAATCATAAAACACAGAGTCATGGCCCCTCAATTAATTCTCAGACTTGAGCCAGTTTACAGACCCAAAACTCCTTGAATAAAAAGGAGGCCGTGTCCCCTTGAGGAAGGCCCCAGGTACACTGCCAAAAACTGATACTGTTCAACTTTGTCTGGCCTTTTACCAGGGTAGCTGTGCATTGAGGAAGAGGAAATAAACAGATTTATCAGGGGCTACCAGACACGGGCTCTGAACCGCCATTAATTCCAGGAGACCCAAAAGTCACTGTGGTCCACCAGACAGAGTAGGGGCTTATGGAGGGCAGGTGACTGATGGAGTTTTAGCTCAGATTTGTCACAAAGGGGCCCACTGGGTCCTCAAACCCATCCTGTGGTTGTGTCTCCAGTTCAAGAATGCATAATTGACACTGAGACTCCCAACAGCTGGCAGAATTCCCACAGCATGGGCTTGGAAATCACTGAGGGCTTTGGGTGACCTTGGGCGAGTTCCCTAACTTCTCTTAGCTTGTCATCTGTAAGATGAGTACACCCATCAGGTCCACCTCACCAGTGTGTTGTGAGGAGTAAATGCATTAAGATATGGATAGCTTTCAGCTAAGCATTGTTTCAACCACCCACATCCCCCATGGAGCCTTCTGAGATGAATCCTAAACATATCCTTGTATCCATAAAAATTACAGTATGTGTCACTAAAAGCTAAACTATCTCCTTAAAATATATGACCACAGTACCATTATTACCTTTTTAAAATTAATAATTCCTTAATAACAAATATCCATAGTTTGAATTTATTCATTGATTCATATTTATTGTAAAGTTTTTTGTTTGAATCAAGATTCGTGGAGGGTCAATAGATAGCAGTTCGTTGGTAAATATCTTAATTCATAAGTCTCTCTCACTCTTCTATGCAACTTATTTGTTGAAGAAACAGAATCATTTGCCCTACAGAGCTTCCCTCAGTCTAGATTTTTATGAATGCATCTCCATTTCATAGTTTAATATTTCCTGTGTCCATCGTATTCCTTGAAAAGTTACGGTTAGGGCTAGATGCCTAGTCAGATTATGGTTCAGTTTAAAATATATACATAGTCCACGTTTTGCCACCAACTGAATCATTTTTTTATGTTTATATTATCCAAATTTGGCCAGTGGGAGTTCCTTGAAGCTGACTCCTGTGCCATTATTTTCTATTAGTTTTATTGAGGTGTAATACATGTATGATAAACCATATCCATTTTAAGTGCACAATGTAATGAGATTTAGCAGATGTATCTACCTATAAAGCCACTGCCATAATCAAGATATAGAATATTTCCATCAGGCGCAAACTTTTCCTTGTGTTCCTTTGAAATCCATTTCTCCTCCCTCCTCTGCCCCCAGGCAACCACTGATCTAGTTTCTGTAGCATGGATTTGTTTGATTTTGCTTGAACTTTTTATAAATTGAGCAATACAGTAATATTCTTTTGTGTCTGGTTTCTTTTGCTGAGTGTAATGCTTTTGAGATTCACCATATTGTTCCACGTAGCAATCGTTTAATTCCTTTTTATTGCTCTGTAGCATTACACTGTATAGCTATGTCGCAGTTGGTTCATCCATTTATCCACGGATGGGCACTTGGGTGGTTTCCACTTTTTGCTTATTACGAATAAATCTGCTAGGAACACTTGTGTACAAGTTTTTATGTGTATATATGTTTTCACTTCTCTTGGGTAAATACCTGTGTTCAAAATGGTTATGTTATAGAGTTTGTTTAACTTTTTAGGAAACGGCCCAACAGTTTTCCAAAGTGGTTATACGAATTTATATTCCCACCAGCAATATATGACATTCCAGTTGCTACACATCCTTTCCAGCACTTGGTTTTCAGCGTTTTAAATTTTAGCGATGCTACAGGTGTGTACTGGAATCTCATTTCCCTGATGACTATTGCTACCAAGCTTCTTTTCAAGTCCTTATCTTCGTAGGTAAAACACGTGCTCAAAGCTGTTGCTTATTTTATTTGGGATTTATTTATGTCTTTATTATTACATTTTAAGAGTTCTGAATATATTTTAAATACAAGTCCTTTAACAGATATATATGTATATATGTAATATGTGCAACACTATATATAATGTAAGTTTTACGATGTGTATATATACATCTGTCAAAAGACTTGTACTTTTTTCTTTCTTTATTGCTCTCTCTGTCTCCCTCTCTCTCTCTATATATATATATGTGTGTATATATAGTATTCAGTATGTAATATTTTCTCCCATTATATGATTTGCCTTGTTGTTTCCTTAGAAATTTTTTAGATATTAAAAATTTTTAATTTGATAATGACCAATTTGTAATATTTTTCTTTACAGTCTAAATTTTTGTGTCCTAGCTAAGAAATATTTTCCTAAACCAAGGCCACAAAACTCCCTTTATTTTCTTCTGGAAATTTTAGATTTTACATTTAAGTCTTTGACTCATTTAGAGTTCAGTTTCATAAGTGGTCTGAATAAAGAGATGATGCTCATTTTTTTCCTATACAGATATCCGATAGTTCCAACACCATTTGCTGAAAAGATTTTCCTCTCCCCCAAAAATTGCCTTGGTAACGGTCAGAAATCTACAGACCACACAGGTGAGGGTTTGCTTCTGGCCCTATTGGGTTCCACTGATCTGTGTGTCTACCCCTTTGCCAATGTCAAACTGTTCTTACAACTGTAACTTTATGGTACGTACCCCATCATGTACTTTAACTTTCCAATTTTGTTATTCTTTTAAAAATTGCTTTGGCAATTCTAGCTCATTTCCATATAAATTTATAAACAGCTTTTTCTCAAAACAAAAAACAAAAAAACAGGTCTGCTGGAATTTCAATAGGGATGACACTGACTCTAAACTATGTCCTAGAGAAGTAACATCTTAATAATAGTAAATCTACCTAGCTGAACTAGGTATATCTTTCCGTTTCTTTAGGTCTTCTTTAATTTCTCTCAGCAATGTTTTGTAGTTTTCAATGAAAAGGTTTTGCATATCTTTTCTTAAATTTATTCCTAAGGATATTCTTCTTTTGATTCCTTCATAAATAGAATTATGTTTTAAATTTTCTTTTTGTCCTTTTCTGCATCCTTTTAGCATGCTCCTTTACTGTTAATGTTTGATTGATCGTTTTTCTGACAGAGTGAGATGTACTTTTCCTGTCTCAGGCCTGGAATGAAGTTATTTTTTTCTGAGAGTGACTCTGGTTTCTCTTTAGTGGAGAATGGCATTTTGTCTCTAGAATACGTCCCACGAACAGTGTCCAGCCCATGTGTTGAGTTCAAAAGTCACTTGAAGTCGTATCTGTGTGCTTATTTTACTCTTTTAATATAATGTTGGGTTTATTTGATTCCATTTATTTCCAATTTTAGGGTTTGATTTTGTCTACTGATTTAGTTTCAGTTTTTTAATATTGACAGCTCAAAAGCCCAAATTATATGCTCTTAAAGAAGTCTTGCTTCTCCATGACTACCACTATTTCCCATACAGGGATTATTTTTATTAGCCTGAGTATTTTCCTTCTGAAAGTGTTTCTTTTTTGCAATTATGGCTTCCTATTTCCCCACCTTTCTTTTACAACTTTAGCAACATAAATACACTGCTCTGCATATTGCTTTTATCACTTAAAATATATCCTGGTGATTATTAGATATAAGTATATAGTCCTTCCTCAATATCTGTGAAGAATTAGTTCCAGGACCTCACATGGACACCAAAGCCTGTGGGTGCTCAAGTCCCTGATATAAAACGGCTTAGCATTTGCATATAACCCATACACTTTTTTCCATGATTACTTACAATACCTAATATAATGTAAGTGCTATGTAAGTAGTTGTTATGCTGTATTGTTTAGAGAATAATTATGAGAAAAGGTCTGTATGTGTTCAGTATGGATGCAATTTAAAACTATGTATATTTTTAATCCATGGTTGGTTGTATCTATGGATCCAGATCCAGATCCAGAAGGCCAACTGTATAGATGACTGTCTCATTCATTTCTACAGCTATCTATTACTTCTTTGGGTGGGTATATCAGGAGGTTTTCCACCAGCCTCTTGCTGAGGAACATCTGGGTTGTCTTACATCTGTAGCTATCACAAAGAATGCCATGATGAATAACTGTAGCTATAGGATGTTTTGCATTTGTGGACATATCTCTTCAAGGTAGATTCCTACAAGAGGGATTGTTGAGACACAGGTAAATGCATATGTAATTTTGTTAGATATTGCCTAATGTACTTGATAGACTTTCCACAATTTTTTACTTCCATTAGCAATATGTAAAAATGTCTGTTTCCCGATAGCCTCACCAAGAAAACAATGATTCCTTTAGATATACCTAGAATATTTCCTGGGACCACCACATTTTTCAAGGTACACAGAGTAAAGCCTGAAGATACAAGTTGCAGTTAAAATAAATTGGTGTGTGTTATTCAATGAGAGAGTGTTGTATCTGGACTGTTTGTGCTGCTATAACAAAGTACCCGAGGCTGGGTAATTTATAAACAATAGAAATGTATTTCTCACAGTTCTGGAGAATGGGAAGTCCAAGATCAAGCTGCTAATAGGATTGGTGTCTGGTGAGGGCTGCTCCCCATTTCTAAGATGACACATTGTTGCTGCATCACTCAGAGAAGAAGAACACTGTGTCTTCACATGGTGGGAGGAACAGAAGGGCAAGAGGATGCCCCCCTCAACTTCAAGCCCTATTATAAAGGTACTAATCCCATTCATGAGGGCTTCACCCTCATAACTTAATCACCTCCCAAAGGCCATACCTCTTAATGCTGTTGCATTGGGGATTAAGTTTCAATACAATTTTTGGAGGGGACACCACCCTTCGAACCATAACTGGTGGTTAAAACCTATCCTATTTAAATCATATAATTAAATACTTGTTATTTTCACATAAATTATCACTATAACTCAAAAAAAATTTCATATTTTCAACCTCCTGGTAACAAAAAATAAGATAAGCTAGCTGCTGGTAGATTAGATTTGAGTAATGTATCATTTTCACTTTAATTAAATGTGTAGAAAAGTTTAATCATGAAGTATATTGACTTTAGTGGCATTATAGCTACTTTTATATCTGATATCTATTTAATTATGCCCAAAAGCCAAATACCAGACTTTGACACATGAGCATATACATGCATTTACCAAAGGATGCCATGCCTTTTTCTCTTCCTTCTGTAACTGACTTGTAATTTTAGTTACACATTAGTTATTATGTATAATTACTTATAATTTTAGTTATATATATTGTATTAATATAAAGTAAGTAATGAGATGTGGCATGTTGACTTATCTTGTTTTAAAAATTAAAACACAGGTTAATCCTTTTAGATGAACGCCATTTTAATCTTAACAGATTTTAGTTATCTACTTTGTACAATGCGTTCTGTAATTTATTTCTTGGTGATTTAAAAAATATTCTTAGTATGTTACTATGGGTTGAGTTTTATCCAAACCCCCCAAAGAAAGAAATGTTGAAGTCCTAATCCCCAGTACTTCAGAGTATAACTTCATTTGAAAATAGGGTCATTGCAGAAATAATTAGTTAAGATGAAGTTGTACTGGAGTAGGATGGTCTCCTAATTAAATATGACGGGAGTCCTTGTAAGAAACAGGCCTGCAAAGACAGTGAGGCCCAGGGAAAATACTACGTGATGATGGAGACAGAGGTTGGATTTTGCAGCTATAAGCCAAAGAAGTTCAAAGATCTCCAGCAAGCTACCAGTAGCTAGGAAGATGTAGGTATTCTCAACAGATTTCAGAGGGAGCCTGGCCCTACCAACACCTTGACCTTGAGGTGGAGTTCCAGCCTCCAGAACTATGAGACAATAAATTTCTGTTGCTTTAAACAACCCGGTTTGTGGTACTTTATTTCAGGAGCCCAAGGAAGCTCGCACATATGTGAAGTAACATATTTTTAATTACAAACTGAAATCTAAAGTTAGGTATTTGTGATAGAAAGCAAATCTCATTTAGCCAATGTATTTGATAGTGAACATTGACTTTGCTGTTTAGGATGTAGAAAGGGCTTTGTCCATAAAATTCAATGAGCTCAGTCAGCAGCTCAAGTTGATTAAGGATACCTAAAGCGTGTGGTAAAAGGTATTTTTATCAGGAATGTTATCTTGGCAAAAGCATATTGATATATTTTAATTTTCCCATCCCTTCTAAGTGTATCTTGTTAAACAAATTACCTCTAAGTGAAAGAGTAGAAGTATACTTAATAGTGATTGAATAATTTTTGTTACAAACTTTTGCTGTATTTCCCAAAATTTGAGAAAATTGTAAATCCTCTGCAGATCAAGTGGTACTGATGATTTTGCTTACAACAAAGCTGACAGGAGATCGAAAGTAGTTGATAGCCAATTAATCATTAAAATTCTATTTTATGAGAATTCACTGTGATTTATGACACGTAACTAATTAGTATTATTTGCTTATGAGTATCTGCTCATTATTAGTATCTGCTCTTTTATGTGAAGATTTCTCAGTGCCTATGACCATGAAAATAAGACTCAGGAATAGACTCAGTGTGATTTCTGTCTCGTTCTAGCAATAAGTCATATTCATGAACAGCCATGTGAAGTAATTTGATAAAACTGCATTTATCTCATTAAGACATATATTTCCAATAAAGTTGCCTTTATCTTCAATAATTATATATATTCCATTAAAAGTTAATTACTAACATATTTGCTTGTTTTTATTTTTATTTCTAGAGACAGTCTTGCTCTGTTGCCTAGGCTGGAGGGCAGTGGTACAATTATAGCTCACTGCAGCCTTCAATCCCTGGGTTCAGACAGTTCTCTCGCCTCAGATTCTTGAGTAGCTGGGACTACAGGTGTGCACCACCATGCCCTGACAATTATTTTTAAATTTTTTTTGTTGAGATGAGGATCTTACTATGTTGCCGAGGCTGGTCTTGAACTCCTGGGTTCAAGCAACTCTCCCACGTAGGTCTCCCAAATTATTGGGTTTACAGGCTTGAGACATGGTGCCTGGCCAACAATTTTTTTTTTTTTTTGTAAAATATACACATATACTTGTAATTATACCTTCAGCTAGCAAAAATTCTAGAGCCTATGATTTCAGAAAATTTAAAAGATTTAAACAATTCAATTTACATACATCTTTATTATATGAACTAATGATGAAGTGAACAGTAAAGTCTGTAATTCACAAAAGTACATTTGGATAAAAGTAAAAAGACAGTAATTCAAGGAGTAAAAAAGTTATGAATGTTCTGATTTTAGAGGAAGGCTTACTCTTGGATCTTCTAAGCAAGTGACAGTGGGCAGTTGCTGTGAAATTTTGATTCCTTTGGAGACATTTAAATGCAGACACTTTTAATGTTAATATTTGAAATATGCTGGAAGTTATTTTCTTTTCAAGTATTTAAATATAATGTAAAAATGGTAGAAAGCAGCTTAAAATGTACAAAGAGGGGACATGGTCTTTGAAAATAATTTTAGGAGATAGGCTCTATCACTTTAAGCCATTTTTACTGAGCTCTTCGGGCAACCTAAGTGATACCACAATCCAGTGATCATCTCTTTATGATTGATTAATTGATCTTTGCCCTTAGCACAGAGTCATTGATTTATAAAATGTGTTGATTTCCCCCAAATCTTTCTTAGTTAACCAATCAGAGTTTTCCCATTTTTGTTGTTGTTGTTTAACTTTCTCTGAACTGTCTCAGTTTCTTCTGGAGTAGATTTTCTATTTATTTTCAAATTCCTCTTTCATGGTGCTGATCTTCCTCCTCCTCATGGAGCCCCCTCCTTGCTCACTGCTATTTAGGATGATAGGCTGGAGATGATGTGGGGGTTGCGGTGGGTTTCTTTCACAGAATTGGTAGAGCACCAGGGTCACAGAGTTTGGGCACCTAACTAGCCATTCCATGAGCAGCAGGAGAATAACTCTAAGAATAAGAGGGTTAAATGAAGAAACCAAAATGCTTGAAAGAGAACTGTGATTCAAGGTAAGCATTATTGAACAATGGTTCCTTAGCTTAAACAAAAAAGAAAGAGGCTGGTTATATGACAATTGAAAATACCCATGATTGTCCCGGACAAAATGAGTGAAAAAATAATTACAGTTTTGAATGAAATAATTAAAGAAAAAAATCCTAAAAGCACCTAGATTGATATATTAGTCTGTTCTCATGCTGCTAATAAAGACATACTCGAGACTGAGTAATTTATAAAGGGAAGAGGTTTAATGGACTCACAGTTCCACGTGGCTGGGGAGGCCTCACAATCAAGGCAGAAGGTGAAAGGCACATCTCACATAGCAGCATACAAGAGAGAATGAGAGCCAAGTGAAAGGGCCTTCCCCTGATAAAATCATCAGATCTCGAGAGACCTACTCACTACCACGAGAACAGTATGGGGGAAACTGCCCCCATGATTCAATTGTCTCCCACTCGGTCCCTCCCACAACACGTGAGAATTACGGGAGCTACAATTCAAGATGAGATTTGGGTGAGGAAACAGCCAAACCGTATCAATCAATAAGACCATAAAGGCAGAAAACTCAGTTGGTCTCAGACTTCTTTGAAAAACTACGATCCAGGAAATAGAAGATCATTGTCCTCAGATTCTAAGGGCAGAAAAATTGTGAGGCCATATTTTATACCCAGCCAAATTCTGATCATGTGTAGAAATAATGCAATGATGTCCTCAGCTGTGCAAAGTCTGAGCAAAGGAACAAATCCACCTTGCTGTATGCTCTCCTGTTAACAGAGAGATGTTGTTTCACTAAATGTTCCAGATTGGGGAGGTGATTAAAGGGCATCCTGTAGAAAATAAGCCAATAGATAGCTAACTGTGAATACTGGTAAGCAACTGGTTCCAGACAGACTGTAAATGTAGATAAGCATTTTGGAAACCAGAAAGCTACCTCGTAAAACATGCACACAATAGTAATAATTAATGGTCTCAAACCAAGAATATGCTAAATTCTTCCCTTAACCTGGGGCAAGGAGGAACAATGAGAGAAATGCAGGTTTTAAAAGTTCTGCAAATGCTTAAAGGTACACTCCAGTAGTATTAAAAAAAATGATGGAAATCATGGAGAAAAACTAACCAAATACAAAGCCCATCGAAAAGGAAAAGATTAAACAAGCCAAAAAAACAAAACAAAAAACTGGAGTGGAAGTTATTAACTGTGGCAAAAAGTGAGATCTTTAGTTAATGATAACTAACAGCGTTCTATGGGTTGTTGGATGTTTCAGAAAACTGGTTTTCACAATGGAAATGAAAGCCTTGGGCCCCACGCTGCTATGCTGAGGTAGGATCTACAAGAGTGGGGACACACATTTTTTTATTGAACTAATATTCTTAGAAGTTCTGTTTGAGAACCTTGCCTTATAGATCCCTAAGAGTTTGGACTGCATATAAGAAAATCCAGCTGCATGCTGACTGAAGACACACACTGAAAATAAAGCTACAATGAAATGTTAAAAATCAAAGCATGAGTAAGAAATTTATTGGGCAAATATAATTGTGAAAGGAAGAAATGGTAGTATTGATCTCAAACAGCAGAATTTAAGGCCCAAACTATTAAATATGACACCGGGTAATTTGATATCTATAAAATGTGTCATTCACAAGGAAAAAAAGACTTAATAAACCATGTTAATATAAATGAAAATATATTAAACAAAATATTGAGAAAGTATTATGAGGGCCCTTAGTTTTTCTCTTTCTCTTTCTCTCCATTTTCCAGCACTTTTAGATTCTAAAACCAGAAAATATTTACAGAAGTTAAGATCATAGAATATACAATAAAAATGAATAAATGAACAAGTTAATAAATTCTAAAAAGCAAAAATTACAGTTCATACTAGCATTTGTCATTAAAAGATAAATTATCAGAATGTTTTTAGCTAATACCTACTGAATTCCTAAAATGTAGCCAAGGATTCGGTTATCTGTGTATATATACTATTTCCATCCTTGCCCTTGATTTGTCAGGGAAAAGTATTGTATTTAATTAATAGATTAAGAAATTGTGGGAGGGGTTTCACAATGGCTGACTAGAGGCATCTGGTGCTTGCCTTCTCCACAAAGAAGAGCCAAAATAGTGAGTAGATAATCACACTTCAAATAGACCATCCAAGAGAGGCACTGGAATTCAATGGAGAAGTGACAGGAAACACCTAAAAAGCGGAAAGAGAGAAAAGTGAGGCAGACTGCTTAGCTAGGATCTTCTGGGAGCCTAGAGAAGGCTCCCCAGTGCAGGTAAAGGGTGAGAAACCCCACAGTGGTCCACAGTCCTACCACAGACTCCTCCAATCCTAGCCATGGAGAGCCCTTTGAACATCGTGAACCCTGAGACTAACATAGGGAGCTGTGTGTAGACATGTGACAGCACTGCACCAGCAAGGGAGCTCAAGCTAAGTCTCCCACCTCACCCCAAGTCCTAAGCAGCTTCAGAAGAGCACCATTTTGAAAGCCTAGGCCCCACCAGACTGCACCCTGTCCTGGGGCCCACCAACCCCTGCATCTCTACATCCCTGGAGCCCATCTCATTGATAACCCCTGCCTATGGCTGCCACCAGAGCTGGCTGCTGCCACCAGGGCCAAAGCATAAGCCACCAGCTGTGACCCTGCCACCCCCAGTAGCAGGACTGCTGTACATTTTCATGCACTCCAAGGACAGGCTTCCCTGCTTACAGCTGCCATCACTAGGATCAAAGTTCAATCCACTGGCAGTGGAGGCACCATGCATTTACAAGCACCCTAATGATAGGGTACCCCACATGCAGTGACCACCTGAGGCTGAAGTGTGTGCTCCCCAGCCACCTGCCTATGGCTGCTGCCACTGAAAGCAACCTCGCCTTCTCCAGTAGCAGGGATGCAGTGCAGCCACTGCTGGCCCAACCTAAGCATTCTGCTGGGGACCTGGGGATCACCCTTCTCCTGCCTACCACAGCCAGCAACTGGATGAGCTAATGAAGAACCTGAAGTCAGGTCTGTTCAGCCTGGCTCTGTCCCTACAGTGACTGAGCTTGATATCTGGGGGCCTGGGGATTGCCCAGTCCTATTCATCACCATTGGTACCTAAGCACTCCTCTTGGGGGGCCTGAGGTTGAGCCCACCCAACCTATTGCTATCACTACTGCTAACACCCACGAGAACATGCCACCTGTGGGCCTTGTCACTGGCCTAGCCAGCTTATTGAAGCTACTGCCAATAGCAGTGTGGATCACTTGGGAACCAGAGGGGTGTCCCATCACAGCTACTGCAATTGCCCATACCATACCCACTGCCCAGGGGCCAAACGACCTGTCCAACTACGTGGACCACCACTGTCACTACTGGCGCCTGAGCAAGCCACTTGGAGGCCCAAGAATTGGCTTGCCTGGTCCCACTGACACCAGTGCCAGTGTACATAACCCTGGGGCCCAAGGACAGGCATACTCAGTTCACCACTGACACCACAACTGCCTGAAGCCTGGCTTACCCAGCATTCTCATCCCTGGCAAAACTTTACCACAGCCTCCAGTAGCAACCACACCCAAGGCCACCGAGGAAATTACAAAACCACTGATGCTGTTTACCACTGAAGAAATCATATGAAGACTACAGTACTGCATGCACCCAGAATCAAATCCAAAGTGTCCCATCCAACCAACATCATAGACATATCATCAGGAAGAATTCCTACCCCATGAAAACAAATTCAAAAAATTGGAGAAGCAACTATTTATACCAGATGTGCAGATACCCAACATAAGGACACAAGAAACATCAAAAATTAAGGAAATATGACACCTCCAAAGAAACACGACGATTTTCTAGCAACAGATTCCAGTCAAAAATAAATTTATGAAATCCCAAAACATTCAAAATAATGACATTAAAGAAGCTCAATGAAATACAAGAGAACACAGATGAAGAATACAAAGAAATCAGAAAAACAATTCAGGATGTGACTGAGAAATTTACCAACAAGATAGACATTATCAAAAAAGAACCAAACAGAAATTCTGAAACTGAAGAATTCATTGAATGAAATACAAAATACCATTGAAAGCTTTAACAGTAGACTAGATCAAGCAGAATAAAAAACAGTTTAGAACTTGAAAATAAGTTTTTTGAAATAACCCAGTCAGACAAAAAATAAATACTTAAAAAGAATGACCAAAGCCTATGTGACACATGGGACACCATAAAGCAGCCAAATACTCAAGTTTTAGGTTTCCCAGAAGGCAAAGAGAAAAATGAAAGGGATAGAAAACCTATTTAACAAAATAATAACTAAGAGCTTCCTAAATCTAGCGAGAGATTTAGATATCCAGATACAGGAATTTCAGGGATCCCCAAATAGATACAATTTAAAAATGTCTTCTCTGTGGTACATGATACAGTTTGGCCCATGTCCCCAACTGAATCTCACATTGAATTATGATCTTCAGTGTTGGAGGAGGAGCCTGGTAGGAGGTAATTGGATCATGTGGGTGGATTTCCACCTTGCTATTCTCTTGATAGTGATTGAGTTCTCATGAGATCTGGTTGTTTAAAAGTGTGTAGCACTTCCTGCTTTGCTGTCTCTCTCTCCTGCTGCCATATGAAGATGTGCTTGCTTCCCTTTCGTCTTTCTGCCATGATTGTAAGTTTCCTGAGGCCTCCCAGCCATGCTTCCTGTACAGCCTGTGGAACTGTGAGTCAATTAAAACCTCTTTTCTTCATAAATCACCCAGTCTTAGGCAGTTCTTTATAGTAGTGCAAGAAAAGATAAATACAGAATATTGCCATCACAGAAGTGGGGCATTGCTATAAAGATACTGGAAAACGTGGAAATGACACTGGAACTGGGTAATGGGCAGAGGTTGGAACAGTTTGCAGGGCTCAAAAGAAGACAGCAAGATGAGGGAAAGTTTGGAACTTCCTAGAGGCCAGTTGAATTGATCAAAACGCTGATTGTGACATGGACAGTGTAGTCCAAGCTGAGGTGGAGATAAGGAACTTATTAGGAACTGGAGCAAAGGTCATTTTTGCTATGCTTTAGCAAAGAGACTGGATGCATTGTCATCCTGCTCTAAAGATCTGTGAAACTTTGAACTTGAGAGAGATGATTTAGGGTATCTAGCAGAAGAAATTTCTAAGCAGCCAAGCATTCAAGATGTGTCCTGGTTGCTTCTATTAATAAAAGCCTACACTCATTTGCATAAATAAATGACCTGAAGCTAAAACGTATACTTTAAAGGGAAGCAGAGCAGGAAAGTTTGAAAAATTTGCAGCCCAACCATGTGGTAGAAAAGTAAAACCCATTTTCTGGGGAGGAATTCAAGGCTGCAGAAATTTGCATAAGTAAAGAGGAGCTGAATGTTAATAACCAAGACAATGAGGAAAATGCCTCCAGGGCATTTCAGAGATCTTTATGGCAGCCCCTCCCATCACAAGCCCAGAAACCCAGGAGGGAGAAAATGGTTTCATGGTCTGGGCCTAAGGCCCTGCTGCTCCATGCAGCCTTGGGACATGGCACCTTGCATTCCAGCTGCTCCAACTCCAGCCCTGGCTGTAAACGGCCAAGGCACAGCTTGGGCCATTGCTTCAGAGGGTGCAAGCCCCAAGCCTTGGTGGCTTCCATGTGGCACTGGGCCTAAGCCAAGAGTTGAGGTTTGGGAGCTTCCACCTAGATTTCAGAGGATGTATGGAAATGCCTGGATGTCCAGGCAGAAGTCTGCTGCAGGGGTAGAGTGCTAATGGAGAACCTCCATTAAGGCAGTGCAGAGGAAAAATGTGGGATTTGTCCCCCACTCAGAGTTCCCTGTGGGGCACTGCCTAGTGGAGCTGTGAGAGGAGAGTCCTCCAGAGTGTCCCCCAGACCTCAGAATGGCAGATCCACTGATGGCTTGCACTGTGCATATGGAAAAGCTACAGGCACACAGTGCTAGCCCAGAAAAGCAGCTGCATGGGCTATACCCTGTAGAGCCACAAGAGTAGAGCTGCCTAAGCCTTTGGGAGCCCATCTCTTGCATCAGCAAGCCCTGGATGTGAAACATGAAATGAAAGGAGATTATTTTGGAGTTTTAAGATTTAATAACTGCTCTTCTGGATTTCAGACTTGTATGGGGCTTGTAGCCTCTTTGTTTTGGCCTATTTCTCCCTTTTGGAACAGGACCATTTACTCAATGCCTGCACCCCCATTGTATTTTGGAAATAACTAACTTGTTTTTTATTTTATCGGCTCATAGGCAGAAGGGACTTGTCTTGTTTCAGATGAGACATTGAACTTGGATTTTTGAGTTAATGCTGGAATGAGTTAAGACTTTGGGGAGCTGTTGGGAAGACATGATTGGTTTTGAAATGTAAGAAAGACATGAAATTTGGGAGGGGCTAGAGGTGGAATGATATGGTTTGTCTCTGTGTCCCCATCCACATCTCATGTTGAATCGTAATCCCCAGTGTTGGGGGAGGGACCTGGTGGGAGGTGATTGGATCATGAGGGTGGATTTCCCCCTTGCTGTTCTTGTGATAGTGAGTTCTCATGATATCTGGTTGTTTAAAAGTGTGTAGCACTTCCCCCCTTCACTATCTCTCTCGCCGCAGTGTGAAGATGTGCTTGGTTTCCTTTCGTCCTTCCACCATGATTATAAGTCTCCTGAGATTTCCCAGCCATGCTTCCTGTACAGCCTGTAGAACTGTGAGTCAATCAAACCTCTTTTAATCACCAATTACCCAGTCTCAGGTAGTCCTTTATAGTAGTGTGAGAACGGACTAATACAGTATATTATAGTCAAACTGTCAAAAGTCAAAGACAGAGAAAATTCTAAATGCAATGAGAGAAAAATGCCTAGCTATTTATAAGAGAACTCCCATCAGAATAACAGCAGATTTCTCAGCAGAAATCATACAAGCCAAGAGAGAATGGGATCATATATTCATAGTACTGAAAGAAAAAATTCCTGTAAGCCAGGGATACTACACCCAGAAAATTATCCTTCATCAGTGAAGGAGAAATAAAGGCTATCCCAGACAAACAAAAGCTAAGGGAATTCATCATCACTAAACTGACCCTACAATAAATTCTTAATGGAGCCCCACACCTGGAAGTGAAAGAATGATATCCAAAATCACTAAAACACGTGAAAGTATAAAACCCACTTATTGTAGGATCTGGCCAGCAGCCCGCAATGCAACGGGACTCTTTCTTTGTTCCCAGGCGGATTGGCAGGTTGAGAAATAATAGACACACACAAGATAGTGAAAGCTGGGTCCAGGGGGGTCATTGCCTTCTGGTCCCACGATGCTGCCAATGCACTGGATGTACCAGCATTTATTATGAAGTTTAGTGAGGGTGGGGGTAGGTTAGTGAGGGATTTAGGGTCATTTGATTGAGGTGAGATGGTCACATGGGGATGAAGTAATTCTTTAACATAACATCTGTATGCAGAAGTACAGTATACAGAGATAAGAATTTACAATATAGTGTGTACATCAGTAATTTCTAACAGAGCCTTAAAGCAGAAACACAGTTTTTCCATAACCTATGATTAGCAAGATATTAATCAGCAGTAACAGTTGCAGCAAAAGCTGGTTACAAACAATCCATAGAAACAGGATGTGAAGCTAGACAACTGGTGAGACCAGAAATTCTCAGAAGGGAGTATGCCTTAACCCTAAAGAGACCTAGAAGAGCCGTGGCAAGATGAGGGCATTGATAGCCCTATCTTATCCATATGGACAGGTGTCCCTTATGCGTCCGTATATAGGTTCTCCACAAGGGTCGCATTCCAGTCCCAGAGCTATGAACATCTGTTTTTCTGGGATAGGAATCTTGGTGATGTGAAACCTCTCTGACTGCACGTCCGTTCATAGGCTCTCTGCAGGGGGAAGCGCATCACGTGCTGTTGGCTCATTCTGGCAGTCCAACCTGGCATTGTCTTTACACAATCCTACATGCAATTTTGTATTTACAATAATCAGGAGCATTTCATCTTTTATTCCATAGCAATAGTTTCAGGGGGTCTCCCTACACCCACTGATAGAAAAAACACACAAATGAGGATGCTAATGTTACCACTACCACCAAACGACAGTGATAAACAATAAGAAAGAAGGGAGTAAAGCATATAGAAAACAACCAGAAATCAATTAATAAAGTGACAGGAATAAGCCTTCACATATCAGTGATGACCTTGGATATATACAGATTAAACTTTCCACTTAAAAGATATGGCTGAGGCCAGGCACGGTGGCTCACACCTGTAATCCCACCACTTTGGGAGGCCAAGGCAGTTGGATCATGAGGTCAGGAGTTTGAGACCAGCCTGGCCAACATAGTGAAACCCCCTCTCTACCAAAAACTACAGAAAATTAGCTGGATGGGTTGGAAGGTGCCTGTAATTCCAACTACTCATGAGGCTGAGGCAGGAGAATCGCTTGAACCCGGGAGGAGGTGACAGTAAGCTGAGATCAAGCCATTGCCCTCCAGCCTGGGTGACAAGAGTGAAACTCCATCTCAAAAAAAAGATATGGCTAAATTGGTCCTTAATATGATCCAACAAAATGCTACCTATAAGAAACTCATCTCACCTGTAAAGATACATACAGACTGAAAGTAAAAAGATAGAAAAATATATCCCAAGCAAACAGAAAGAAAAAAAGCAGTAGCTTTCCTAATATCAGATAAAGCAGACTTTAAGTAAAAACAGTAAAAAGAGACAAAGAAGGTCATTACATAATCACAAAGTTAAATTCAGCCAGATGATACAATAATTTTAAACATATATGCACCCAATACCAGAGCACCTAGATTTATAAAGCAAATATTATTAGATCCAAAGGGAGAAAAAGACTCCAATAAAATAGTAGCTGGGGGCTTCACCACCACACTCTCATCATTAGACGTATTATCCAGACAGAAAATTAACAAGGAAACATTGAATTTAAACTGTACTTTAGACCAAATGGATCTAACAGATACCTGCAGAATATTTTATGCAATAGCTACAGAATATACATTGTTCTCATCCGTACACAAAAGATTTTTCAGAATAGACCATATGATAGGACACAAAACAAATTGCAACAAAATTTTAAGAATCAAAATCCTATCAAGTATCTTCACAGACCACACTGGAATAAAACTGATAATTAATAACAGGAGGAACTTCGGAAATGTACAAATACACGAAAATTAAACAACAAGCTTCTGGATGACAATTGGGTCAAGGAAGAAATTAAGAAGGAAATAAAAGAAATTTTCTTAAAACAAATGGAAATTGAAACACCACATACCAAAATTATGGGATAATGCGATACAGCAAAAGCAGTGCTAAGGGGGAATTTTACAGCAATAAACACCCACATTGAAATAGTAGAAAGATTTCAAATAAACAATCTAATGATATACCTCAGGGAACTAGAAAAGCAAGAACAAACCAAGCCTGAAATTAGTAGAAGGAAAGAAAGAATAAAGATCAGAGGAGACCTAAGGAAAATAGAGACTTTTAAAAAATAAAAAAGATCAACAAATCAAAAGAGTTGGCATTTTGAAATGATAAATCAATAAAATGTTAGCTAGAGTTATCAAGAAAAGAAGACCCTAATAACAAAACCAGAAATACAAAGGAGACATTACAACTGATGCCACAAAAATATAAAATATCATCAAAGACCATTATGAGCAACTATGAACTAACAAAATGGAAAACCTAGAGGAAATAAATAAATTCGTGGATACATACAACCTACCAAGGCTGAACCAGGAAGGGATAAAAAACAGACCAATACTAAAAAAAATGAGATTGAATTAGTAATAAAATGTCTCCCCACAAGGAAAATTCTTCACAGCTGAATCCTATAAAACTTACAAATAAAAACTAACATCAATTATTCTCAAACTATTGCAAAAAATTGAAGAGGAGGGAATTTCCCCTAACTCATTCTATGAGACAGCACTATCCTGATCCCAAAACCAGACAAGGACACAACAAAAGAACACTACAGGTCAGTATTCCTAGTGAACATTAATGCTAAAATCCTTAACAAAATACTAGCAAAGTAAATCTAACAACACATCAAAAAGATAATGTGCCATGATAAAGTGGGATTTATCCCAGGGATGCAAAGATGGCTCAAGATACACAAATCAATAAACACAATACATCACATCAACAAAATGAAGGACAAAAACTATTAGATCACCTCAATAGACGCAGAAAAAGCACTTGGTAAAATTTAGCATGCCTTCATGATAAAAGCTCTTAACAAAGTAGGCATAGAAGAAACATACCGTAACATAATAAAGGCCATATATGAAAAAGCCACACCTAACATTATACTGAGTGTGGAAAAGTCTAAAACTTTTCCTCTAAGAACTGGAACAAGACAAGGATACTGAATTTCATCACCCCTTATTAATATAGTACTGAAAGTTCTAGCCAGAATAATCAGGCAAGAGAAAGAAATAAAAGGCATTTAATTTGGAAAAGAGGAAGCCAAATTGTCCATATTTGCAGATGACATAATCATATATCTAAGAAAAATAAAAGACTCCACCAAAAAACTTTTAAATCACATAAATAGAGAATGTTGCAGGATACAAAATCAACATACAAAAATTAATAGTTTTTCTGTATATCAAGAATAAACTAGCTGAGAAAGAAATCAAGAAGGCAATTAATTTCCAATAGCACAGAAAAATAAAATAAAATACCCAGCAATAAATGTAACCAAGGAGGTGAAAGACCTATACAAAGTAAACTACAAAGCACTGATGAAGGAAATTGAAGAGGCCACAAATAGAAAGACATCCCACGCTCATGTATCAGAAGAATTATTATTGTTAAAATGACCATACTGCCCAAAGCAATCTACAGATTCAATGCAATCCCTATCAAAGTACCAATGTCATTTTTTGCAAAAATAGAAAAAAAAATACTAAAATTTGTATGGAACCAAAAATAGCCCAAATAGCCAAAGCAATACTTAGCGAAAAGAATAAAGCTAGGGACAGCACACTATGTGAATTCAAATACATTACAAGATTATAATATTCAAAACAGCATGGTATTAGTATAAAAACAGACCAAAGGAATCCAAAATAAATCTGCATATTTACAGTCAACTGATTTTCTTCAAAGACACTGAGAGCACTCAGTAGGGAAAGTACACAGTCTTCAATAAATGGTGCTGGGAAAACTTAATCCATATGCAAAAGAATGAAACTGGACTCCTATCTCTCAACATATGCAAAATTCAACTCAAAATGAATTAAAGACTTAAACATATGACCCAAACATATAAAACTGCTAGGATAAAATGTGAAACACTTTAGGGCATTGGTCTAGGCAAAGATTTTATGGCTAAAGCCTTAAAAACACAGGCAACAAAAACAAAAATAGAGAAATGGGACTGCATTAACCTAAAAAGCTTTTGCTCAGCAAAGAAAACAACATAGTGAAGAGACAAATGGTTGGATGGGAGAAAATATTTGCAAATTATTTATCTGACAAGGGACTAGTACTCAGAACACACAAGGAACTCAACTCGATAATAAGCAAAACAAAACAAAGCCAAAAATGAATAATCCCATTAAAAAGTGGGCAAAGAACTTTTTATGCATGTCCCAAAATAGGACATACAAAATGTCAACACATATATGAAAAAATGCTCAACATAACTAATCATCAGGGAAATGCAACTCAAAACCACAATGAGATACCATCTCACCCCAGTTAGAGTGGCAATTATTAAAAAGACAAGAAATAATAGATTCTGGTGAGGATGCAGAAAATTATATTGATTATACTTTTGGTGGGAATGTAAATTTGTATAGCTACCATGGAAAACAGTAAAGAGATTTCTCAAAAAAACTAAAAATGGAGCTACCATGTAATCCAGCAATGCCATTTCTAAGTATTTATCCAAAGGAAAATAAATCAGTATATTAAAGGGATAACTGCACTCCCATGTTTATTGCAGCACTATTTACAATAGCAAAGGCATGGAATCAACCTGTGTCCATCAATGGATAAATGGATGAAGAAAATGTGGTTTATATACACAATGAAATACTATTCACCATAAAAAGAATGAAATAATGTAGTTTACAGCAACATGGATGGAACTGGAGGTCATTTTGTTAAGTGAAATAAATCAGGCACAAAAAGACAAATATCGCATGTCCTCCCTTATATGTGGGAGTGAAGAAGTTGTGATCTCATGGAGGTAGAAAGTGGAATAACAGATACCAGAGGCTGGGAAGGGTGTGTGGCAGGGAGGATGATGAGACATTGGTAAATGGGTACAAAAGTACAGTTATATAAAAGGAATAAGTTCTAATGTTCGATAACAGTGTGGGGTGACTATGGTAAACAACAATGTATTGTGTATTTCAGAATAGTTAGAAGAGATGACTTGAAATGTTCCCAACACATAGAAATGATAAATGCTTGAGTTGATGGATACCCCAAATACTCTGACTTGATCATTAGACATTCTATGCATGTAGCAAAATATCACATGTATCCTATAAATATACACAGATATTAAGTTTTAATTTTAAAAAGAGAAACTGTGAGTCAGAGATGTTACATAATTTGCCCAAGGTCACTAAGAATAAGAGCAAGAACTCAGAGCCAGATTGGCCTGAGCTTTTTATTTTATCACTACAACTTGTCCATCCATTCATTCTGTACATATTTCTTGAGCACATCAATGTGCGAGCTACAGTTCTAGATTCTGGGGTACTGTGGTAAACAAAAATCACATGGTCTTGCCTTAATGACTCTTATAAGACACTGAGAAGGACAAACAAAAAATGTGTATAGTTAAAACTTGTAGTAAGTATAAAAGCAAAAATAACTAGAGGAATGTATCTTCAGATCTGCTGAATGAGGAAGACTCCCCTGGGGTGGTAACTACAAAATGGAAACTTGAAAGATGAGGAGTTAGCCATACAAACAGCTAGGGAAAGAGTATTCTTACAAGGGGAATTGTACGTGGAAGGGCTCTGATGTGAGAAGGAGCTTGCTTTAAGAGCTAAAAGATCAGGACAGCAGGACCTAGTAATCAAGAGGAAAACATGTGGCAACTGAGCTACAGGTGTGGCTAGGATCTCCATCTTGAGACAGCCCAAAACTATCTTAGATTTTCTGAATTTTATTCCAAGCCATTAGAAAGACTTGGGAGATTCTTAGGCAAGGGTATGATGTCAACCAATTTATGTCACCGACTGCTGCTTGAAGTACTAACTGGAGGGAAAGAGGAAGGAATGGTTAGAAATCTATTAAGGCAGCATAGCTGAGATATGTTTAATTGGATGGGATGCTGGGAGTAGCAATGGAGGAAAATCAGTGCATCCAGGATATATGTTGAAGTGACTCCACAGGAATAAGTGATGAATTGACTGTGAGGAAGGTTGAAGAATGTGCTGGGAGGGCTCTCGGTTTTCTGGCCAGGGCAATTAGATGGATAGAACTGACAGCTTTTTTAAAAGATAAGAAGATATTCTTTGTTGTTTTCCAGACAAATATACATTTCTCTGTTCCAGTCCCCCGAAACTAATGAATACCTTTTAAAAACACTACAGAGAAATAAAAAGAAATTAGTTAACAAGCCACAAAAAGACTTGGATAAATCTTAAAATACATTTTGCTTAGTGAAAGAAGTCAGTCTGGAAAGGCTATGTAGTGTATGGTGCCAATTACATGGCATTCTGGAAAACACAAAACTGCAGCAATAATAGAAAGATCAGTGATAGCCAGGGACTTAGTGGGTAGGGGGGAAGGATTAAACGGATAAAGCACAAGAGATTTTTTTAGGGCAATGAAACAATGCTGTATGATACTGTGAGGCATTAGTCATTACTGCGCTTTTGTCAAAATCCATAGAACTTTACAGCACAACAAGTGAGCAGTGATGCATAGAATTTTAAAAATGTAACTTAAGAGGTGGGGACCTCAGGATATAATGCAGAATATGACAAGAGAATCTAACTCTTTTAAAATATATGACACAACCTCTTGAAGAGATTGGAGAGAAAATGTGCTGACCTAAATAACTTTGGACATGAATGGATTCTATAAGACTAAAGACAAAAACAATTGTGCATAATCATTGTACTCCAGTTGATAAAGGGTCTACCATGGAAACACAGATAAACAAGAGGTATGGTGATACCACAATACATGTATACTAAAACTGAACAATTAAATAGATCAATTATGGATGTGGAAGTTAAGTTTCTGACTTTACCTTCAAGTTTGCTTACTAATGTTTTCTTCAGTACCAAATTTGCTGACAATCTTGTTCCATGTACTTTTTATTTTATAAATTGTTTTTTATCTCTTAAGTTTGATTTGAGACTTTACATGTTTTCCTTTTTTCTCATTATGTGCATGGTTTCCTCCACCTTCTTGAATGAATGGAGGATGTTTATAATAGATGTCTTAACATCTGTTTGGTAATTCAATCATCTTTGTAATTTCAGTGTCTTTTACTATTCATTGATTATTTTTCTGGTTATGAATTGCATTTTCTTGCTTGTTTGCATGCATAGTAATTTTTGCTTGCATGTCAGACTATGAATTTTACATTGTAGGGTGCTGGATTTTATTGCATTCCTCTTATTTTTGGATTTTATTTGGGGATGCAGTTAATTACATGAAATCAGTTTGACCCTTTTCAGGCTTGTTTTAGTGACATCTCATTATGTTAAAGGAGTTAATTCATCAAGGAGACATAATAATTCTAAATGTGTATGAGCCTAATAACAAAGATTGAAAATACTAGAAATAAAAATAGTAGAACCAAAAGAAGAAATAGGAAAATACACATTTATAACTGGAGAACACAATGGCTTTCAATAATTGATAGAACAAGTAGATTAAAAAATAGTAGAAAATGGAAAACTTGGAAAACACTATCAAGCAACTTGATCTAAGTGACAATTATAATGCATACCACCCAAAATATTAGAAAAGAGAAAAGACTTCAGAGCAATTGCTTAATATTCCAACTTAAAACACTAGAAAAAATGAAATTAACTCAAAGTAAATAGCAGGAAAGAAACAATAAAGATAAGAGCAGAAACCAATAATATAGAAAAAGAAAAGAGATACAATAAGTTAGTTAGTTGTTGAAAAAGATCAATAACATCGATAATCCTCTAGCCAGAGTGAGCATGGGGGAAAAACATCCAGAAGACATAAATTACCAATATGAGGGATGGAAGAGAGAACATCACTACGGATCTTACAGACATTAAAACCATAATACGGGAATATTATGAACAACTTTAAATCAACAAACTTAACAACTTAGATGGAATAGAAAATTCCTTGAGAAACATAAGTCACTAAAACCCCCATAAGAAAAATTAGATTATCTGAATAGCCCTATTTTATTAAAGAGATCAAATTTCTGCTTAAAAGAATGCACACACACACACACACACACACACACATCTCTCCAGACCTGGATCACTGGTGAATTTTACAAAGCATTTAAGGAAGAAGTAACAAGTTCTCCACAAACTGTTCCAGAAAATAATGTAAGTAAAAAGACTGTCTAAGTAACTTTATGAGGCTAGCATTCTTCTCACATCCAAATGAGACTAATGTTCCAAGGAAAACAAAACTGCGAACCATAGTTCCTCATGAAAATAGACACACACACACACACACACACACACACGCACACACACCCTTAACAAAATATTGTCAAATGGAACCTGCCAACATATTAAAAGAATAATGTATCATGGCCAAGTTGAGTTTATCTTAAGATTGCAAAATTAGCCTAACATTTAAATATTATTGAAATTTTCACATTAACAGACTAAAAAGAAAAACCATATGATAATTTCAACAGATATAGAAAAAAACTTGACAAAATTTAACATCAACTTATGATTTTAAAAAATTATTATTAAACCAGAAATGAAAGAAAACTTTCTCAATCTGATAAAGGACATAGCTAACATCAAACTTCAAACTGATATTTTTCCTGTAAGAGCAGCAATAAAGCAAGGGTGTGTACTCTAATCATATGTATTTACTGTTGTGTTAGCCAGTTCAATAAGGCAAAAAATAAACAACAAATGAGCAAGCAAACAATTGTCTTACAGGCTGAAGAAGGAAAAAATAAAACTGTCTGTTCACAGAAATGTGATTTTCTTTGTAGAATATCCTGACAAATCTACAAAAAACTATCAGAATTAACGAGATGTCAAATTGCAGGTCAATATACAAAATTGACTATGTTTCTTTATGTTAGCATTGAACAGTTAGAAATTTAAAATTAAAATAAAACATCATTTACAACAGTATAATTGTATAAAATGCTCATGAATATATATAGCAAAATATATAAGGAATCCATACACTGAAAACTATAACACAGGGCTGACAGAAATTAAAGGAGATCTAACAAATGGAGAGACATACCATGCTCATGGACCAAGAGACTCAATATTGCTAAGATGCCAATTGTCCTCAAATTGATCTGCAGATACAATGCAATACCAACTAAAATTCAAGCAGGCTTTTTTTTTTTTTAAAAGAAATGAACACGTGAATTCTTAAAATATATAAAACAATGTTTATAAAGAACAAAGTTGGAGGGCTTACAATAACTGATATCAACACTTGTTATAAAGCTATAGTAATTTAGACAGTGCGGTGTTGTCAGAAGACAGACAGACACATAGATCAGTGAAACAGAATAGAGTTCAGAAAGAGACACATAACATTTGGCAAGCCTATTCAACTGTGGGGAAGATAATCTTTTCAATATATTGTGCTAAAATACTGGATAGCAATATGTAAAAAAAAAGTTCTTATACCAGATAACAAAAGTGAACAAAAAATAGATGTGAATGTACCTTAACTTATAAAACATTTTAAACAATTCTTAATGGCCTTTGGTTTCTTAAATAGTTCTATTTAAGAAATTGTGACCTATTAAAAAATGGTATTTATTGAAATATAAAATGTTTACTCCTCAGATAATACTTTTAAGAAAATGAAAAGGCAAGACACAGATTGGAAAAAAATTCCAAAATATATATCAGAATATATAAATAATTTTTACAATACAATGATAAGAAGATAGACAATCCAAATTTTAAAATGGACAAAAGATTTGAACACTTCACCACAAAAATAGCTGAATGACAAATTAGTACATAAAAAGATGACCAACATCATTAGTTATTATGGAACTTCAAATTAAAACTATTACGAAATATGACTACATACCTACAGAAATAACTAAAATTTTAAAAGCCTGAAATTACAAAATGTTTGTGAGGACATGGGGTAAATGGAATTCTTGTGCATTGCTGGTAGGAATGCAAATTGCACACATTGAAAAAGGGTTTGATAGCTTTTCACAAGTTAAATCTACATCTAACATATGACCCAATCATTCACTTTTAAGTATTTATTTACCAAGAGAAATGAAATTATATGCCCATGCAAAATCATTTACTTGAATATTCAGACCTACTTTGTTCATAATAGCCAAAAGCTGTGAATAATCCAAGTGTCTATTAAATGATTAATAAAACTGAACTAAAAACAAAAACAAAAGTACCCTGATACAAAATGGTTCAAAAAATAATAAAAACATTAAAGAGGAAATATCAGGGGAATTTGAAAATTGATCCTAAATACTGAATGATGAGAAAAACTTCACCAATTTACACCAGAGTCACTATCTCAAGAAAAATAAAATTTACTTGTTTTCAACTAAACTTATTTTATCAGGCAATAAATATGTACAATAAGTGGCTTTAATAATGAGAAGATATTTTAATTTGCCTATCCGTTTTTATGTAAATGAATGCATGAAAACACTTTGTTCTCTTGAGCAGTTTAAACATTCCCTCTCTAATCTCATTCACATTCTTAATTTGCTTTGCAAATTTTTCGTTACCCAGATAAATTCAAGTGGCTACAAATTAAGAACAGAAATATGTAAATTAATGAGGTTTTCCCATATATCATTTGTAGATTATGTTTTTCATGGCTTTTTAGAGAGAGAGATTTGGTTCCAAAATTCCCCTGGAGCCTGTCAGATTTCACTGGTCTTAGGTCTGGGTGTATCTGCCTTTGCCATATTTATGCCAATGACTTCATCCATCAATTTGACTGTTTTCCCCACAGAGCTAAAATTATGTTATAAAGAAAGGCATACAATAATATTTTGGTGACCTCTTCATCAACATTTTCCAAATAAGGACCTTTCAGATTATATTGTTTAAATATTTATTAATTTCAATAAAATGTTAATTTCTCTTCAAATATATCCCATTCCATCATTCCAGTAATCTTTGATTCTTTTCCAAACTGTTTCCCCCTCCACTCCTTGCACACAGTACAAGTGCAGTTGTCTCATTGATTGAAGACATTTGAGCCCCTCGGGCCTGAAGTGCCAACCCTGCCCTCCACCAAGAGTCCCCTAAAATCCCTTGTCCTCCACTTCTAAGAGATTGCATTCCTCTGATCTTCCTTAATTCTGTCTTCATTCATTTTGCAACTTATTCACCTACTGGAGGCTCCTTGAAAGCAGAATCTGTGCTTAATAAAAGTTTAATGGTTGCTTCAATGAATGAAAGTTGTACCTTGTGATTAACATGTTCATTCAGCAACTTTTTATGGAGCTAATGGAATAAGCCCTGAAAAACAAAGTCCCGGCTTCATGGAATGTAGGCTGTAGTTGAAGGGAGCAAATAAAAAATAAACAGCTGGGCATGGTGGCTCCCACCTATAATCCTGGCACTTCGGGAGGCCAAGGCAGGAGGATCACTTAAGCCTAGCAGTTGGAGGCTGCAGTGAGCTGTGATAGGCTCCAGGGTGGGCAACGGAGCAAGGCCCTGTCTCAAAAAAATAAAATAATGAAATGTCTGGGAATTGAGAAAAACAGGAAAAATAATGAACAAGGCAGACAAAGTCCCTGATTGCCTGGAACTCATATCCTAGTAGGGAGCACAAACTATGAAGCAAATCTTTAAACAAGGTGAGTTCGGCGGCAGGCACAGAAGCCCACTTCAATCTCACAGAAGCTAAAAGAGAATTTATTGGATCCTGTAATTGGAAAGTTCAAGGGCTAAATCTGCTTTGGGATTCAGGGTATAAAATGCCATGGGGCGTTTACCTTTCCCTCTTTGACTTGACTATGCCCTACTTGACTCATTTCAAATTCTCCTTTCACGCCAGTAGCAAGATGTCTCTGAACAAGCCTACGTGTCCCCTTCAGATTCCCTTTCAAGAGAAATGGCCCTTCCAAGTGGTCCCAGCAGACATCTCTGGGAAAGCTCGCATTGACCGAATCTAGTCACGGGGACCTGACTGCCAGCCAATCACTGTGGCTCAGGGGACATGGGTTTTCCAGCTTGAGTTATATGCCCACTCCTGGGACTAAGGGAGTGAGTCCAGTTTTGCCTCAAGCAAAAGTACTGGATGAGATTACAATGAAATGGGGGGTGGTAGCTGGACTCTCCAGGATGGGGAAGTTGGTCAAGCGAAACCATCTAGCACACAGCTTTATTTCCACAGTACTTGCCTGCATCTTAATACTGATAACTGACTCTCTCATGTCCTCCCGTCACCCACTAAAAGAGGAAAACAAGGAACAGAGGAAAGAGGACAATTAAGCAGGCGGGATCTAAACGCTCAATGAGTTTTTAATTATTGCTTTGGGGAGTGTAATGTGTCTGTGTGCTGGGACCTCATCCATTGCTAAGTCTTGTAAGTGTCCTATTCAGAGGAGAGATAGGGCTCCAGGGGGTCTCCCCCAGGGCGTTTTTTGCCCAGGATCAGAGGATGAACGCCAAGGACATGTTCCAACACTAAGGTGCTAGTTCTTCAGGTTGCATGTATTATTGACTGAAGGTCTTTCCTTACTAAGCCCTGCTAAAGAAGGAGCAGATTGTTTATATCTTTCAAAAACAAAGCCGCGGCTTCCCAGCTGTACAGAATGGGGTCATCTCAGAGGGTTTTGCCAGGGAAAACCAGCAGGCTGGTACAGCCTGACATTAACTTCCCCCACAGTTAGCCACCAAAGAGACTGTGTTCCCATGCACGCTGACCCAAAATCCACATGATGCAGCTGCTCATCAAACAGCTGCCACATCACCATGCTGGGAAAAACATCCTTGATGCATCTACTAACAGCCCGTGCCAGGGCTCACAAGAGCAGATTAGATGCTGCAAAGGGGGGGCTGGATTCAAAGCTATAATTTGAGCTAGGATCTTGTTACACTTACATGCAGCTGTTGCATTCAGAAATACAATATATTTCTTCCTCTTCTAAATAGGCTCTGTTCATCTCAACTGCTTCATTTGCTGGCTTTTTTCTACAACTTTGGCAGTTGGGTATAATAACGTAACTGTTGAACTATCTGCTGTTAACAACCTTCTTTTTGTGGCATTCTTTTCATGTTACAAGCACTTTTGAAGAAAGGAATGTTTCCCCTTCCCGTCGTTTTGTCAATCATGATATTCTTTTTAGTGGCATTTCATTTTTCTTCGCATGGCTTAAAATTCCCAACAAACAGAATGGAACTACCTGTGATGCTAAAAGGCCTCCATGACTTTAAAACACGATGCACTCTTTTCATTATGACGGTGTTTAAGGGAAATGAAAGTACTTCAGTCTTTAAGTGCTATGACTCTCTGATGTACTGATACCATTCTCAGTGCTGTAGATATTTTGCCTTTGTAACAGTGAATTAATTCAAAAGACTATTTTTTTCTTGTAATAAAAAATATTTTCAGGATCTGAACTCTGGAGTAATTACAATGTGTTATTTATTTTTAGCAGGTAGAGCCACACAATTCAATGAGTGTTTATTAAGCACCTACTATGTGCAAGCCTCTATGTCTCATGCTGGGGATGATTCAAGGATGACTTGCTCCACCTCTGACCTTAAGGAAAGTGCTACCCAATAAGAGAGTCAGACAGGAGCAGAGCTACTCCTAAAGCAAAGCAGAATGTTCTGAGGGTGATTGAGCATAGAGACCAAGCCGCACCCATGGAGTTGGACATCTGGGAGTCTCAACAGAGGAGCAGCATCAAGTAAGCCTTAAAGAATGAGCAGATTTAGGTCGGGCATGGTGGCTTCTGCCTGTAATCCCAGAACTTTGGGAGGCCAAGGCGGGTGGATCACCTGAGGTCAGGAGTTCGAGACCAGCCTGGCCAATGTGGTGAAACCTCATCTCTGCTAAAAATACAAAAATCAGCCAGGTGTGGTGGCGGGTGCCTGTAATCCCAGCTACTCAGAAAGCTGAGGTGGGAGATTCGCTTGAACCCAGGAGGCAGAGGTTGCAGTAAGCCAAAATCACGCCACTGCACTCCAGCCTGGGTGACACAGCAAGACTCTGTCTCAGGGAAAAAAAAAAAAAAAAAAAAAAAAAGTATGAGCAGATTTAGATTGACTTTATTTTGTTGAAGAACAGAATAGGTGAGTGGAGGCTTCACAGCATAGAGTTGCCTGTGTTTTAAAGGCCTGGTGAGTTGCAGGGGTGCAGCAAACAGGGATGGGGATGGGACATCATTAATGGGGGCAGCTCATGGGAGAGCCTGAAGTGCCAGGTCAAGAGATTGAAATTTTTCCAAAAGCAGTGGGATTCCCCATGCTCATCTTAGGTTCCATTTCTCCCTCAAAAAAATTGGGACCAGAATACCCTCGATTCAATGTCCTTATTCTGAGGAGGTGCCTGTTGAGGAATTTAGGAATAACATCACACTAAGAATCAAGACATTAACAAATGTCAAGTTTGGGGGAAGAACATATGGATGCCCATTGTATTTTTTTTTAACTTTTTGAAAGTTGAGAGTTCTCACAATAAAGATCTCGGCTAAAAAAGAATACCTCATTCTACCACAGAGTATAGACAAGTTGGTAAATCTGCCTAGCATTTTAAGGATTCTGGGTCTAGGGATTTCGCTCAACCAGCAAACAGTCTCTTCTAACTAAGAGTCCCAGCTTTGTCACCCCAGAGATATGGGGCCTCAAACAGGATACTCAAACCACCTGAGTACTGTTTTCCACATCTGTCCAACGGATGCAGTAATAAGATCTGCCAGCCTCACCGGGTTCTTGGGAAGATGAAATGACAGAATTCACATTTAAAGCACTTGATGCGTGGCCTGACACACACTAGGGCTTAGGAAATGGTATTACTATCATTAAGCTTTAAGCTGAAATATTATATTTCTGAGTCCATTCTCCACCTTTCTGCTCAGCCTCCATGATCCACGTCACAGACTCAGGGCAGCATCCCGACGGCTCTGCTGATGCCTCACCCTTCAGTGAGGGCTGAGTTATGAGGCTCAGCAGCAGCCTGCGATGGCAAACTCTGTCCGTCCAATCTGATAGATAGCAAAGACCACTCAGATGATACCAGTGAGTGGATTTTGAATATTTAGATGAGATGTCGATGTCTTCAGTGGTGTAATCATTTGGTTTAAATTTTAAAAACTGCAAATAAGGTGTGAAAATGACACTGTTCTTTCCATTGCATCAGCAGCACCACTATCCTTTTTATTATTTATTGTTTCTAAACAAGCGAAACTTATTTCGATGTGACAATAAATCATCATAAATGTGACATGATTGATTTGAAGATGGCTAGAAAAGCTCAAAAGTCATCTTTCTCCTGGCACATTCTGGTTTTCTCGTGGACCCACTGCGCCTATAAAATGACGTTACACTGAATCGGGAGGCATTCTGCATGTGAAACGAACATTTAAGACCATGCGCTCAAGTAACAAAAAATAAGCTTAAATGTTCTGCGTTGAAGCCACGTGTCTTTGTTTCGTGTTTGAGAATGGGAATGCACATACATGTGTACATATAGCTAAACTACTAAGCAAAGTGAAATGAGTGATTTAGTACATATATATTTTCTTGCTCACAAAATTATCAATTTAACATTAATATCAAATATTAGCAAGTCATTGGAAAAATAAGCATTCCAATAATCTTTTGGTTGGGGCATTAATAAGAAAATTTTGATAGGCAATTTAGGAATATGAATCAAAAAACACAAAAGGCTTTCGCACCAGCAACATTGATTCTAGGGCTAAAACATTAATAAGCATAAATCTACAGTGACATTCATCAAATCATTCTTTATAATAAGAAAAAATATGAAACTTTGAGAAAGCCCTAAACATTGAATTACAATACATGCCAAGGTGGAATATTACTTAACCATGAACATGATATTGTAGAAGATTCATGTATACATATATCCTACGTAAAAATGCACTGAAATTACAGCAAAGCCATGAATGTTCAATGCAAACATATATGTACACAACAGTATAACCAAATATGCTTATATGTATAAATATTATTTCATTTAGTTGATATATACCACAGGTACATGTATCACAATGATAACAGTGCACATACTAATACTTCTATGAATGTGATGCTCCAAAGAAAACACAATTTAAGCAACAAAGGTAACTAAATAATAAAACTGGCAAACTAAAACCACTTTGATGCAGCTATACATGGTTTCCAAGCTTCCACTTCCATTGTAAATCTCTTTTTTAAGTTAGATTTTTAAGAAATAACAGTTTCAGAATGATGGAAAAATTGGGAGAATTGGACAGAGTTCCCATAGAGCTCACATCCAGTTTCCCCTGTTGTTAACATTTCACACTTTATGGTACATTCGTTCCAGTTGGTAAATCAATATTGATATATTATTATTATCTGGAGTCCATACTTTGTATTCAGACTGCGTTAGTTGTTACCTAATGTCCTTTTTCTGTTCCAGGACCCCATCAAAGACCCCATATCACATTTAGTCCTCACGTCTCCTCAGGCTCCTCTTGGCTGCAGCAGTTTCTCAGACTTCCCATGATTTTGATGACCTTGACAGTTTCGAGGCCTTCACACTTGTTAATGGCCTCATTTGCCAGCCTTCCTATTTCTAACCACTTAATACTGGAAGCTTCCAACACTGTTGAAGTGCTTTGAATAGTCTTTGCAAGAGACTTGTATTGTAATGTCAGAGCAATTGTGATTGACTAGTAGTTATACTTCAAAAATGTGTTTGTGTTGAATAATAGATTCGAGCATTTGTATACAAAATTGCTTTCTGGTAATTAGATATTTTGAGATGTGTTGTAAATCCCAATTTTAATTTTACTTAAAATTACAGTTCACCACAATTATAAACATAACCCGTTTACATTGGATCAGTCTGATAGCTATTATGCATTATGGGCATAATTATAACTACCCCATATTCATGCCCTTCTCACTCTGTAAAACAAAAAAAAATTGCCAGAAAACTAGGGTGAAGGGAAATTTTTAGAGGTAAGAGCTGATGGGATGGCATCACATCCTTTTGTCTCCTTGCTTCCAAGTCACAAAATCCCAAACTCCAAAAGCCTGTGTCATGGGTCTTTTTCCCTAAACCAAGCTCTTAGGGCTTTGAGAGTCCATGGACCTGCTTCTTTCATTATTTAAAAATATATCCTGAGCTGGACGCAGTCACCCACACCTGTAATCCCAGCACTTTGGGAGACCAAGGCGGATGGATCACTTGAGACCCAAGAGTTTGAGACCAGCCTGGCCAACATGACAAAACCCTGTCTCTACTAAAAACACAAAAATTAGCTGGGCATGGTGGCACTCACCTGTAGTCCCGGCTACTTAGGATGCTGAGGCAGGAGAATCACCTGAACGCAGGAGGCAAAGGTTGCAGTGAGCCAAGATCACGCTACTGCATGCCAGCCTGGGCAACAGAGTGAGACTCAGTCTCAAAAAATTAAAAAATAAAAATAAATAAAAATATATCCTGAGCAGCTTCTCTGTACTAAGTACTTGGCATGGACAGAACAAACCTTGGTTCCTGCCCTCGTGGATCAATCTAGACAGGGAGATAGCTTAGAATGAATAACCTGCTAAAGACTTGGCCAGCACAATACAGGAGTCCCACAGGTTGGGAGAGTCCCAGGCCTTGCTGTGATCTCACTTTTTGTCCCTTCTCCCTAACCTGACTGTCATCTGTGTACCAGTCTATGTGCTTGTTGCACCTCTCGGCACTCTGCATGTGACACATCTCAGTCTGCCAGACTGATCCAATGTAAATGGATCATCTCAGCCTGCCCAGCCACGGCTCAGCTCCTCCACATCCCTGTTGCTGCGAGCCCTGACTTGTCTGAGACTCCTCATCTCTCACAGTTTCCCATTTTGTTGACAGGGCCATGCTGTCTGGCTTGTGATGAGAACTGCATGGCATTAATGGCAGGCCAGACACCACAGAAGAAAAGCAGTTGCAGACACAGCTATCAAAACTATCCAAACTAAAACACTGAGAGAAAAACTGAAAAAAATTAATGGAGGATCAGTGAACTGTAGGGAAATATCAAATGACCTAATATACGAATAATGAGAGTCCCCGAGGAAGCACAGAAAGTGGAGGAGACAGAAAAAATATTTGAAGAAATAATGGCCCCAATTTTCCTTATCTTCAGACAAAGTAGATTCCGAGCAAAGAGACAAAGAGGGTCATTTCACAACAAAAAAGAGGTCAATTCATCAAGAATATATAACAATGCTAAACACTTGGTGCACCTAATAAGAGAGCTTCAAAATATATGAAGCAAAACCCGATAGAACTGCATGGAGAAATATACAGATCCATAGTTGTTGTCAGAAATGTCAGCACTCCTTTTCAGTAATTGCCGGAACAAACAGACAGGAAATCTGAAGTGTATTTTTGTATTAATATAGCTTTCTTTTCAGCTTCCTTTTTGATCAGTGTAAATATATCCTTCACCATCCTATTACTTTCAACCTACTTGTATATTTATATTTAAAATGGATTTCTTATAGGCATCATGTGGTTGAGTCTGCTATCAATCAAACTGGCACAATTCACAATTTTAGAACACTCCACCCAACATTAGCAAAATATACATTCTTATCAAGTACACACAGACTACTTACCAAAATTAACCAAATTCTGAGCTATAAAATATGTCTTAATACATTTAAGGGGATTCAATATATATAATTATGTTATCTGACAGTAATGGAATTAAATTAGAAATCTATAAAAGAAAGACATCAAGAACATCTTCAAATATTTGAAACTAAATAACATACTTTAAAATAACCCATGGGTTAAAGACGAAACCAAAAGAGAAATTAGAAGGTATTTTTAACAGACAAAAACCGTGCTAATATGCCTGAAAATACAGCATAATAAAATTTGTGGGATGCAACTAATGCAATACTTAAAGGGAAATTTATAGTAATAAATTTATATCTTAGAAAATAAAAAGAATTACAAATCTATGACTTCAGCTTCCACTTTAAGAAAATTTTAAAAGTGGAGCAGCTCAAACTCAAAGTGTGCAGAAGAAAAGAAATAATAAAGATCAGAATGGAAACCTGTGAAATACAAAACAGTAACTCTAAAGAGAAAAATCAATGAACCCAAAAGCTGGTTCTTTGCGAAAATGAATAAAATTGATAAACCTTTAGCCAGGCTGATGAGAAAAAAAGAGTAGATACAAATAACCAATATCTGAATTAAAATAGATGACACCACAACAGATTTTAGATTTTATACACATTAAAAAACATAAAAACCTTATGCCAGTAAATGCAACAGAGCAGGTGAAATTGACAAATTTCTTGAAAGAAACAAAAACTACCAAAGCTCATCCCAAAAGAAATCAAATGTGTAGCCTTGTTGGTTTCATGAGTATATATACATATGTGTACTTTAAATATGTGCAGTTTATTGCATCTCAATTATATGTCAATAAAGCTATTAAAATATATCACCTACATTGATACTCAGTAATCCCTTTCCTGGGAAGCTATGCTTTAAAAATTACACCACCTGTACGTAAGGATTATGTAAAGAGATATTACTGCAGTGTTTATCCTAATGCTAACAAATGAGTGGTTGAATATGTTCTGGCACATACCTACCTTGGAACATTATGCAGCTCTTTAAAAAAATTGAGCTCATGTCCAGCAGCTGACAGGAAGGGATTCGCAGGATGTGCTGTGAAGGGAGGAAGCTAAGACGCAAAGCAATGCATGTGTGTAATGAAGCTAATCCAATGGCCACGATGAGTGAGAACAGGGCAGTCACACCTCCTTTGTTGCCAGAGAGGGCAGCTCCAGAGGAACCCTGTTTGAGCCTCTGAGCTAAGATGGTTACTGTAACCAGAACTGAGACTTGGGTGTCCAGAAATGTTCTCCCATCAGCCTCCAAAAAGGGACATCCAGCAGAGACTACTGGTCTTGCAATTGGGAACTACCCAATCTGGACTCAGTTGTTTTCAACCAACTGAGACTGAATGAGTTTAAATTATTCATTTACATGAACAGACTCAGTTGAGGCTGGCACGAAAACTTTTCCTACTTAAACCAGACCCACACTTTGTTTTCCAGAGTCCTTTCCATTTACACTGGAAGCTGTGTCTCCCAATCTTCAGAGTCTTTTTCTTTTTTAAGAAAATAAAGCTCTCCTTTGTTTTTCCTTTGCAGAAACCATGGTGTTTTTTAAACACATGTGTATTTGTCCATGTTCATGTGGCTATCAAGATACTACCTGAGACTAGGTAATTATAAAGAAAGGAAGTTTAATTGACTCACAGTTCCACATGGCTGGGGAGGCCTCAGGAAACTTACAATCATGGGAAAAGGCAAAGGGGAAACAGGCACCTTCTTCACAACGCAGCAGGAGAGAGAGCACAAAAGGGGAACTGCCAAACACTTCTAAAACCAATAGCTGTGGTGAGAACTCCCTCACTATCATGAGAACGGCATGGGGGAAACCACCCCCGTGATCCAATCACCTCCACCGGGTCCCTCCCTCACACATGGGGATTTCAATTTGAGATGAGATTTGGGTGGGGACACAGAGCCAAACCATATCAACGTATAGTCTATTTCCACTTTTGCAAACCGATGACCACATTTCTGTCACATGAATGTACTGTCTATGCATACACACACACATATATACACATATATGCTATATGGATATTAACAATACCATATACGTATATGAGCCAGGACACCCAAAGAAAGTAGCTCCTGACACCTTCCAGGGACAGCAGACACAGCCCAACTCCTAGCCAGACAAATATGTAACCTTCCCCAAAAGGCCTCTGCACCTCTGTATATACATATGTATATGGTATTGTTAATATTGGTTTAAAGTCAGGGAAAGAGGGAGAATAGTAGAGGTAAGCAAAAATAAATGTTACAGTTTTAAAAAGAGGCTCAACTTAGTTTGGATACTAATTCAAAGAAACTAAGAAATATGTGAGGTAAGAAGGAGAATTTCAATGACTGGATATTTTTTAATATCAGGGAGCTAGTGGTGTTTTGTAAACTATGAAAAACTGGTATTATAGTTTTATTTTTCAACATTCTTTATCTTTTAGAGATGCATATTGAAATACACACTTATGACATGATACAATTCTGGAATGCAGTCTTGGGATCTGGAAAAAGTGGGAAAGAGTATAGAGGAAGCAAGCTTGAGAAGAAGTTGATAATCGCTGGGTGAAGGATTTAGCGGACATATCTAATTATATGTGTTGAAATCTTTTTTCAGTATAATTATTGAAAACTGTGGTTTCTGGTCTGACGTAAGGAGATTGGAAGTTTTCACTCCTGGCCTCACAACAAGAAAAAAGATGAACAAATTATTGTTAAATCCGTCAGAGAACTGATTCCCAGGACAAACTGCTGTCCCCTAAATTGGAGGGACAGACGAGTGGATACAGAGAATCACAGCTTACCCGAGCAGAAGCCACCGTGGGAACCCACTCTGGAGTAAGGAAACCTAAACTGTGACTGAGGAACTGCTGGACAAGCTCAGAACCTCCTGGGAGACCCACACTTGCATAAGTTTTCCTCCCAGGAGCTCCACTAGATTCTCATAGTGTAGATCAAAGAAAAATCCCACTTTTGGCAGAGATAAGAAGGAAGTAACCATTTGGAAATATGCCCAGAGTTTTCTGTTCTTAGCAAAAGACTGCCCCCAAGCAAAACTATTTTACTAACCACTTTGGATTTTGCCACAGTGTAACCTGCCTGGGCAAGAGAAATACCCAACTCCAGCCCCTGTACCCTTCCTGCCTAAGTGGGCAGGGGAGGGGGGAAATAAGAAGCTATGTGAAGGTCACAGCCCAGGGATACAGGCCCACTAGAGGACGGAGACCAAATCAGAGGACCAGAGAATGCTTCCCTTCCCCACACCTGACCATGTCCCCAACAGACTCCTGTGTCATAACAGGAATGCAATGGAAAGAATGGCACCTCTCGACCTGCTTTAAGAAGAAATCTTTAGCAAGTCCCAAAGACGACGGGGGACCAGGAGCCAGTATACCCAAAGAAAGTAGCTCCTGACACCTTCCAGCGACAGCAGACACAGCCCAGCTCCTAGTCAGACAAACATATAACCTTTCCCTAAAGGCCTCTGCACCTCTGTTCCTTTTACCCATCACATCACATATAGCTTCCAATCAAAACGTTGAAAACCAACTAAACAAAAGCAGAAAGGAGTGCATGAAAAAGCCACACATGCACATACAATCAGACTCTTCCCTTGGCTTGTCATTTCCTCTGCTCCTACTCTGGTCCCAGACATTGTCATCTCAGCTTGGTCATTTTCCAGTTCTAATTTCAGCCCTCCTCTGTGGGTGTATCCTCTCCTCTTTCCCACCCTGGCCCTGCAGGTTAGGAAATCCAAACATTACTTTCCTCTCAACCTTGTACTCATTGACTCCAAGGGTTTAGCTCACACTATTCCATCTTCTGGGGGTACCCTTTGAATCTACTTTACCAAATCTAACCAACCCTTAAGAATGCATCTGCTTCATCACAGACCTGCACATCCTCTACTGATGTCTCCATTCAGAGCCAGTGCTGAGGAAGCCAGGACAGAGGTTACCCCTCCCTCCATAAGTGGGATTCAGCATGAAGGTGAGGCTGCCATGGGAAGGGGAGGGGGGTGCATTTCCAGGCTCCTGGCTCTTCCACACATTCACCTGACATGACCTGGGCAAGCCACTTGTTCCCTTTGAGTCTTACTTACTTCAAAATGAAAGGAATATCTCCCCTGCATCACACCCTCAGGCTCCCGGGCAAGATCTTCGGTGAGGAAGTTATAAACTTGCAGGTAGCTTTATTCACATAGAGTGTGGTTATTAAGAAATCTTGTATTATTTCATTTTCCTTGTATTTGTCTTTTCTGTCAACTCGTTTGAAAGTTCTTTTTGGGCAGGGTCTCTGCCATAGCCCTCTTCGTAGGTGCTGAGTGATTTGTCCAGTAACACGCAGGTAATAAACACACCGTGAATAATTTTCTTAGTCAATCACTGCTTTTGTGGCTCATAAGGGTATATTTCCACAGGCCAAGACCATTGCATATTATCCCTTCTTCAGCAGAGATATCTGTTATTGAACATTGCAGATGAAAATCTCTGCAAATAAAATACAAATCTATAATTGAGTTAACGTTTCATTATTTTACATTGTTTCATTTTAAAAGCAAAGCAATATGAAGTGGCTTTTTAAATTTTGTAAAGCAAAACGTGAAGTGAATAGTCTTTTCTGGTCGATAGTTGCATCACATTCTCTTTATTTACCAGTTGATATCAGGCATATTACTGCGAAAATGGTGGTGATCATATAATGAATTCTGACAGCATGAGTTCAGCAGATTTCACAGAGGCCCATAGCTAGCAACTAATCCCAGTTTCAAAAGGTACAGATAGCCATAGGAGACGAGAGCCTAATCAGATTTTCCTAAAATGACTGTTTGAAGAAGGTAGACTGTACATTTCGTATTAACCTGTCTCAAAGTATTAAAAACAGCCATGATTTTTCTTTCCAACCTTTACCTTTATGACCCATGTGTCACTGGATTTACCAATCCAAATTTCAGCTCCAACTCCTCAGCTTACTGACATAAAATTGCCCTTTAAGATTCAAATCTTGAAGAGGACAAATTAATTGTGGTATATTTACATAATGAAGTGCTACTTAGAAGTAAAAAGTAATGATCTTTTAATACATGGAATAACGTGGGTGAATCTCAAAAATATGTTGCCAAAAAGAAGCAAGGCACAAAACGGTACTTACTATATGATTCTATTTGTATGAATTGCAAAAATAGGTAAACCTAAGCTATGGTAGGAAAAGCCAGAATTGTAGTTTCCTGAAAGGTAGGGAGGAAGGCAGTGACTTGATAAGAAAGAGCACAGGGAAATTTTCTAGGAGGTGGATCAGAGATGTCTGATATCTTGAGCTGGGTGGAGAGCATAATGGGTACATATGCATAAAACTATAACCAGTGCACACTTAAGGCCGGGCAAGGTGGCTCACGCCTGCAATCCCAGCACTTTGGGAGGCCGAGATGGGCGGATCACGAGGTCAGGAGATCGAGACCATCCTGGCTAACACGGTGAAACCCCGTCTATACTAAAAATACAAAACATTAGCTGGGCGCTGTGGTGGGCGCCTGTAGTCCCAGCTACGCGGGAGGCTGAGGCAGCAGAATGGCGTGAACCCGTGAGGCGGAGCTTGCAGTGAGTGGAGATCGCACCACTGCACTCCAGCCTGGGCGACAGAGCGAGACTCCGTCTCAACAACAACAACAACAAAAAACAACAACAAAAAAACTGTAACCAGTGCACACTTAAAATGTAGACATGTTTCTGTACGTAAATTATACCCCATAAAGTCCTATTTAAAAAGAAGTGAGGATTTCTGCTTCGAAAAGTTGAAGTAGACATACTTTCTCCTATTCCTTTCATGATGTACAACTAAATTCCCAGAACATCACACATACATGACAAAAATTTTAAAACTCTAAAATGTGAAGAGAAGAAGGCAGAACAGCTGGGAACCCTGAAACCAAGTGAGGTAGGAGATCAGTGGGACTTGTTTTCCAAGCACCGGCTATGACCTGGGTTGTGACCCTGTTAATGGGAGCAGGATCTGGTGGAAACAGGGTGCAGGGAGAAAGCTGGCAGAAACCAGCCAACGGCTACAAAAGTCACCTCTAGCTGCCCTCACTGCTCGTTAACATAAACACACTCCCACCAGCACCATGACAGTTTACAAATGCCATGGCAAGGCACCATGGCAATGACCTGAAAGTTACCTTATATGGTTCTAGAAACCCCCTTATCCAGAAAGATTGAAATAATCCTCCCATTAATTAGCATGTAATTAAAAATGGATATAAATACGGCTGCCAACAGCCCATACACTCTGGCTACTCTGGGTACAGAGTGCCTATGGGTTACCTCTGCACTGCAAGGAGCAGCACCTCTGCTGTGCACTGCCTCTTCAATAAACTTGCTTTCTCTCACCACTGGCTCACCCTTGAATTATTTTGAATTCTTTCCTGTGCAAAGCCAAGAACCCTCCCAAGCTAAGCCCCAATTTGTGGGCTCACCTGCCTTGCATCACAAGGAACAACACAGTGGAAGGTTCTTGGGGTTTTCTTTTTGCCTCATATATCCCAGGCTTGGAGCTGAAGAAGCTGGCAACCTGGATGGCCCACACATTGCTGGTAGGAATACAAAATAGCACAGACACTCTAGAACTTCAGTGGCTTCTTAAAATATAAATATGCAAATCCCACATGACCCAGCAGTGCACTTTGGGGCAATTATCTCAGAGAGATGAAGATGTATGTTCACACAAACACCTGTACACGCAGTTTCATAGTCGGTCCATTTGCAACAACCGACATGGGAAACAACTTAGACGTCCTTCCACAGTGAATGGTTAAACACACTGGAGTGCATTCATATCACGGAATACTACTTCGCAAAATAAGAACTATCTGTGCAGCAACATGAGTTAATCTCCAGATAATCATGCTGAGTGAAAAAAAAAAAAGCCATCCCAAAAAGTTTACTTGCTGTACAAATCAATCCCTTTCTAGAACATTCTTGAAATGACACAATTATAGAAATGGAGAACAGCTTAGTGGTTGCCAGGGTTAAGGATAAAGCAAGGGCAGGACGGGGCTGGGTATGGCTATGAGAGGCAGCAGGAGAGATGCTAGTCAAGACACAGCCTTTGAATCATCACTGTGCCGACGTCAGTATCCTGGCTGTAATTGTCGTATTAATTAATTGTTAACAGTTTTAAAAGATGCTGCCATTGAAGGGATATAAAAGGCACATAGGATCCTTCTGAATTATTTCTTATAACTACATATGAAGTTACAACGATCTCAAAACAAAAAGTTTAGTTAAGATAGCTTTAAAATTAGAACAGAGGAGGATTTGACTGAAAAGTGGCCTGAAGGAGCTTTCTGGGGTGATGGTAACCTTTTATACCTTGATAGGGACTTGGGTTACACAGATGTGTGCAGTTGTCAAAAATCAGGAAATGGCCACTTAACCTTTGCGCACATTGTCTGTAAATTTTACACTAAAAAATTAAGTAAAGGCCAGGTGCTGTGGCTCACGCCTTGTAATCCCAGCACCTTGGGAGGCCGAGACGGGCCGATCACTTGAGATCAGGAGTTCGAGACCAGCCTGGTCAACACTGTGAAACCCCATCTCTACTAAAAATACAAAAATTAGCCAGGTCTGGTGGCACACATCTGTAATCCCAGCCACTTGGGAGGCTGAAGCAGGAGAATTGCTGGAACCTGGGAGGCGGAGGTTGCAGTGAGCCACGATTGCACCACTGCACTCCAGCCTGGGTAACAGGGCGAAACTCCTCTGTCTCCAAAATAAATAAATAAATAAATAAAATAAAATAAGTAAAAGTCTCCAGACCCCTCACCCCCATCCCAGGTATAGTGGAAAAAACATCATTCATCCTGATCCTCTAAGGAGCTTATGGAGGGGCAGGGGCTATGCTTTCCCTGTTCCTCCAGTTCTAAATTGAACCCTTGCTGAATTTCTCACATGGTGCACCCCTGGTGGTTCCTTTATCCCACTGCTCAGCTGGACTCTGTCCTTCCACATGGCTGTGTGTGACTGACGTACTACTCATCAACTTAAAATTGGACACTGGACATGTTTAATCGCTGTCCTTAAACATCCCTCAGCCATTGCTGGCCCCTGGGAATCTCCACTAGTGGCTTCTACTTGGGCTCTGATGTTTCATCAATTTCTGAGCCACTTTAATTCCAACCTCCCTGCCTCATCTTTTAACATCCTCCTTGTCTCCCTGACCCTCCACCCCAACACAATTCTTTTTTTTTTTTTTTTTTTTTTGAGACGGAGTCACGCTCTGTTGCCCAGGCTGGAGTGCAATGGTGCGATCTTGGCTCACTGCAAGCTCCGCCTCCAGAATTCACACCATTCTCCTGCCTCAGCCTCCAGAGTATCTGGGACTACAGGCGCCTGCCACCACACTAGGCTAATTTTTTGTATTTTTAGTACAGACAGGGTTTCACCGTATTAGCCAGGATTGTCTTGATCTCCTGACCTCGTGATCCGCCTGCCTTGGCCTCCCAAAGTGCTGGGATTACAGGTGTGAGCTACTGTGCCCGGCCCACAATTCTTACAACAATCTTTCTCTGTGTCTCTTCCCCAGCCTAGCCTGACTCGTTATCAGAGCAGCAAGAGAAGATGGAAGCTTGCTAAGAGGGCTCCTTCCTGGGTGGCCCAGATATCACCCCCCTTGCTCATAGAAGTCATCAAGGAAGCACTGGAATGGTCTCTCCTACTCACCCCTAACACCCCCAGCACATCAGGCCAGCCTTGAACTAGGATGTCTGTGTGCTAAGTGTTGCTCTAAGGACCACCTTGACATTCTCTTCCCAGGCTCTCAGGCCTGCTGCTTTTGATAGAAGAAGCCTTCAGCAGGCCAGGGTGGAGTGGAAGTTATATTGAAAAACAATAAAGGTCACTCTCTGCAAAATTGTGTGTGGTGATAGGTAGAATAATGGCCTGTAAAAATGTTCATGCTCTAACCTGTGAATGTGTCATGCTACCTGGCAAGAAAGACTTAAGGTTGCAGAGGGAATTAAGCTTATGAATTGGTTGACCCCAAGGTGGAGAGATTACCTTGAATTATCCAGGTGGGCCCAGTGTAATCAGAAGGGTCCTTAAAAGTGAAAGAGGGAGCCAGAAAAAGAGAGTAAGGTGGAGAGGTGATATGGAATGAGAGAGGGGCAGAGAGAGATGATGATGGTAGCTTTGAAGGTACAGGAAGGGGCCATGAGCCAAGCAATGTGGGCAGCCCCCAGAAACAGAAAGGGCAGGGGAAGGAATTCTCCTGCAGAGCCTCCGGAACTGAACCGAGACCCGCTTGCACCTTGATTTTAGCCCAGGAGACCAACGTCAAGCTTCTTTTTTTTTTCAGCTCTATTGAATTATAATTAACAAATAAAATTGTATATACTTAAAGTGTACAATGTGATGATTTGACATATGTGGACATTGTGAAATGACTACCACAATCAAGTCCATTAACAGTCATCGCCTCACATAGTTACCTTTTGCCGGGAGGAGCGAA